>NC_057818.1:68430750-68735000 GCF_910594005.1 Cervus elaphus | reverse complement strand
GACCAAGGACAGTGGTTCTCTCCTGTCCCAGTTGGGGTCCCAGACGCCGGCCCCGGGCGCGCGGCCCCCGCCCACGCCGGGGGGGCTCGACCACGCGCGGCCCCGCGTCCCTGCCCGCGCGGGGCTTCCCCACTACCACAGCGAGAAGAGCACCGCGGCCGAGCCCCCTGCCAGGCCGCAGGCCGCCAGCTGTAGCGCCTGCCGAAACGCCATGCCGGTCAAGTCCCGCGTCGACCCCACGTGGCTCTTTTATACTTTAATAAAACTTTGTGATACAAAAGCTCTGAGTGATCAAGCCTCATCACTGGCCCCGGATTGAATTCTTCTCCTGAGGAGGCCAAGAATCCCAGCATCTTTCATGGTTAGGCAACAACCTTTCAAAACAATCGTCTTTTCAAAAAATGATGAAAAGTGATGAGCATACATATGCATACGAATGAAATGGGACCTGTATCTGAAACCACATAAAAATAAATCTTCCCTCAACATAAATACAACACAATCAGCCCTTCATATGCATAGATTCTCTAACTATGAAGTCATACAAATATGGACGTAAAACAATGTAATAAATTCCAAAGTTTAAAAGTGGTGAGTATTGACTTTCACCTGCTGGCACTTCTTTCCATGTCATCTCCATTATATTAGCTATGACAATGAATCACGTGCTGTAGTAAGTCACTTACACTGTGTCCAACTCTTTGGGATCATGGACTAGGGCCCACCAGGCTCCTCTGTTCATGGGATTCTCCAGGCAAGGATACTGGAGTGGGTTTCCATGCTCTCCTTCAGGAGATCTTCCTGCCCCAGGGATCGAACCCATATCTCTTATGTCTCCTGCTTTGGCAGGTGGGTTCTTTACCACTAGCACCACCTGGGAAGCCCCAAGACACATGAACATCAGTGGATTTGGGGATCCACGTGGTATATACAGAACCATTCCTCAAAGAAAACTGAAGAATGACTTTAAAATCTTAAACAAAACATGACTATATGTGTTTACAACCTTAGTGTAGCAAGGGTTTCTTCAATCTGACAAGTGCCATGGGCCGATGAAGGACTATGTGAAGAATCCTTCAAAGTCAATTTGGTAAACACAGCCTAAGTTGGCTATATTCAGTCCTCAAATGAATGAGAATGTCATTAGTAGTGGTCGTTTCAAATAAGTAGCATATGAAGCTGTTTACACTTATTGTGATTCGCGGTATACCACATTCACAAATTTCAGTAACATTTGTGCAAAAACTATACATCTCAGTGGAAACTTCTACATGAACTGTTGAGATCAGAGCTCTAACTCATACAGGCAGACTTTTACTTTTTAAATGATCCTGCATGATAATCAAACAAAACACTGGATTAAGACCTAGACAGTGTTTGACCTCTGTACTAAATGATTTTAAAGCTAGTAGATGGAATGAGCTGATGAGGAAGACTACGAATGAGGCATCTTCTTCAAGTTGGTCAAACTGCTGACAGTCATACAAGTTAATGAAAAGTTAAGCCTGTTCTCATTAAATCAGTTTAAAAGAAATAGAATAATAAAACAAATTAGTAAATCTTGCTTTCTTCATAAACACTGTATTATTTCTGCACAGCTGTGTTACTGGCATTAATAGAATATCTTCAATAATAACTTGTCACAGTGAAATGGATTCACATTCTATATCTATTCACATCTATAATTGATGCCATAGCTGTTTCATACTATTGCTTGAATGAATACAACTTATGTGACTTCACAAACTACAAACTACTACTAACATAATAGGTATTAAAATACCTTGAGTGACACAAGCGTTGACTTAGTAGAGTTGCTCTCATGAATAATGGCAGCATTACTCACTGTAGCCACAGTACTGGAATCTGCACATTAACACCCTGCAAAGGAAACTGAAAGGACAGAATAATAATAAAGGAACTTCATAACTACAAATTTAATCCTACCGTAATCATTCAACATTGTATGTTTTCTTTTAAACTAACTTTCGTATTTGGTCTACTCTAACTTCTTCTGTGTTCACTTTACGCTATACTTATTGCTAACAGTAAAATTACCATAGGAGCTCTAATTATTTTTTTTTACTTGTAATGCTAGTGATAGAACCAAAGGCTGATACCTACATCAAACAGGAGAAATGTAATGGAAACTGTAAACAATTTTATGTAATAACATTGCCGTGCTCCTATACAGTCAAATGGACATTCAAAAGGACGTGATTTTTCTGAATGTTTATTTCAGAAAGTTAGAATTGGATGACTGCAAACAATAAAACTAATTATATATTAATACATAATATTAATACTATACAGTTGGTCATTCTTTTTCCTATTCTACCACAGCTAACTGACTGGAAGTCAGTTTAAGTAACTACTACTAACATAAGACCCTCACCAATAAGTGAAGATATATAGGAAAATCCGTAATAGATCTAAAAACCATCAAAGATAAAATGATGATAAAAAAAAAATACAGTGACATCTTAGTTGGTTTAAGAAACAGGATGATTACGAAAGCAAAACCAACAATCATGTACAGGCCTTGGAAACCTGTGTCTGTCACGAGTGTTGACTTTTATCCTTCATCTGAGGTTGTAAAAAGTGCTTTGTAAAATCCTGAGGTTTGCAGCAGTTGTAACCTCCTGAAGAGACTGCAATAAAAACGGTTTCCAGAATATCCTGATGATTTCCATCTACTAGGCTGTGGCGAGCTCAAGGAATACATACTCCAGAGGATAGAAGACAGACAGGTTGGGAAGACTTCTACTGCACTTAGGGAGAAAGGGCATGTTGCTACTCAGCCTAGTACAAGTGTAGAAGCAACACCTCAGTGATTAAACCTTTAAACACTCGACAAATATGAGAATGACTGGTATGAATAAACCTTCAGAAGTACCTTCTCAGACCTCCCGTCATAAGCACGAGCATAATAAAACACTGAGTTTTCATGGTCTCACACAAAATTAGACTCACTTATGACTTTGCTTTGAGAGGACTTGAACTACTCATTGTTAAAGAAAAATGATCCTTTCTTCTCTGAAGATTTGTTAATCATTCAGTTGGGTGTGGTGAATAAAATACTTAAGGATCTAAAACATAAAAATGCAATAAGCAAAGCACATAGAATTTTTGTTCCCTTTCTCAAAGGATAGAATATTTTGTATTTGCACTGATTTTATGTCTTGACTCCATGTACAATTATATATTGATATTTTTAGTTGAAATACAATAGGACTAAAAATATTGATATAATACTAATAAATCATGTTCGTATGTGTGATTGTCACATATGATTCACAGGAGATTTAAATTCACAGTTGTCAACATAAAGGATTATTGTTATTTAGCTTCTTCATGAATCTATACCATGAATGAAGAGCTTTTCTCAAAATATTTCACTGAGGGAACTACAAGGATGATAGGCATAATACTATGCTTCAACTCATGGATTTCTAAGCATTGCTCACAATACAGATCTGATTTTCAACATGAGGGTTCTCTCAGTGTCCTTAAACAGCATTTGCTTTTCTGTATACAGAAGGAAAAAACTCATGAGTATCCAACTTGTTCACGTAAAACGAGTGTATGAATTGTTATCTTCCTGATGCAGGGATCAAACCCACATCACTCCCATCTCCTGCACTGGTAGGCAGATTATTTACCAACTGGACCACCTAGGAATCAATATACATTTCAGTAACCGCTGCCATCAACTTCTACTGTTCATGACCGAAGTAGGAGAAAGAACATTGGAAGAAGTACTCATAAGTCAAGGAACTGTTATACTGGGTACTCCAGTTATTACTGGCACAAGCCAGTTCCTCCAATGATGATGGGTATAACTGAAAAATTATTACAAATTCATGGGATGCGAGGTCTACATGATAAACGTGTTCCTCTTATGCTACTGCTTCAGGTATGCCTACTTCAGCATGAAGGACTGAACTTAAAGGGATGCCTACTATTCCAGCTCAAGCAACAGATAGTGAAGTGCAGGTCATTGTCCTTTGTTGGACATAATCAGCAGTTTGTCAACACATGTAACATGCCAGAGCAAGCCTTGGGGTGGAACTCTAAACACAGGTTAGGCTCTCTTTTTGCCAAGCCCTGTGATGAAATACAAATCAAAAAAAGAAAAACAATGATTTTGTCGGGACTTCCTCACCTTTTCTTTCTGGATGGCAGGAAGCAGACACTGAGGCCAGATGACTGCAGGATTGAATTGTGAACTAACATTGGGTGGGGTGGAAGCTCATCACTCTAGTAAGAATGTGGCTCAATTAAACTATTTGACTTACATTCACTTCATGTACATAGAGTTCTATAATCCTCCGTTAAGGAATTAAATAAGTTATACTTCCTTACACCTTCACAATCTCTTGGTTTACCCTAATGTGAATTCCTAGTCCAGCATTTATACAATGAGTGTTACAGGTAGGAATAGTGCATAAATGATGATGAGCAATAACAGGAAGTTTATTCTCTGTTTGAATTCTCAATTTTTTATATAATCAATCAGTGAAATATACTTACAGATGTGAATATTTTAGTGGCATGTACAAATGTACATTGAGTAGTGCTATGATAACTCATAGTGCTGGCACAATAATTATCAGGACTATTATGTCTTTTTCATATATTCCTTTTGAGATTCTATTCCATTATACATTATCATAAGATATGCAATACAGTTTCCTAAACTGTACAGTAGGTCCTTGTGGTTTCTTTCATATATAGTACTATGTATTTGTGAATAATTCAAACAAAAACTGGTACACAAATATTCATAGTGACATTAATCACAATAGCCCAAAGGTAGAACCCATTCAAGTGTCCATCGGTGGGTGAATGAATACGCAGCACAGGGTATATTCAAAAGCTTGAACAGTAGTCTACCGTACAAAAAAGTAAACTGAAATGGCTCGGCCACTGTGCAAGACATTACAGAAACTACTCCAAAACTAACACATGGAATAAATACATAGTTCAAGTCTAATTCATGCTATGTACCCAAAAGGTTTGGGAAAAGGGGCTGAGAAAATGTATATTTCTGCAGTCATAGTCACAACAGCATGATTCACACTGGCCAAGAAACAGAAGCAATCTAAGTGTCCATGGCAGCCAATTCCATAAACAAACTGTGGTATACACACAATGGAATATGATTCCACCCTTAGAAGTTGGTAATTCGGACAATGCTACAATGTGGACAAAACTTATCATCATTATATTAAGTGAAATAAACCAGACCAAAAAAGAACAAACATTCTGTGATTCCACTAGTATGAGATATCCAAACAAGTCAAATCCAAGCCCAGAAAAAGCAGAAAGTGATTCCCAGGGATCGAAGACTGTTCATGTTTCATGGACCCCATCCAGTTTCCCTTGGGGAAACTGACTTCCCATGACATTTCCAAAACCAATTATACAAATAATTCGAAGCCATATCCAATCAAATGAATGTAGACATAATTTTACAATTTACACCAACCTCACTCAAACTTCTCAATAGACAAAAAGCAAAACTGTATCTATGATACCTCAGCTTTGCTTAAAACTGTATCTAGAATACTTCAGTTTTGCTTATGAAATTTAACAACAACAACAAAAAGAAAAAACACTAAAGTCTATCCAAAAAAGGATATAAAACATATATAACATGAACTTTATAAAATTAGAAATTTAAACTGTGAAAAACCTTATTCACAAAACTTAAACACAAGCCACAGAAAAATATATTTACAAAATACCTATCCGATAAAGGATTGTACTCCAACTATACCAAAAAATCAGGAGCAAACAATCTCATTAAAAATGTATAAATCTGAACACCTGGCCAAAGGAAATATACAGATAGTAAATAACCATATCAAAAATACTCAAAATCATATGTCATTAGGAAATTACAAACTAAAACAACAGTGAGGTAGCACTGCACACCTATTAGATCCAGTAAACTCAGAAAAGGGCGGGGGGGCACTTTTCTGGTGACTCAGGGGTAGAGACTCTGCCTGACAATGCAAGAGACTTAAGTTTAATCCCTTACCCAGGAAGATCCCACATGCCAGAGAAACTTAGCTGGATTTTTCCAGAGCTAAACAAGGCTCACCTGTGACCTGAACACTACACATCTAGTACTTGGTAAACAGCTTTGAAAAAGTCACACAGACAAAAACTATCACACAATTACACACAACAGCTCTACTTGTAATAGCTAAAAACTTTCAAATATCAGGATGTCTTCAGTAGATGACTGTGTAAACAAATTGGGATACATCCAAAGTGAAGGGGAGCAAATGCTACCCCAATACATACTGCTTCAGCATGAGAATTTGTTGGACCTAAGTAACTTTTTTTTTAAGAGGACACATAATCATCTCTGAAACCCAAGTTCAAGATGGCTCTTCTGTGAGTCACATTTATCAGAGAAATCTCATTTCAAAGGAATCCTGGATATATACCAGACAAAAGGATGACAGTCTTGCGAAACTCTTTTTTTTATCAATATGAAAAGCTAAGACATAAATCTGTACAACAACCATACCCTTCCCTTCCTTTGGTTTTACTTTTTTTTAATATTTGTCTTTTTATTTGGCTGTGCCAGGTCGACCTTCGTTGAGGCAAGCCAGACATTTAGCTACAGCATGCAAACTCTTCGTTGTGGCATGGGAGATCTAGTTCTCTGATCAGGGATTGAACCTGGGCCTCCTTCTTTGGCAGTGTCCAGTCTTAGCCACTGGACCACCAGGAAGGCCCTGTTTTGTTTTTAGAAGATGGTATCTAAGGTGATATCTTGGGCCATTTCAGTCACTGACTCAGTTTCCTGAGTTTCTCCAAAGCACGCACAAGGTACACATTATTAAACTGGTTTGCAAAACAAGTAAAGGTTGTTTGCTACAACACTGTATGCTTACAAATATCTAAATGGTAAATAGCATGTTATTTATTTTTAATTACTATGAGGGAAAAAAAGAATGCAGTATTCATACATGTTACATCATGAATAAACATTAAAACCATCTTTAGTGAAAAAAGATACATATAGAAAAGGCCACCCAGATCCCATATTCACCATGTGTGCTTTAAATCCATCAAGTGTGTCCAAATAACTGAAAATCTCAGTAACACTCTAAAAAAGAAAAAAGGAGGAAGATGGAAAAAAAGATATATTCATACAATTGAACGATTGCTGAAAGTGGAAGTCGGGCTGTGGATTACATTATAATGTAGAAACCACATGATTTCCTGATTTTGGAGGTTATGTGCTGGTTCTGCAGGAGAATGCACCCATTTTGGATAAAACACATAAGAGTATTTTAGATGATGTGGCAAATGTGAGTACTTTTTCCCATTGCTAGGAGTATTCTGTCTGTACATTTTAAATTACTGGAAAGTAAATTATGTTTCAAAACAATCATGTCAATACCACAAAAGAAAATCAGATTAGACAGGCACGAAAGTTTCTTATACAGGCCAAGACTTACCCAGACAAAGTTCAAGGGAAGCTGTGATGCTCACCGCCCTTGAAGGAGTCCACATGGAATGAAGAAGGACTGTGGGAAGTCTATTAGTAACCACCATGTCTTGAGTCCTCTGGATGACCTATTGCAGGAGAAACAGATTTTACAAATAAAAATTTCCACATCACTTCACAAAAAGTTTTT
Organism: Cervus elaphus; assembly: GCF_910594005.1. NCBI lineage: Eukaryota > Metazoa > Chordata > Mammalia > Artiodactyla > Cervidae > Cervus > Cervus elaphus. The sequence goes on along the minus strand of NC_057818.1, from coordinate 68,727,336 downwards.
AGACTACATTCAGTAAAACTGAATCATTTCAGATCAATTTACAATCATATCAAATACTACAATCTACAATCCCAATCAATATACAAAAATCAGTTGCATTTCTATACACTAATAATAATCAGAAACAAAAATTAAGAAAATCCCACTTATAACTGCATCAAAAAGAATAAAGCATCTAGCAACAAACTTAACCAAGGACATAAAAGACCAGTAGTCAGAAAACTAGAAAGCAATGATAAAGAAACCAAAGAAAACACAAATAAACAGAAAACTATTCCACGCTCATGCACTGGAACAATGAGGAAGTAAAATGTCCACTCCATCCAAAGCCATCAACAAATACACTGACTGCAATCACAGAATAATATTCAATGGCATTTTTCACAAATAGAAATATTCCTAATATTAGGCTGCTAATATTGAACAGGACCTTAAACAGCCAAAAAGACTCTGAGAAAGAAGAACACAGATGGACGCATCTTCCTCTCCGACTTCAAACTACATCACAGAGCGGTAGGAAGCACCACAGTGAGGAACTGGCACTAACACAGACACGTGGACTCGAGGAAGGCATAGAGAGCCCAGGAGTTAACCCACATGTATGCGGTCAGTTCATGAACATCAAACCCGGAACGATGGAAGAGGAAAGGACAGTCTTCTCAAGAAACAGGGACAGGAAAACTGGCCACCTGCACTGAAGAACATCACTGGTCACCCTCCAGATCATCTAACAGAAATCTAACTGAAAACCCGCCGTTTTGCACATGGAGCTCTCCCCCCGCGCCCCGACTCCTCTGAGATGGCCCTCCGGTCAGCGCTCAGCTGGACACAGGAAACGTCTACTTCGTCCTCATTTTTCCCTCCTGCAGCGCCTCCCTGCTGGGGCACTGAGGCAAGCCCGCTCCTCTCAGCCTGGACGCAGCCCCGTTTCCAGAAGCCCGAGCCCTGACGGCCCTGAGGAGAGAAAGCTCCCGCCAGCTGGTCACCCAGCCCAGTCTCAGGGCAGAGCGTCCTGCGCCCGCGGGTCAGAGGGGGCTTTGGCGCCCCCTGCGGGCCGCCGGACAAGAGCGGGCAGCCCTGCGCTCACACAGCCCAGAGGGCTCACCCAGAAGCAGCTCTGCGGGAGCACTCAGACTGGAAGCCCAAACCCAAATGGAGCAGAATAGCTCCACGACCCTCCTCAAAACACGGTAAGGAACAGTCAGAGCCTGCATGGAATGCGGCCACAAAAAGGATCACATTTGAGGCACTTCTAATGAAGTGGATGAACCTAGAGCGTATTAAACAGGGAAGTCAGTCAGAAAGAGAAAAACCTGGACTCTAGAAGGATGGTCCTGACAAATCTGTTCACGGAGCAGCAGTGGAGATGCAGACATAGAGAACAGACTTACGGACAAGGGTGGGGAACGAGAGGGAGAGGGTGAGGTGAATGGGGAGACCAGCACGGATGCGTGGACACCAACCTTGGTAACTAGACAACCAGTGCGCATTTGCTGTCTGACTCAGGGAACTCAAACTGGGGCTCTCTGATAGCCTAGGGAGGTGGGAATGGGCGGGGCGTGGGAGGGAGATTCAAGAGAGAGGGGCCACACGTACCCCTATGGTTAATTCATGTGATGTATGACCAATCAAACCAACATTGTAAAGCAATGATCAATCAACTAAAAATGAGTGTTAAAAAAAACATATGGAATAAAATGAACATAAACACAAACTTTGCAACACCATAATTCAATTTAAAAAACCATAAAAATTTTAGAAAACAACAAAAAATCTACATGACCTTTGGTCTGGTGATTAGTTCTAATACACAACAAAAAAGCCAGCTTACCAAATTATTAATATAAATTATTTAAAACATTGATTTTTACAATTTTATACATTTATTCTGTGAAGGACCTTACTAGAGAGAACCAAAAGACAAACTGCTAAATGAACCACTGACCACCCACCCTTGCCAGGCAACAGAGAAAACACTTGCAGGAGTCATCTTACAACAGGAGGTCCTGGTAAGGAACAAGGAACTAACAAGCTACCACCAGCAAGAATTCTGGAGAGGTCAAAAGGAGACGGGAGACTCCAGTCCAGAGGTCCTACCAACCTCCCAGGATCCTCCTCGCTGGAAGCCATCTCCACTAAGTGATGTATGTGCCCCCAGGAAGGATCCCAATTCAGAATGACTGGCCAGAGACAAACCAGAAAGGAACCCAATGACCATAAAACCTGAGACTGTGAGGCACGTTCCAGAGCAGTTCTCTCCGTTTCCCTCACCCTCCTGCCCTCCGCCCTGGCAGCCCTTCCCAATAAAGCCTCTTGCTTGGACAGCACTCCTCTCCCCGGACAACTCATTTCCCAGTGTCAGACAAGAACCCACACTCAAGCCCTGGAAGGGATTCCCACTCCCCCCCCAACTTCCTTCATCAAAACCAATATCCAGGAGAAAATATCTTCAAAATGCTATCTTGTAGAGAAGGAAATGGCACCCCCTCCATTATTCTGGCCTCAGAAACCCCATGGACAGAGGAGCTCGGTGGGCTACAGTCCCACAGCAGGGCATTTCTGAGGGGAGGAAACAGTCCCAGGGAAGTTGAGGCGCTCGCCAAAGGCCCCAGAGCTTTTGATAGCACAGCCAGAACTGTGGCTGAGGACCCCCAGCTGCCAGGCCTCTTGATCCCGGCCTCTTTCGCCAGATACATGTCTGGAAAAGTAGAATCTAAAATATGCCCTGGTGGCTCCGTCATAAAGAATCCGCCTGCCAGTGCTGGAGATGCAGGAGTGATCCCTGGGATGGGAAGATCCCACGTGCTATGGAGCCCGCGTGCCAGTGCTGGAGATGCAGGTGTGATCCCTGGGATGGGAAGATCCCACGTGCTATGGAGCCCATGTGCCACAACTGCGGAGCCTGTGCTCTGGAGCCTGGAAGCCACAACGCCGAGCTGACACACTGCAACTCCTGAAGCCCGTGAGCCTGTGCCCCACAACGAGAGGAGCCACTGCAGTGAGAAGCCCGCACACCACTGGTTATGGCCCACGCTCACCCAAACTAGGGGAAAGCCCACACACGAAGACCCAACACAGCCAAAAATAAATATAATCGTTTTCCTAAAAGAAATGCATGTCTGACAAAGAATCTGTACTCAAACTGTCCAAGAACGCTAGAGCAAACAAGTCCATTCATAACTGGTAAAGACTGAAATAGACACCTGGCCACGGAGGGTCTACTGATAGTAAACTATCATACAGAAACATACTCAAGATACTGGTGGAATGCATGCACAGACAGTCTGACAGTTTTTTCAGTAACCACATGGGACATGCACTGAATTCTATACATGACAAGGGGTGGAAGCCAGGTATCTTACCATTGAAATGGGAAGTTACAGATAAACAAAAGGAAAGGTTACAATATCCATGGAGACATCATCACAAATTACCTTTAACTGAATATGTTCAAAGGTAAGCTGGAATACATGTATATATTTCCATGTATTGTCAGCTGAGCATACTTAGCTCCTACATGTATGTTTTAAATATCATTCTCTAATAAAAGAGAACAGGAAACGTCCCTGGTGGCCCGGTGGTAAAGAATCTGCCTACCAATGCAAGGAACACAGGTTCAATCCCTGGTCCTAGAAGATTCCACATGCCCGGGGGCAACTAAGCCCCCATACAACTATTGAGGCTTGCATGCTCCAGAGCCCAAGTTCTGCAACCAGAGAAAGTGCTGCAATGAGAAGCCATGGCACGGCAGCTAGACGGTAGGCTCTGCTCACTACAACCAGACATCTAGCAACAAAGACCCAGCACAGTCAAAAATAATTCAATGTTAGAAAAAAAAGGACAGAAGTTCTTTGAAGAAATGACTGAGACTAGGGGTGAGACAGTAAATATATGAGCCAGGGTAATCTTAAAGTATGAGAAAGTAAAGAAAGTAAAGACAACTATCAAGCTGTCCAAACTGATAAAAATGAATGATTACAAGTTTTATCTGTATACACCAGCAAATAACAATCTGAAAAGGAATTTAAAAAAACAATTCCCTTTCAATAATGTCAACATTAATAAAATACTTTGCCATGGATATAATGAGGATGACAAGACTGGCACACTGTAAATTATACACGATTGCTGAAAAATATCCTAAATACATGTACAGATATTCCATAGCGATGGAAAGACTTAAGATGGCAATACCATGGAATGCATCTTCAATCTGAAATGAAGATTCAATGTGAAATACAAAAGGCTGAAAGTTTGTTGCTAGACCATGAAAGATGACAGGATTCTTGGCCTCTAGAGGAGAAGAATTCAATCCAGGGCCAGTGACGAAGCTTGATCGCTCAGAGTTTTTGTGCCACAAAGTTTTATTAAAGTATAAAAGAGAAAGCTGCTGACTTAGACTACCCCCTGCTAGTCTTTAGCCAGATGTTATACAGCCACTAGCAGTCTGCTAATTAAAGAAAGGCAATGTCTCAGAGAATGGCACTAGGCCCCTCATCCACAACATGCATTGAGATAACAGCAGGTGAGTCATCCCGGGCCATAAAATGATTGACATGAATCTTGAAAAAAGGCATATTTCCAAGCAAATATATAGTTTCCTTAACATAGATTAGGAGAACAAGGTATGAGTAAAACACACTGGTGTGTCAAGTTGGTTCTGAGCCTTTAGGAGGAACAAATGAAGACAGAGTCTAGGGTAAATACATAGTACATTAACATAGCTTAAGACATACATTTCTATAAGAAAAATGCATTGCTTAGCTCAAGGTTTGAGAAAAGTAAAATTCAGGTGGAGCCAGGAGTCGTCATGGCAACACAGAATGTTGAGAAACCTTTTAAATTTGTATCCAGAAGGGGGGGGGGGTGGAATGTAACATTAGTTTGTTTCCTCCTGCCTCTTAAGAGAGTGAGAAAAAAACCTCCAACACTTGCAGCCTATTCCCTCTGTCTAGAGACCCCTGGCCTTCCTGCCTGTTACCCTCTCCAGGCCTTTAGGAAGCAATACACAAGCTGACCCTAACTTACACGTGGAATGACAAGGTACCCCAAAGAGCCAAAACAATCACACGAGTCTGCATTTCAAAGGTCCTCTGGTGTGCTGGGCTAAGTCGCTTCAGTCACATCCGACTGTCAGAGCCCGCCAGGCTCCTTTGTCCATGGGAATTTTCCAGGCAAGAATACTGGAATGGGTTGCCGTGACCTCCGCCAGGGGATCCTCCCAATCCAGAGATCGAATTCCTGCATTGGCAGGTAGGTTCTTTACCACTAGCACCACCTAGGGCAAAAGTGCCTAAATGGAGATCAGGGAAACCCAGTTAGGAGAAGGGACTCAGAGAAAAGGAAGTGCGGGAAGGAGATTCTTAGTCACATTCAGAGAAGCCCAGCAGGTAGTTCTGCAGGTGGAAGAGGAGAAGGAAGCAGGCTAGAGCTGTGTAGAAGATGAAAGAGGGAACTAAAGCAGGGGCCAACCTCTAGGATCTAATGCATGATGATCTGAGGTGGAGCTGATGAAATAATAATAGAAATAAGTGTTTGGTCACTCAGCCATGTCCAACCCTTTGTGACCCTACAGAATGTAGCCCACAAGACTCCTCAGTCTATTGAATTATCCAGGCAAGAATACTGGAGTAGGCTGTCATTTCCTTCTCCAGGAGATCATCCCGACCCAGGGATTGAACCCGGGTCTCCCACATTGCAGGCAGACTCTTTACTAACTGAGCCACCAGGGAACAGAAACAGAAATAGAGTGCACAATAAACGGACTGCACTTGAAACATCCCCTAACCTTCCCCCACCCCTGTCTGTCAAAAAACCGTCTTCCAAAAAAAACCCCGGAGGTCAAGGAAGGAACTTCAAGTGTACTCAGCTGTCCCAGGTTGCTGGCTTAGGGAGATGCTGAAGCAGGGGTGTCCCAAGAGGTAGACCCTCCCTTGCGTGGGGTCCTCAACAGACCTCCGATAGCCTTGGTGATGATCAGAGAGATGTTTCATTTTTTTTTAATATCCCTGTGGGATAAACTTAAAACTTAGCAATTATTTTACAGTCTTCCTAAGAAAAAGTTTTCTTTCTTTACTGATCCGTGAAGTACCAACTGTGATGATCACTGTTCTAACATACCTAATAGTGTTGCTGACACTAGGGATATAACTGTGTGAAATTGAACTTAGTCAATAAAAATGATGAGGCATCCGCCCTGTGCCCACCACTTTCCAAGGGTTGGAGAGTATAACGAAGATACTCCATAAGATGCACAGCTGGTAGGCACATTCTTTAAAAAAGCCTTTTACACTTCCACCAATAGTTTATTCTCAGTGTCAACACTTGCAAATTAATGACCATGCTGGGTAGGAAGCTAATTAAAAACCCAGGAGCCAGGGTTCCTGGAAAGATATTCCATTCTCCCTTGGACAGTCCTCCACCCTCTCTGGGTCTCTGTTTCCTCATCTGTAAAATTATGGACAATTGACTACAATTCATTCCTGGAACCCAAGCCTATTGAGAGGGATGGGAAATATTACTCCAAGTCCTGGATGATAGACCAGATTTAAAGAAAAATATGTCATTGCTGCTTTTCAGTCAAACAGACAAATACAATGAAGGAAGGAGACCCTGGCCCTAAGGGATTTGCCTAGGGGTCTTGTCTGGGAAATTCTTACACATCAGGAGATAGCTCCGAGCTGGATTTCCACAAACAAGAACATCCATGCAGAGGAAAAGCCTGCAGAGCTCTGTGCGCATCAGCCACAGGAAGAGACTGCCTCCAGACGGCCAGCAGCATTTACAAGTGACCTCCTAAGGCCTTCACCAAACTACAGGGGCACCTCTGGGTTTTCTGTTTCCCTCACTTTTCTGACTCTTAAAAAAACACACATTTCTTCATAGAATGCCACAGTGAAAGGAAAACAGGCCTTCAATTTTTAGACCTCAATTTGCAAAAACTTTGGAGTTTTTAATTAAAGCACCACATAATTTAAAGTTTTTACACGTTCTAATTATTCAGTTCCAAAACACCACACTTATTGCACAGGGTCCCCATGGAAAGGCCCCCTCTCAGCAGGACAGCCACAGATTCCCCCATGAAACGGCAGCAAGGAGCCCTCCTGCCTTCTTTCCTGCCTGGGTGGCCACCAGGTTTTTAATTCCATGCACCCTACTAAGTTTGTAGGGTGCAATTCCTGGACCCTTCCCTTTCCCATCCCAGCAGGTGATCAAGGGCCCGCTGGCCTGCAAAGTGCCAGAAGCAGGGCTGGGCCAGCCAGCCAGAGTAAGGGTTGTGGAGTCCCAGCAGGTGAAATCACCAGGCAGGATAAATCCCTTGGACTTCCTGAGGACATCGCTGCAGGCACTAGGCTGCTTGGGAAAACCGCTCGGGTCTGAGCTTTATGCAAAGGGGTAAAGTGGTAAAGGCCTTGACCCCAATGGAGGCTTTTCTGCGACCCCAAGTTAGGGGGCTCTGAAACTGTGCCAACAGAGAGAGCGGAATATGTGGTTCCCTGCTCTGCCCTGCGCCACCGAGCCCCAGTTCCCTTACCTGTGGTCTGCACCCCTCCGCTCCGCTCACTGGATGCCGATCGATGGGGAACCAGAAGCCCACGAAATGGGCGTTCCCTGCCGCAATGGAGACCCCTGAGACCTGGGACCCACTGCCTAAGAGCTCGGAGGAGGCCGCTCCGCCCCCAACGTGGGCCAGGTGTGCTCCGCCCATACACCTCCCAGGAGAGGCCCGCGGGCCTCCCTACTGCCGCCAGGTGAAATCCATCCAGGAGCAAATCCACCCCACCGAGACAACCAAGCTTTTTATCAGCTGTGAAGTGAAGTCGCTCAGTCGTGTCTGTTTGTGACCCCATGGACCTACCAGGCTCCTCCGTCCATGGAATTTTCCAGGCAAGAGTACTGGAGTGGGTTGCCATTTCCTTCTCCAGGGGATCTTCCCAACCCAGAGATCGAACCCGGGTCTCCCGCACTGCAGGCAGACGCTTTCCCATCTGAGCCACCAGGGAAGCCCCACGCTAGGTACCTGGAAAGGGGGAGGCGGGCGAGGCGCACGGCGCGCCCCGCGGGCCACCGCCCGGACTTCAACCACCGCGGCGTCCCCGCCCGCGGGTCTCGACACTGCCGGCCCCTGACGCATGGGGGCCCCACCGAGCGCCGGTCGACCGCCGCCCGGAGGTCCCCGCCGACGCTGGACGACCACCCCCACATCCCCCCGAAACGGGGCAGAGCCCTCCCCCACCACCTCGCACACCCCTACGCCCGCCCCCCGGAACCCCGTCCTCTCCCCTCAACCACCGGGGCCCCTACCCGCGCCCGCGTCCCAGGCACCCTTCTCCCCCCACCACCAAGGGCAGAGGGAAGGGGCTCCGACGGGAAGCGCGGCGCCAAGCGGGCAAGGGACACGACAGAGGTGAGAGGGCGAGAGGACCGGACAAGACAGCCGCGAGAGGCGTGGGGGGGGGGGGGGGGGCGGGGAGCAAGCCCCGAGGCTCGGAGGGCGTGGGGAGGCGCCTGGCGACCGCGCAGCAGGCCCAGAGCAGCGGACGACCGACGACCGGCCGAGACAGACCGGTCCAGGGCCAGCGGCAGGAGGCTACGGGCAGGCAAGCGGCCCCGCGGCGGGGAGCCGCCACCCGTCACGCCGCACAGCCAGCGAGACGCGACCGGAGGATCCGGGCCCTGCGGTCCGCGGCGGGGGTGGAAGGTAGTCGTGGTCGGCGCCACGGGCAAAGGTGCGTGGTGTGGGGCGAGGGCGCGCTGAGCACCCCTTCCCCCCACCAACCCTCAGACCCAACCTGGAGGGAACGTGCCAGGGAGGTCGGGCGGAAGAGGGACACCGGAGACGACGCCACCGGGCGCGGGGCAAGAGTGGCGGGGCGCCCTGCCGGGGATGGAGGGGCGGGCGGGAAGGCGGAGGAGAGCCGCCTTTCCCACCTGACCCCCACTCTGCACGCCGCCCCCCACCTTCTCGCGCGGTTCCTCATCCCCTTCAACCGGAAATGCCACCGGACCCGACCGCCCGCCCGGGGCGCGCCGCCTTCCAGAAGTCTTTCCCTCCTTTACCTTCCCATCCCGCGTGTGCAGAAGAGGCTCAGGGGCGGGGTGGGGCGGGGCCGGGCCATGATATTCTATAGAACCAGAGAAAATTGGTTAAAATAAAAAAATTTTTTTTTCTTGGAAACTGTAAAGCTGATTCTTTTGTATATGCAATTAAAAACAATTAGCTTGTTAAAAACGCCTGCCTAGGGCAAAGATTGAAGTTAACCCTTTCCTTGAAAAACACTGCCCACTTTGCCTGAGACCTCAGCCTTGGGCAAATGAGAACTTCAAGTCCCCCCCCCCCCCCCGCCCCAAAAAAAGGAGGTCAAAGAGATTTTAAATCTGGGGCGGAAAACTAGAAGATCTCTGTCTGTGTGGATTTATGTATGTCTCAGTGTGAGTCTTCTGTTTTTTTATAATATTACTGAAGTTGTGAGTTCTTATTTAAATAATCTAAAGAAAAGGAAGCCCTTACAAATCAAACAGTTCTAACTACAAGAAAAAATTGACCTGAGTGATTTTTAGATTCATGTGAGCTGGGAAATAGTCAATATTAAATATCTAGTATTTTTTTCTCACAACTCTAATATAGACATGTCTAAGAGTCATTAACATTAAGCATAAAATTCTCATAGTGCCTAAGTTTATTATAAGTTAAATATTGCTATATTGTTATATCTGTCACAAGCTTGTCAACAAAGAAAGTACCTCTAAATGCAAACAAAAAAAACTCCTTAAAAAATGTAAATGCAATATGAGCTTTTAGATAAACTATTAAAAATAATTATACTTTAAAATATCTGTCTATAATAGTCACACTGGGAAGACCCAGAGGGATGGGATGGAGAGGGAGATAGGAGGGGGGATCGGGATGGGGAATACATGTAAATCCATGGCTGATTCATGTCAATGTATGGCAAAAACCACTACAATATTGTAAAGTAATTAGCCTCCAACTAATAAAAATAAATGGGAAAATATATATATATCTGTCTATAATAGTCTCGATTGAAGGCAGAGGAGAAGGGGACAACAGAGGATAAGATGGTTGGATGGCATCACTGACTCAATGGACATGAGTTTGAGCAAGCCCCGGGAGTTGGTGATGGGCAGGGGAGCCTGGCACCCTGTGGTCCATGGGGTCGCAGGACATGGAACAACAGACTGGTTCCAAATAGGAAAAGGAATATGTCAAGGCTGTATATTGTCACCCTGCTTATTTAACTTTTATGCAGAGTACATCGTGACAAACACTGGGCTGGATGAAGCCCAAGGCTGGAATCAAGATTGCCAGGAGAAATATCAATAACCTCAGATACACAGATAGCACCACCCTTATGGCAGAAAGGGAAGAAGAACTAAAGAGCCTCTTGATGAAAGTGAAAGAGGAGAGTGTAAAAGCTACCATAAAGCTCAACATTCAGAAAACTAAGATCATTGCATCTGGCCTCATCACTTCATGGCAAATAGATGGGAAAACAGTGGAAACAGCAGCAAACTTTATTTTAGGGGGCTCAGAAATCACTGCAGATGGTGACTGCAGCCATGAAATTAAAAGATGCTTGCTACTGCTGCTGCTAAGTCACTTCAGTCACTAAGTCACTAAGTCACGTGCCGTCCCTGGGATTCTCCAGGCAAGAACACTGGAGTGGGTTGCCATTTCCTTCTCCAATGCATGAAAGTGAAAACTGAAAGTGAAGTCGCTCAGTTTGGTCTGACTCTTAGCGACCCCATGGACTGCAGCCTACCAGGCTCCTCCATCCATGGGATTTTCCTGGCAAGAGTACTGGAGTGGGTCGCCATTGCCTTCTCCGAAAAGATGCTTACGACTTGGAAAGAAAGTGATGACCAAACTAGACAGCATATTAAAAAGCAGAGACGTTACTGTGCCAACAAAGATCCATCTAGTTAAGGCTATGGTTTATCCATGTGTCATGTATGGATGTGAAAGTTGGACTATAAAGAAAGCTGACCACCAAAGATTTGATGCTTTTGAACTGTGGTGTTGGAGAACACACTCGAAGGTCACTTAGACTACAAGGAGACCCAACCACTCCATCCTAAAGGAAATCAGGCCTGAATATACATTGGAAGGACTAATATGAACCTGAAACTCCAATACTTTGGCCACTTGATGCGAAGAGCTGACTCATTGGAATGTCACTTTGATTCCCCTGTGAGTGTGGGAGCCCAACCTAGGCGCAGGGCCTCAGGGGCTATTGCCACTGAATAATGACGTTAAAGCAAGCCTGTTCCAGCCCTCTGTGACTCTCAGCACGCAAGAGGCTGGGAAAGCTATGTCTTGGAGGAAGGAAAGGCAGGAGACAGAATGTGTTTTCAGGGGTTTGGCTCCTCAGAGGTCGGACCTCCAAGCCTGCTCCGAGGGCCTCAATTCCCAAGTAAGCGCCATGTGTCACCCTGCACATTCCCAGCCTTGCAAACGCATTTCTAGGTCAACGCAGTACTGCCCATGGGGAAGGAGCCTGTGGGAGTGTGTCTGAGGGGGCCGGGTGCCATGCTGGGGTCACACAGCCGAGGGCACCTGGCACCTCCAACGGGACCCCAGCGAAGGGGGGTGGCCTGCCACCAACCTTGCGAAAAACCGAAGCAGGTAGCAAAGTTAGCTCTGGCAGAAGGAAGCAAACAGCCATGGGAGGCCTTTGCAAGCAATTGCTGGGCCGCCCTGCATTAGGGCTCCCATGGCAAAAAAAAAAAAGCCAGTTTGGGCCCCAGGTCCAGGCTCCAGGTCGGCACCCAGGGTGTTCTGCCCGCAGAAGCTGAGCACAGTGCAGATCGGCCTAGGCTTGAGAGCTCTCTCCTGCAGAGCGAACGTGACGGAACAGCCGTGTGGAGGTTGGCTGGATGTTCCCTGGGAGTGTGGGAGCCCTCCCTGGGCGCGGGGCCCCAGGGGCCAATGCCACTGCAAAATGACCTCCCAGTCAGGGCTTCCTAGCCAGGGGTGACTCTCAGCCCGCAGGCAGCTGGGGATGCTATCTTCCTGGGAGGCAGGAAAGGCAGCCCCAGAGAGTTGGTTTTCAGGCCTCTGTCACGCAGCCAGTCTGTGGCTCCTCAGACGCCAGACCTCCGGGCCTGCTCCAGGGCCTCAATTCCTGAGTCAGGCCTGGGTGTCTGCCTGCAGTCTGCAAGCCCTTGCAAACAAATTCCTAGGTCAGCGCGGTCCTGCCCATGGGGAATGAGGCTGTGGGAGTGTGTCTGAGGTGGCCAGGTGCCATGCTGGGGTCACCTGGCCTAGCCACCTGGCACCTCCCATGTGTCCCCGGCGAGTGGTGGCGGGCCAGCCCCTGGCATGCCCAATGCCGGAGTGGGGAACAAAGCTAGCTCTGGCAGAAGAAGCAAACAGCCACAGGAGGCCTTTGGAAGCAGATACTGGACCACTCCGCGTTAGGGCTCCCTGGGCGAAAAATGCCAATTGGGGCCCCTAGGTCCGGGCTCCAGGTGGGCGCCCAAGGTGTTCTGCCGGCAGGTGCAGAAAGGCCTAGGCTTGCGAGCTCTCTCCTGCAGAGCAAACGTGACGGAACAGCCGTGTGGGGGTTGCCTGGACGTTCCCTGGGAGTGTGGGAGCCTTCCCCAGGCACGGTGCCCCAGGGGCCATTGCCACTGCCAACTGACCTCCCAGCCAGCGCTTCCCAGCCGAGGGTGACTCTCAGCCTGCAGGCGGCTGGGAACACTATCGTCCTTGGAGGCAGGAAAGGCAGCCCCAGAGAGTGGGTTTTCAGGCCTCTATCGCACATCCAGTGTGTGGATCATCAGACACCAGGCCTCCGGGCCTGCTGCCAGGGCCTCAAATCCCAAGTCAGGCTAGGTGTCTGCCTGCACTCTGCGAACCTAGCAAACACCTTCCTAGGTCAGTGCAGTCCTGCCCACGGGGAAGGAGGCAGCATGAGTGCATCTGAGGGGGCCGAGTGCCATGCCGGGGTCACCTGGCCGAGGACACCTGGCACCTCCCGTGGGCCCCCAGCGAGGCGTGGTGGGCCGGCCCCTGGCGTGCCCAGTGCCGGAGCGGGGAGCAAAGCTAGCTCTGCCAGAAGAAGCAAACAGCCACGGGAGGCCTTTGGAAGCACCTGCTGGGCCGCCCCACGTCAGGGCTCCCCGGGCGAAAAATGCCAGTTGGGGTCCCTAGGCCTGGGTTCCAGGTGGGCGCCCAGGGTGTTAGGAAATGCCAAAGAATGTTCAAGTTCAGTTCAGTGCAGTCGCTCAGTCATGTCCGACTCTTTGCGGTAGTTTAAGCATTCTTTGGCATTGCCTTTCTTTGGGATTGGAATGAAAACTGAACTGTTCTAGTCCTGTGGCCCCTGCTGAGTTTTCCAAATTTGCTGACATATTGAGTGCAGCGCATTCACAGCATCATCTTTTAGGATTTGAAATAGCTCAACTGGAATTCCATAACAATTGCACTCATTTCACATGCTAACAAAGTAATGCTCAAAATTCTCTAAGCCAGGCTTCAACAGTACATGACCCATGAATGTCCAGATGTTCAAGTTGAATTTGGAAAAGGTAGAGCAACCAGAGATCAAATTGCCAACATCTGTTGGATCATCAAAAAAGCAACAGAGTTCCAGAAAAGTATCTACTTCTGCTTTATTGACTACACCAAAGCCTTTGACGGTGTGGATCACAACAAACTGTGGAAAATTCTTAAACAGCTGGGAATACCAGACCACCTGACCTGCTTCCTGAGAAATATGTATGCAGGTCAAGAATCAACAGTTAGAACTGGACATGGAACAACAGACAGGTTCCAAATCAGGGAAGGAGTATGTCAAGGCTGCATACCATCACCCTGCTTATTTAACTTATATGCAGAGTACATCATGAGAAACGCTGGGCTGGATGAAGCACAAGCTGGAATCAAGATTGCCGGGAGAAATATCAATAACCTCAGATATGCAGATGACACCACCCTTATGGCAGAGAATGAAAAGGAACTAAAAAGCCTCTTGATGAAAGTGAAAGAGGAGAGTGAAAATTTGGCTTAAAGCTTAACATTCAGAAAACTAAGATCATGGCATCTGGTCCCATCTCTTCATGGGAAATAGATGGGGAGACAGTGGAAACAGTGTCAGCCTTTATTTTGGGGGGCTCCAAAATCACTGTAGATGGTGACTGCAGCCATGAAATTAAAAGACGCTTACTCCTTGGAAGGAAAGTTATGACCAACCTAGACAGCATATTAAAAAGCAGAGACATTACTTTGCCAACAAAGGTCCATCTAGTCAAAGCTATGGTTTTTCCAGTAGTCATGTATGGATGTGAGAGTTGGACTATAAAGAAAACTGAGCACTGAAGAATTGATGCTTTTGAACTGTGGTGTTGGAGAAGACTCTTGAGAGTCCCTTGGACTGCAAGGAGATCCAACCAGTCCATCCTAAAGGAGATCAGTCCTGAATAGTCACTGGAAGGACAGATGCTGAAGCTGAAGTTCCAATATTTTGGCCACCTATTGCAAAGAACTGACTCATTTGACAAGACCCTGATGCTGGGAAAGATTGAAGGCAGGAGGAGAAGGGGATGATAGAGGATGAGATGGTTGGATGGCATCACTGACTCAATGGACATGAGTTTGAGCCAGCTCTGGGAGTTGGTGATGGACAGGGAAGCCTGGCATGCTGCAGTCCATGGGGTCACAAAGTGTTGGACACAACTGAGAGACTGAACTGAACTGAAGCTCTTCCTAACTAAGGTCTTGATGATGACTCTACCTAAGGCCCAGACACTGTCATTAATAACCTAACTCTTTCCATATGTAACACCCTAATTGTGGCCCTAACTCATGACCTGACAGTGGTCCTATTTCTCTGATCCTGTTCCTTGGTAAGCTCAAGAACCTCCTCCTCACAAAGGCCCTGACACTGTCAATAATAATGACCTGACTTTTTCCCTAAGTAACACCCTGATTTTGTCACTAACTATTGCCCTGACACTGGTTCTAACTACAGCCCTGATGCTGGTCCTATTGAAACCCCTGAGATATCCCTAAGGAACAACCTTACCTGAAGCCTTGACACTGTCCCTAGCGTAGGCCTTGATGCTGTCCCTTATAGTCTATGCTGTCACTAAATATCCCTCTGATTCTGTCCATAACCAAGGCCCTGAATATGTCCCTAATAAAGTCTCTGAAGTGTCCTAATGAACAGCCTTAACTGACTCATGCTAAGGCCATCAAGTTATCTCTGAGGTCCTGACACTGTCTCTAAGGCCCTGATGCTGGCTCTAACGGCCTGACGCTGACCCTTACTAAGTCCTTGCCCAGGAGTTGACCCAAGCTGCTGGGACAACTGTTTTCCTCATCTCTCGCCAGCTGCCGGCCATTGGCCATTCTGAGATTCTGTGATGCGCTGGTCCCACATGGGTGTGCCTGAGGAGGCTTACCTGCCAGAGGATGGTCACGGCCATCCCACCCTTCAAGGGACAGTGGCTCAGGGTGAGAATCTCTCAGCAAGTGTCTGACCTCAGGTTCTGTGTCGCTGTTTGTTGTAAATCCCTTGGAGTTACTTCAGTAACATTTTTAAATGGATCTCCCCCTTGGCATATTTATAAGATAAATTTTTACTGAATTAAAATTCAGGAACAACATTATTAGAATGAGCAGGAAGACAAAGGATGCCCCCCAATGATCTATTACTTGGAAGATTTTACAATTCTCATGAGAAAACACTCACTATCATCACCCTCTAGGCATCAGCACGAGATAGGAATCATCTGCATTCTTTATTTATCCTTCTGAATCTTTCAGAACCTTTCCTTCAGGAGAAATCTCTGGGCTCTTCAGGAACTGTGAGTGGTGATGTCAGGTATATCTGAGACTGAGAAGCAAGAGGAAAAGAGAAGGTGAGCAGATGAGAATTCTTGATGGAGAAGCAGGGGCAGCCATGTTCAAAGTCAACCTGAGAGTCTGAATTAGTATCCAGTGAAGGGAAGGGCCACCAGGACCTGGCCCCACTGGCCTTGTCACCTGGTGTGGGGACTAGAGCCACCCAAATTGCCCTGGCCACTTTCAGAGAAATAAATAAGGTGGGAGAACACCATGGGAGCCACATTGGAAAAGGTCACTGCTATGAAGTAAGATGCACTTTTCAAGAAAGTGAAGGATGATCCCTTGGTTCTCAAAGACTTGCAAAGATTCTGTGCTGTTCTGGAGACATGCTGAAGCCTCCAGTCTTTGACGGCAGTGATGAGAAGGAACTGTGCTCAAAACCATCCAGCACTCACTCCTTGAGGGTGCTGAGGATGACCAGTGTCCAGCCCAAGGGTGTTGTGGGCCTAAAACCCCCTTATCATCTGGGATGGGAGGGGCCCCACGGGCACCCCACTGAGCCAGCAGGGTCTTGGCTTGTAGGCTACAGACCTTTATCAGGTATGTGATGTGCAAACATCTTGTGCCATTTTGGATGACGGATCTTTTTCCTTATTCCTTTTGTGCACAACAACCTTGTTTTGAAGAAGTCTAATTCATCTCTTGTGCCTTTTGTTGTTTGTGGTTTTGGTAGCAGATCTAAGAAATCATGGCCAAATCCAAAGTCATGAAGTTTTTCTCTCATGTTTTCTTCTATGGGGTGTATAATTTTGGTTCTTACATCTAGGCCTTTGATCCATTTTGAGTTGATTTTGAATAGTGAGGGAAGTAGGGGTCCAACTTTGTTCTTTTGCATGTAGGATCTGGTTATCCCAGCACCTATACTAATTGTTGGGGAAAATATTTGCAAATTATGCCACCAAAAAGGTCTAATTTCCAAAACACACAAACAGCACATGCATCTCAAAAAAATTAATAAAAAATGGGCAGGTCTAAATAGACATTTCTCCAAAGAACTCATACAGATGATCAACAGGCACATAAAAAGACACTTCACACTGCTAATTATTAAAGCAATGCAAATCAAAACCACAGTGAGGTATCACCTGATAGTCGTCAGAACAGCATCGATAAAATGTCTACAAATAACAAATGCTGGTGAGGGGGTGGAGAAAATGAAATCTCCTATACTGTTGGTGGGAATTGATGCAGCCACTGTGGAAAGCAGTATGGAGGATCCTCAAAAAACTAAAACACTGCCATATGAATTAGCAATCCCACTCCTGGGCATATATCCAGACAAAGCTATAATTCAAAAAGATACATTCACCACTATGTTCATAGCAGCACTATTCACAACAGCAAAGATGTGAAAGAAACCTACCTGTCCAACAACTGATGAATGGATAAAGATGCGTGTGTGTGGCTGTGGTGTGTGTGTGTGTGTGTGTGTATACACACACACAGTCCATGGGGTTGCAAAGAGTCAGACATGACTGAGCGACTTCACTTCACTTCACTTCATATATATATATGAGTATCTGCCATGCACACAGGAGGTACACACATTATTTAACTTATTTGTGCAACTATGTGAAAGGAATTAGTATCACAAAACTGCATACTTAAAATGAATTAAATGGTTAATGCCGCGTTTTGTATTTCTAATGAGAAAAAAGTGTAGTGGTCGTAATTGTTACAACATACATGAATATTAAAAACATCCTTAGTGAGAAAAGCCATACCATAAAAGGTCACCCAGATCCCATATTCATCTTGTCTGCTTTAAATCCATCCATCAAGGCCATCCAAATGAGGGGAAACTCAGGAATGGCTCCAGGAAAAGAAAACTGGATCAGGATGGAAAAAGGTATCTTCACACAGTTGGGGCAGCAGGTGAAAGTGCAAGTGGGCCTGTGTATTAAACTATTACACAGAAGTCATGATTTCCTCATGGGGGGCTAGGTGTTGGTTCCTCAGGAGAGTGTCACTGTTTTGGGTAAAACACACTGAACTGTGTGAATTGGCAAATATGAGTACTTTTTACCATTATAAAAATTTTCTGTACATTTTAAATTAGTGGAAAGTGAGTTCCTTTTCAAAACAACCATGACAACATCATTCAAGAAATCAGGTGAGACAGGCATCAGACTTTGTTATAGAGGCCAAGACTTACCAGACCAAGTTCAACCAAAGTTGTGACATTTATTTCCCTTGTAGGGGTCCATATGTTATTAGTATTAAGAGGCATCGTGGGAAGAGGGTGTTGTAGCCACTAAGTCGTGGGTCCTATAGATGATCTGGATTGCAGGAGAAACAGTGAGATTTTAGCTTCACAATCTTTCACATTATTTCAAAAAATATGTTAAAAGATAAATTCAGCAAAAAAAAAAAACACAAAAATCAATTTTTTTCTATGCATGAATAACAAACCATCAAAAAGAATAAGAAAACAATCCTATTCACAATTCAAGAAAAAAAAAAACTATCTAGGAATAAATTTAACCAAAGACATAAACGACCTATAATTAGAAAACTATAGGGCATTGATAAAGATATTGAGAACAGAAAAAAAACAAATATCCTATACTCATGTATCAGGAAAAATATTTTTAAAATATTTTCTACTGAGCCCAAGAGCCTAGAAGCCCATGCTCCACAGCAAGAGAGGCCACTTCCAAGGGAAGCCCACATATTGTAACTAGCAGTAGCCCCACGACCACAACTAGAAAAAGCCCATGCAAAACAAAGACCCAGTGCAGCCAAAAATAAAAATAAAACAAAAAATAACTTTTAATAAAAGTCTAGCAACAAAAGAAAAAATAATGTGGACTTTATAAAATTAAAAATTTCTACTCTATGGAAGACCTTATTCAGAAAACCAAAAGACAAAGCACATACTGTATGTATTCTGTTACTTCAGTCATGTCTGACTCTTTGTGACCCTATGGACTGTAACCTGCCAGGCTCCTCTGTCCATGGGATTCTCCAGCCAAGAATACTGGAGTGGGTTGCCACACCCTCCTCCGGGGGATCCTCCCAGCCAAGGGGTCAAACCCGCATCTCCTATGTCTCCCGTATTTTCAAGTGGGTTCTTTACCACTAGTGCCATTTCCAAAACACATATCTGAAAAAGGATCTGACTTGAATTATACTAAACAACCTCTTTAAAATTTGGTAAAGATTGAAATACACACCTGGCCAAAGAAGATAGATAGTAAATAAGCATAAAGAATACACTCAAGATGCTGGCGGAATGCATGTACAGTCAACTTTGGAAGACAGTTTGGCACTTTTCTCCAAATCTAAACAGTCTCACCTCAGGATCCAAGAAGTACATCTCTTGTATTTAGACAACTGCTTTGCAAAGCTATGAGATAAAAACTAGCATCAAGTAACGTAATAGTCAAAAACTTAAAGATATCAGGATGTCCTTCCATAGATGCATTCATAAGTAAATTAGGACACAGACATGTCAAGGGGAGCACAATACAGCACACCCAAAATATGCACATTTGACAAAAGGATTATTTTGGACTGATTAATTTTAAAAAACAGCAGCACCAGGAGAATCTTGGAAAACCAAGTAGAAATGCCATTTTATGAAGCAGATTTACATTTACTAAGGATATTACCATCTGTAAGGGTGTGTCCCTCTGGGACAGGAATTGGATGATGATAAATATCAAGAAAAGCTTGTCTAAGCTGGAAGTTAGTCTGCAAAACCACCATACCCTTATTTACCCTTATTTACTGTGATTCACCTTATAAATAAATTCCCTTAAATGTCTTCTTCCATTCCCTAACCTCCTTCTTTCATTCTTAGTTGATGAAAGTGTTTAAGGTAAAGTCTTGGACCATTTCTTGGACCAGTCTTGGAATACAAAAGTCAAGAGATACCAGGAGTAACAGGCAAACTTGGCCTTGGAGTACAAAATAAAGCAGGGCAAAGGCTAACAGAGTTCTGCCAAGAGAACACACTGGTCATAGCAAACACCCTCTTCCAACAACACAAGAGAAGACTCTACATATGACTATACATATATGACCTACATCAAATCCCTTATGATTATCCAGTGGAAGTGACAAATACATTTAAGGCATTAGATCTGATAGACAGAGTGCCTGAAGAACTATGAATAGAGATTCGTGACATTGTACATGAGGCAATGATCAAGACCACCCCCAAGAAGAAGAAATGGAAAAAGGCAAAATGGTTGTCTGAGGAGGTCTTACAAATAGCTGAGGAAAGCAGAGAAGCTAAAGGCAAAGGAGAAAGGAAAGATATACCCATTTGAATGCAGAGTTCCAAAGAATAGCAAGGAAAGATAAGAAAGCCTTCCTCAGTGATCAATGCAAAGAAATAGAGGAAAACAACAGAATGGGAAAGACTAGAGATCTCTTCAAGAAAATAAGAGATAGCAAGGGAACATTTTGTGCAAAAAATGGGCACAACACAGGACAGAAATGGTATGGACCTAGCAGAAGCAGAAGATATTAAGAACAGGTGGCAAGAATACATAGAAGAACTGTACAAAAAAAAGATCTTCATGACCCAGATAACCACGATGGTGTGACCACTCACCTAGAGCCAGACATCCTGGAATGCAAATTCAAGGGGCCTTAGGAAGCATAACTACAAACAAACTTGTGGGAGGTGATGCAATTCCGATTGAGCTTTTTCAAATTCTAGAAGATGATGCTGTGAAAGTGCTGCCCTCTATGTGCCAGCAAATTTGGAAAACTCAGCAGTGGCCACGGGACTAAAAAACATCAGTTTTCATTCCAATCCCAAAGAAGGGCAATGCCAAAGAATGTTCAAACTACCACACAATTGCACTCTTCTCACACACTAGCAAAGTAATGCTCAAAATTCTCTAAGCCAGGCTTAAACAGTACGTGAACCATGAATGTACAGATGATCAAGCTGGATTTAGAAAACGCAGAGGAACCAGAGATCTAATTGCCAATATCTGCTGGATCATAGAAAAAAATAACAGAATTCCAGAAAAACATCTACTTCTGCTTTATTGATTATTCCAAAGCCTTTGACTGTGTAGATCACAACAAACTGTGGAAAATTCTTAAAGAGATTGGAATACCAGACCGCCTGACCTGCCTCCTGAGAAATCTGTATGGAGGTCAAGAAGCAACAGTTAGAATCGGACAAGGAACAAGGGACTGGTTCCAAATTGGGAAAGCAGTACATCAAGACTGTATATTGCTACCCTGTTTATTTAACTTATATGCAGAGTACATCATGTGAAATACTGGGCTGGATGAAAGACAAGCTGAAATCAAGATTGCTTAGAGAAATATCAATAACTAATTGGGAAAGCAGTACATCAAGACTGTATATTGCTACCCTGTTTATTTAACTTATATGCAGAGTACATCATGTGAAATACTGGGCTGGATGAAAGACAAGCTGAAATCAAGATTGCTTAGAGAAATATCAATAACCTCAGATACACAGATGACACAACCCTTATGGCAGAAAGTGAAGAGGAACTGAAGAGCCTCTTGATAAAACTGAAAGAGGAGAGTGAAAAAGGCTTAAAACTCAACATTCAAAAAACTAAGATCATGTCATCTGGTCCCATCACTTCATGGCAAATAGATGGGGAAACAATGGAAACAGTGAGAGACTTTATTTTCTTAGGCTCCAAAATCACTGCAGATGGTGACTGCAGCCATGAAATTCAAAGACTCTTGCTCCTTGGAAGAAAAGCTATGACCAAACTAGACAGCATATTAAAAAGCAGAGACATTACTTTGCCAACAAAGGTCCATCTAGTCAAAGCTATGGTTTTTCTAGTAGTCATGTATGGATGTGAGAGTTGGACTATAAAGAAAGCTGAGCACTGAAGAATTGATGCTTTTGAACTGTGGTGTTGGAGGAGACTCTTGAGAGTCCGTTGGACTGCAAGGAGATCCAACCAGTCCATCCTAAAGGAAATCAGTCCTGAGTATTCATTGGAAGGACAGATGCTAAAGCTGAAACTCCAACACACTGGCCACATGATGGGAAGAACTGACTCATTTGAAAAAAACCCTGATGCTGGGAAAGATTGACAGCAGGAGAAGGGGACGAGAGAGGATGAGATGGTTGGATGGCATCACTGACTCAATGGACATTAGTTTGAGCCAGCTCTGGGAGTTGGTGATGGACAGGGAAGCCTGGTGTGCTGCAGCCCATGGGGTTGTAAACAGTTGGTCTCGACTGAGTGATTGAACTGAACTGAACTTGCACCATTTTAGGAAGTGACTCAGTGTTCCCTGGTATCTTTCAAGTATACACGAATGCACGGCATATATTAAACCTCTGATTTTTTTTTCTCCAATTCATCTCCCTTTCATTATGAGGATCTCATAAAGAACATCAAAGGGTAGAGAGAAAATTATCTTTACTCTCATTTAATGCAACACAATAGTATTCAGAGATACAAAGGAATGAACCACCAACCCATTTATAGAGAAAGCATGAATCTAACACTTAGACATTACTAAGTGAAGGAATCTGGCCTCAAGGGCTACACACTGTACAAACTTATAAGACATTCTAGAAAAGGCAAAACAGACATAATAAACAGTTTATGGATATGTGGCTGAAATATTTCACATGGTATTGCAGTGATGAATACCTGCCACTGTGAATTTGTCTGAGCACACGGATTTTTGTTTTTAGAACCCAACAAGAAAATTATTACCTATTCACATTCATTTATTTATTCCATTCAAAGACTGGAATGAGGAATTTAACAAAGAATCTAACTGACTGAGAAATGTATTAAAAACTTCAGGACTTCCCTGGTGGTCCAGTGGTTAAGACTCCACGTTGCCAATGCAGGAAAGGTGGGTTCAATTCCTGGTCAGGGACCTAAAGTCCCACATGCCATATAACATAGCCAAGAGATTTTTTTTTAAAAAGAAGAAAAAGAAAAAAACCCACTCTTAGTGGTAGGACAGAATGAGCTGACTGAAGATCACTGTGGAAATGAATGGAATCTGCAGGCCAAAGGCAAAATGTACCATGCATAAACAATGGACACTGTAAGTTCTTTCCTATGGGAGGTTGTAGCTAACAGGACTGAAACTACCGTATCAGTCATCGAATGGAACAAGCACTTAATTTGATAAATGAAAAGTAGTGGAAGCCAGATTTCTTACCACTGGAGTGGGAAGTTACAGGCAGACAAAGAGAGATGGTTACAATCCCTGTGTCATAACAGATCAGGTTGGAGACATCATTATAAACTAGCCTAATACAGAAACACATAGCTCTCTGTGAAAATCTTCATAACTGTGTATATGCATAGTCTGAGATACCTGCATATGTATTTTCATGCATTGTCTACTAAGAATAGTAAGTTCCCACATGCAAGTTTTTACTACCATTCTCTAATAAAAAGGAATAAGGGTTCTTTAAATATGTGGCTGATACTAGCACTGAGACAGTAAATATGTAAAGCAAGACAATCTTAAAATGTGAGAAAGAAGTACCAAAAAACCCCATGAAAACTGAATTATGTAAAATAAAAACAAGAGAGCATAGAAAAAGCTCTCAATAGCCAAAGCAAGAATAAACTAAGCAGGCTACTAACATAGTGCTGGATTATAACCAAAAGTTTAAAATAATTTTCATATGTCCAAACTGTTTTTTTAAAAAGTTACATAATTTTATGAGTAGTGTTGAATAAAAATCTCTATGCAGAAAGATTCTAAACATTGATACAGACACTCAGCTGTCCATCAAGTATGTGAAGCTAACTTCCCTCTCCTCAAGTGTGGGTCCAAAATTATGACTTTCTCCTTAATAAGGCACACAGGATGGACATGGGGAAAAATCAATAATAAAGACAAATAACAAATGTTGGCAAAAATGTACAGAAATTGGAACTCCAACTTTACTTGTGGAGATGTAAAATGGTGCAATAAATGTGTATAAAACTTCAGCATTTTCTCAAAAATATAGAAATGTAATTATCATACGTTTTGGAAGCTCCACTCCTAGACATACATACAAAGAATTTAAAACAGATGTTCAAATATTAAGTTGTACACCAATATTCATAGCAGCACTGTTCTCAACAGCCCAAGGTAAAAACAATGAAAATGTACACCAACAGGTGAATGAATAAGCAAAATAAGGTAGATCAATCCATAAGATGAATTACTCTGCCATATAAAGGCATACAATAATATATGCCATATAGTAAAATAGAGCCACAGCTGCAGAAAACAGTAGGGGGCTCCTCAAAAACAAACACAGAGTTAACAGAACCCATCAATTTCAGTCCAGGGAATACACCCAAAATATTTAAAACCGAGAACTGGAACAGATATTCATATCCCATATTCATAGAAGCATTATTCACAGTAGCTGAAAGATGGAAGCAACACAAGCATTCAACAGATAAATGGATAAGCACAGTGTAGTATAAACACAATGGAATATGATTCAACCTTCAAAAACAAGATAACTCTCACACATGCTCTAATGTGAATGAACCTTCAAGTCATGTGAAGTGAAACAAGGCTGACACAAAAGGAAAAGTGTTCTATGATTCCACCAGTACAAGATATCCAAATGAGACAAATTACAAGTAGAATAAGGTAGCCAGGGATTGAGGGTGGTGAGTGTTTAATGGTTACAGTGTCACTTCGGGAAAAGGAAAAGATTCTGGAGATAAATGGTGAGGATATTTTTACAACCTGTGTGCAGTTAATGCTATAGAAGTGCATACTTAAAATGACTCAAATGATAAATACTATATGTTTGTAATCACAATTAAAAAATTATACAGGTTACAACATGGAAAAGCACTGAAAACATCCTCAGTGAAAGAAGCCACACAGAAAAAGCCATGCAGATGATAGTCATCTTGTCACTTTAAATCCACGAAAGTTTTTGACATGAGGGAAAGCCCCAGTGGTGGTCCCAGAAAAAGAAAACTGCATTAGAATGGAGAAAGACATTTGCACAAAGTTTGGGAAGCTGATGCAAGTTGAAGTGGTCCTATGGCCAAAAAAATAAATCAGTAGAACTGCAAGATCATGTGTGATTCTCTACAGTAATAAAGAACTATCAGAATGAGAAATTAAGAAAATAATCCCCTGTCCAATTGCATCCCCCAAAAACTAGAAATTTAACCAAGGACTTGAAAGAGCTGCAAGCTAAAAACTGCAAGACACACTGCTCAATTAAACTGAACAGATATGAAAAGACATCCCATGCTCACGGGGGACAATACCGTTAAAATCTCCATTCTAACCAAAGTAACGTACACATTCATGCAATCACTACCAACATCTCATTGACATATTTCACAGAAACAAAAACAATGTTAACATCTGTGAGGAACCACAAAGGACCCAGAAGAGCCAAAGTGACCCTAAGAAAGGAGAACAGGCTGGCAGCACCTCCATCCCTGACTTCAATCTGCATTACACACCTAAACGCACCACAAGACATGTGGAACTGTATCAGAAACAGGCACAGATACCAGAGAGCCCAGAAATAAATCTACAGGTTCTGGTAATCAATTTACAAGAAAGGAGCTAAGAACATACACCCAGGAAAGGACAGTCCCCTCAATAAACCATGCTGGGAAAAATGGACACCACACACCAAGGAACAACACTGGACACCATTCTATACCACAGACAAAAACTGACTAAAAACCCACAACTTTCCACATCAAGCCCAACTGTCCTGGGTCCTCTGAATACAGACACTGAGCAATAGCCACACACAGAAAGTTTCTTCCCAATTTTCCTCACCTTTTCCTTCAGCAGCACCACCTCCCTGCAGGTCCTGAGGAAACCAGACTCCTGTCAGACTTGACTGAACCCCACAATGTACCAAAGATGAAGCCCCAGCAGGTCCTGAGGAAACGAGGCTTGTGTCAACCTGAACTGAACCCCACAATGTCCCAAAGCCTTAATGGGTCCTAAGGGGCCAGACTCCCATCACCCTGGATTGAACCCCAAAATGTATCAAAGCTGAAAACCCAGTGGGTCCCAAGAAGACCAGATTCCTGTCAGCTTAAGCTGAACCCCATAACGTACCAAAACCGAAGCCCCAGTGGGTCCTCAGTGGCCAGACTCCCATCTTCCTGAATTGAACCCCACAATGTCCCAAAGCTGAAATCCCAGTGAGTCCTGAAAATACCAGACTCCTGTCAGCCTTAACTGAACCCCACAAAGTCCCAGAGCTGAAGCACCAGCAGGTCCTGAGGAGACCGGACTCCCATCAGCCTGAACTAACCCCAAAATGTCCCAAAGCCAAAGTCATAATGGGTCCTGAGGGGCCAGACTCCCATCACCCTGGATTGAACCCCAAAATGTATCAAAGCTAAAACCTGAGTGGGTCCTGAGGAGACCAGACTCCCATCAGCTTGAACTGAACACCACAATGTCCCAAAGCCGAAGCCCCAGTGGGTCCTCAATGGCCAGATTCCCATATCCCTCAACTGAACTCCAAAAAGTCCCAAAGCTGAAGCACCAGCAGGTCCTGAGGAGACCAGATACCCATTCAGCCTGAACTAACCCCACAATGTCCCAAAGCCTAAACACCAATGGGTCCTGAGGAGACCCATCTCCTGTCAGCCTGAAGTGAACCCCATAATGTCCCAAAGCCAAAACCTGAGCAGGTCCTGAGGAGACCAGACTCCCTGTCTTCCTGAACTGAATCCCACAACGTCCCAAAGCTGAAACCCCAGTGGGTCCTGAGGAGACCAGACTCCTGTCAGCAGCCACACGCAGGTGCTCAGTCACAGCGGGATTTCCGCTTGGGGTGGGGGTGGGTCAGGAGAGGCGGGCTCCTCGCTCCCTGCCAGCCAATGAGAACTGCAGGTCAAGCCTCCCTCACTCGCGCAGGCACAGCTAAGCGGAGACTCCGCCCCTCAGGGCAGTTCTGCTAGGTCTATTAAACTACGGAAATTCAAACTGAAATATTGCCAATATCCAAAACTTCTCCAAAATAATTAAGGAATAATTAACTCGAAACTGTATAGAATGAAATGTAGTCACCAAATTCACTCCAATTTATTAACAGATATTCAAATTTTGAAACTATCAAAATTGTGGACATAAACATAGAAAATCTACATGCCCCTGGGTTTGGCCTGTATATCATGAGCTCTGAGTTTTAACACACAAGCTGTCAGTCCACAAAAGAAAAACATTGTGGACTTTATAGAAATAAAGATGTCTATTCTGAAAGACCTCATTCAGAAAATCAAAATACAAGCCACAAACTGGAAGAAAAATATTTGCAAAATTCATATCTGATACAAGATTTGGACACAAAATAGACAAAGACCTCTTGAACAACCCTATAAACAACAAGTAAAGATCTGAACAGACACCCAGCCAAAAAAAAGTTATACAGATAGTACAAAACAGAAACACGCCCAACAGCATACACCATTAGGGAATTACAAATTAAAGTCACGAGCTATCACACTATACATATTAGGGATGCTAAACTCTAAATATATGACAATACAAATTGCTGGAGGCTGAGGAACAGCAGGAACGCTCCCTCACTGCTGGTGGGAGGCACGCACAGCCACCTTGTAACACAGTTGGGCAGTTTTCTCCAAAGCTAAACAAACCTCACCTTGGGATCCAACAATCATACTTCCAGTATTTAGGAAACTTCTTTGAAAACTCCATGCCCAAATGCAAACAAAGATGAACTTAGGCACAGCAGCACTATCCATAATAGTTAAAAGCGTGAAGTAATCAGGGTATCTTTCAATAGATGAATGAATAATCAAATTGGGGTATATCCATGTCAAAGCAAGTAGAACATACCACCCCAAAATATGCCTCTCTGCTGTGAGGATTGCTTAAGCCTACTCCCATGGAAAAAAAAAAAAAACAGAGGGCTCTCCAGAAACTATGCAGAAACTGCCATTTTGTGATTGACATTTATAACAGAGAAATCGCTGCATTTGAGGGTTGTCCCTGTTTGCACCAGAAATACAGGATAATTAAAACTCAAGTAACATCAATGCAGAGATCCTGACTTAAATCTATAAATGATCATACCCTTCCTTACTGTGTCTTGTGTAATTACCTTCCATACTGGCTTTTCCCATTCTTTGGGGTCTTCTGTGTTTAGCTGAAGACAGTATTTAAGGTGATGACTTTGGACATTTCAGGGAGTGACTCAGGTTTCTTTGGCAGCTACCCTGTATACAGAAGCTATTTGTTGTTTTAGTCACTAAATAGTGTTCACCTCTTTGCAACCCCACGGACTGTAGCCCACCAGGATCCTCTGTCCGTGGGATTCTCCAGGCAAGAATACTGGAGTGGGTTGCCACTTCCTTCTCCAGGGGATCTTCCCAACCCGGGGGTCAAACCCAAGTCTCCTGTATTACAGGCAGATTCTTTATCACAAAGCCACCAGGGAAGCATAGAGGAGGTATGCTTCTGTTTTTCCTCCTGGTAATTTGTCTTTTATTATGGAAGGGCAGAGTGAAAATTGTTTTTCCTTCCATACACATGCAATGGAGTATTACTCATCAGTAGTAAGGAATGAACCACCAAACCTTGAAAAGCATGGTTAAATCTCATGTGCATATCACTCAGTGAAAGAATACAGTCTGGAGAGACAGCACACAGTATGACCTCATTTATGACATTCTATGAAAAGCAAAGCTACATAGATCATAAGCAGGTCATCTGCTGAAGGGGACTGAGGTATTCCCTGTGATGCTTTAGGATGGACACCTGTCACTATGCATTTATCTACACTCATCGATTTGTATAGCCCAAGGGATCAAACAATCTATTCAAGTACAGTTATTTAGAGTGTAGGAGAGTCGCAGGACAGAATATCCAATGCGACAAAACCTAACCACATTAGAAATGCACGAAAAATATACCTCACTGTAGGAGATGGGACAAAATGTGTTGACTTTGGAAATGAATGAAATCTATACACAAAAGGCAAAATGGCCTGCACATAAACACTGGGCTTCATTTTATACAGATCTTTCCAGAGTGCAGTAGCTAGCAATTCTGAGACCACTGTACATGTAATCTGAAGAGGAGAAAAGAGCTGACAAATGCAAATGGTGGGGGCCAGGCTCCTCGCTGCAGGAGTGGGAAGTTACAGATAAGCAAAGAACAAGAGGATGAAGCTGGGCCCCTGACCACCACTCCTTACGGCTCTGAGTTGTGTCCAACAGGACCATCATCACCTGCACATAGGTGCTATAACCCACCTGCCCCCTCCTGCCCTTTCCCCTTCCTCCCTGTGATGATTCCAGTGACATTTCCAGCCTGCACCCCTCTCCCAGGCCAGGTGCATCTATCCACCCACGGCCTCCCCATCTCATCCTGGGGTCTAACAGGCCCCTTGAGCACTGTGATCCTGCTGCTCCCCATGCCCCGGAGGCAGCCCCAGCTTCTCCAGCTGCTGAACCCAGACACCTGGTGTAACCGAGCAGGAGCCTATGGGGCCCTCCCAGGACAGACCCCATCCTATATCCTCTGCTGTAGCTCCTCTCTGAAGTATGGAGATAATAGTATCTGAGGCACACTCAGGGAGTTGTTTTACAGCTGCTAAAAGCCCCACTGAGTGGAAGAAGTTAACTACTTGATGAGCATGAACACGTCACCCCCAGAGTGTCCAGTGCCTGAGGATTTGTGAGGTTAGCCGCCTGTTACCTCACCAACCAGAGAACCGTACATCAGCGAATAACATACTCTGTGACCCCCTCCCTCATGTGGCCTGTAAACCGCTTTCCTGAAACCCTTCAGGGATTTCGGGATTTAGAGCAGGAGTTACCTGTCTCCACGTATTGGTGCCTTTACAATTAACGTTGCACTTTCCTTTACTGCAACTGGTGTCAGGTGACTGGCTTTACTGCACTCAGGTGTGTGGACTCGAGTTCGGCTCAGTAACACGGAGGCCTCCCAGGTTCCCAGTTCCTTGTGCCCCAGGGACTGTCAGCTCCTTCTCCAGGGCATATGGCCAACCCCCACACTAATTCCCCTCTACACCCACGGCCCTGTCTCAAGCCTAATCCCTCCATCAGGCCCTACAAAGCTCCCTGCCCTCATGATGCATCTCACATTCCACCCGACATGGTCTTTTTGATGCCTGAACAAGACCACGCCCCGCTCCTCCCTGTGATTCCCCTCACCTGATGAAGCCAGGCCTTGATCCATTCCAGGTGACTCCAGGATCCTCATTCTCTCCAGACCCCACCTGTGTGGCCACTGTCTGTGCCCATCTATATGAGTCTGTGGTGATCTCCTAAAATAAGGGTTGTTTTATATACAGATAATGGGGTGAATGGTGGCCCCAAAAGATGTGTCCCCCCAGAACACGGGAACAGGGCCATATCTGGGCAAAGGGTCTTTGTAGATGTAGTTAAGGATCTCAAGGTAAGGTCTAGGGTTAGGGTGACCTTCAATCCAACTGACAGAGTCCTTACAAGAGACGAAAGAGGATGCAGATGAGAAGCCTCGTGAAGATGGAGGCAGAGATGGGAGGGAGGGGGCCACAAGCCCCAGGACCCCTGGAGCCCCAAAGCTTGAAAAGGCAGGAAGCACCCTATCCTGGAGCCTCTGGAGGGACCTCAGCCCTGCGCCACCTTGATCTCAGGTGTCTGGTCTCCAGGACTGGGGGAGGATAAACTCCTGTTGTTTTAAATCACCCAACATGTGGTCGTCTGTTAGAGAAGCCACAGAGAATGCACACAGGCTCTGCTCTGTAGGATCCTAGAAGTGTGGGTCTCACTAAACAAATATGGAGGCTGGATTACAGAACCCTTGGAGTCAGCACTGGGCCCTCAGAAATGCTAAAGCAGTGGCTGGACCCCGAAATGTTGAGGGGTCAAGTCTGAACCCTGTCCCTAGGGGTACTGGCTGCACATGCCTCCCCAGGTTCTTACACCTGTATGTGGTGTAGTAAGTATCTAGTCCTGACTGAGGACATTTAATGTCACTGTTCACATTGCTCTTTAAGAACCCACCAGTTACACAGGTGAAAACCCAATTAGGATGCTTGCTACACCAATGAGCCATTCTGAAGATGGTCTGGGGTGGGGACTTACATGCAGATAGCAGCCCTTCCACTCACCCACCCCTCCTCCACACTCCCGACCCCCTCCTCCACACTCCTGACCCCCTCCTCTACCCTCCCAATCCCCCACCCCCACTCCCACAAGGAGGCTCCTCAGTGGGGAGCTGGGGGGCCACGCAGAAGCATCTTGAAGTAAATGCTGCCTGATCCCTAGGCTAGCTGCTCCTGAACATTCTCCACCCATTGCAGTTAAAATACTCGAATATGTGCAAAAAAAATTAGAGATACCAAGAGAACATTTCATGCAAAGATGGGCTCAATAAAGGACAGAAATGGTATGGACCTAATGGAAGCAGAAGATATTAAGAAGACGCGGCAAGAATACACAGAACTATACAAAAAAGATCTTAATGGCCCAGATAACCATGATGATTTGATCACTCACCTAGAGCCAGATATCCTAGAGTGTGAAGTCAACTGGGTCTTAGGAAGCGTCTCTATGAACAAAGCTAGTGAAGGTGATGGAATTCCAGCTGAGCTATTTGAAATCCTGAAAGATGATGCTGTGAAAGTGCTGCACTCAATATGCCAGTAAATTTGGAAAACTCAGCAGTGGCCACAGGACTGGAAAAGTCAGTTTTCATTGCAATCCCAAAGAAGGGCAATGCCAAAGAATGTTCAAACTACCACACAGCTGCACTGATTTCACATGCTAGCAAAGTAATGCTCAAAATTCTCCAAGCGAGTCTTCAACAGTCCATGAACCAAGAACTCCCAGATGTTCAAGCTGGATTTAGAAAAGGCAGAGGTACCAGAGATCAAATTGCCAACATCCACTGGATCATAAAAAAGCAAGAGAATTCCAGAAAAACATCTACTTCTGCTTCATTGACTATGCTAAAGCCTTTAACTGTGTGAATCACAACAAACTGTGGAAGATTCTTAAGCAGATGGGATACAAGACCACCTTATCTGCCTCCTACAAAACTTTATCCTGGTCAAGAAGCAACAGTTAGAACTGGACATGGATCATTGGACTGATTCCAAATTGGGAAAGAAGTATGTCAAGACTGTATATTGCCACCCTGCTTATTTAGCTTACATGCAGAGTACATCACGAGAAATGCCAAGCTGGATGAAGCACAAGCTGGAATCAAGATTGCCAGGAGAAATATCAATAAACTCAGAGATGCAAATGACACCACCTTTACGGCAGAAAGTGAAGAGGAACTAAAGAGCCTCTTGATGAAAGTGAAAGAGGAGAGTGAAAAAGTAGTTTTAAAAGTTAACATTCAAAAAACTAAGATCATGGCATCCAGTCCCATCACTTCATGGCAAATAGATGGGGAAACAATGGAAACAATGAGAGACTTTATTTTCTTGGGCTCCAAAATCACTGCACATGGTGACTGCAGCCATGAAATTAAAAGATGCTTGCTCCTTGGGAGAAAAGCTATGACCAACCTAGACAACATATTAAAAAGCAGAGACATTACTTTGCTGACCAAGGTCCATCTAGTCAAAGCTATGGTTTTTCCAGTGGTCATGTATGGATGTGAGAGTTGGGCCATAAAGAAAGCTGACTGCCAAAGAATTGATGCTTTTGAATTGTGGTATTGGAGAAGACTCTCAAGAGTCCCTTGGATCAAACCAGTTATTCCTAAAGGAAATCAGTCCTGAATATTCATTGGAATGGTTGATGCTGAAGCTGCAGCTCCAAATCTTTGGCCTCCTGATGCGAAGAACTGACTCCTCTGAGAAGACCCTGATGCTGGGAAAGATTGAAGGTGGGAGGAGAAGGGGATGACAGAGGATGAGGTGGTTGGATGATATCACTGACTTGATAGACATGAGTTGAGCAAGCTCTGGGAGTTGCTGATAGACAGGGAAGCCTGGCCTGCTGCCGTTCATGGGGTTGCAGAGTTGGACATGACTGAGCAACTGAACTGAACTAGAGAACATTGAGTTAAAATCATGAGATATCACACCACACTTATTAGGACCACTAAACTCCATATACATGACAATATCCACTGCTGGAGGAGGACGAACAAGGAGTCTCCCTCACTGCTGGTGGGATGTCTGAATGGCCACTCTATAACACAGCTGGGCAGTGCTTTCCAAAGCCAAAACACTGGGTCCAGCAATCATGTGCTCAGTGTTAGGGTTACTGCTGGTGGAGGAGGAGCAAGAAGTCTCCCTCACTGCTGGTGGGATATATGAACGGCCACTCTATGACACAGCCGGGCAGTGTTTTCAAAGCCAAAACACCGGATCCAGCAATCATGTGCTCAGTGTTAGGGTCACTGCTGGAGGAGGAAGAGCAAGAAGTCTCCCTCACTGCTGGTGGGATGTATGAACGGCCACTCTATAACACAGCTGGGCAGTGTTTCCAAAGCCAAAACACCGGGTCCAGCAATCATGTGCTCAGTATTGCCAACTGCTTTGAGAATTTACCCCAAATTCAAACAAGGATGCAATTATGCACAGCATCACTATTCATAATAGCTTAAAAATTGAAAAAAAAATCAGGATATCCTTCAATAGATGAAAGCATAAGCAAAGTGGGGTACATCCATGATAAGATGAGTAGAATATGCCACTCCAAAGTATGCCTCTCTGGCATAAGGATTATTTCAGTCTAACTTTAAAAAAGAAAAAAACAGAAATCTCAGAAAACTTAGTAGCAATTGCCCTTTTGTGAAGGACATTTACAACAGAGAACTCTACATATTTAAGGGCTATCCATCTTTGCACCAGAAGTAGATGATAAGTAACTCTCAAGTAATTCTTATCAGTGGAGAGGTCTTGACTTAAATCTGCAACAATCTTACATTTTTTACTATGTTTGCATGATAACCTGTTATAACAGGCTTCCCCCTTTCCCCAAAGTCTTTCTTTTATTTTTCTCTAAAGATCATGCTTGAGGTGATGGCTTTGGACATTTCAGGGAATGACTCAGGTTTCCTGGACAGTTCCTCTATGTACAGGAGGTATACAAGTTATTAAATGTCTGCTTTTCTCCTGGTGATGTCTCAAACTCACTGCTTTTATACATGAACTGAAGAATGAGGCTGGGCTCCTGAAGGCCACTCCTTCTCATCTAAGTTGCTTCTATCAGTGTTGCAGTGAAAAGGAAAAGATAGACATGATTTTCTTTTCTTTCCTGAGAACAAAGAAGATAAAGAGAACAACAAGCAGGCCAGATCCCTCCTAGATTTTCCTTTACTGCTCCTAATCTGTACTCTGTAACTAAGTCTCCTTTTCTGCTCCCTAACTCTGCTTGAGCTACATCCTGCACCTGTTCTCCTGCTACTTACACCCTGGTGCTTGCCTTTATCACAGACCACCCCTTGTAGTTTTCCTTCTTTTTGCATTTCAGAACCAGAGACAGACAGACCTAATTACCGGGCTACCTGATACCAGATCTGAATTTTGTGGGGTTTTATAGAGGTTGTTATTTTCTAATTTTATTTATTTATTTATTGTCTATTTTTGGCTGCACTGGGTCTTTGCTGCTGCGTGGACTTTCCTCTATTTGAAGAGAGTGTGTTCGCCTTGTTGTAGTGTGAAGGCTTCTCATTCAACTATTGAGCCTGTGCTTGAGAGCCTGGGAGCCACAACTGCTGAGCCCATGTGCTGCAACTACAGAAGCCCACACACCTTGGAGCCTGTACTCCACAACAAGAGAAGACACTGCAATGAGAAGCCCTCACACCACAAGGAAGAGTAGCCCCCACTCACTGAAACTAGAGAAAACCCATGCACAGCAACAAAGACAGTGCAGCCAAAAATAAATTAAATAACTAAAATCAACAGTTTAAAAAATTAGGGTAAAATAGATAATCAACCAGGACCTACTGTATAGCACAGGCAACTAAACTCAACATTTTGTAATAACTTATAAGGGAAAAGATGGTGGGCATGTGGTCATCTTCTCCTGCGAGAACTCCAAAATTGCAACTCACTGTGAAACAACCATTGACAGGAGAATGTTGGATCCCACCAAAAATAGATACCCCATGTCCAAGGGCAAAGGAGACACCCCAGTAAGATGGTAGGAGGGGCAAAATCACATTTAGAATCAAACCCCGTACCCACCAGAGACACTTGGAGGGCTCAAACAAAACCTTGTGTGCACCAGGACCCAGAGACCCCACAGAGACTGACCAGACCTGCCTTTGAGTGTCTGAGTGTCTCCTGCTGAGACACGGGTCAGCAGTGGTCTGCCGCATGGACAGAGGCTCTGGCTGCAGCAGACCTGGGTCATGCAGCGTGTGGCATAAGCCCTCTTGGACGAAGTTGCCATTAGACCCATCACAGAGACACTGAGAAGACAACCCACAAACTGCAGAACAATTATACCAAAGAAATTCTCACACTGTTAAGAAAATTCTAGGACCCCAACAGATTTCCCAACCTGGGGATCTGGCAAAGGGTCTGAGAATCTCCAGGCAATTAGATGTTGGAGGCCAGTGGGATTTGATTACAAAACTTCCACAGGACTGGGGAAACAGGCTCTTGGAGGGCACAAACAAAACCTTGTGTGCACCAGGAGCCAGGAGAAAGGAGCAGTGCCCCCACAAGTGACTGAGTCAGAATTCCCTGTGAGAGTCCAGAGTCTCTGGTGGAAGCGTGGGTCAACACTGTGGCCTCAGGCCAAACAACAGGGAAGGAACACAGCCTCCCCCATCAACAGAAATGTGGATTAAAGGCTGCTGAGCATGGCCCTGCCCATCAGAACAAGACCCAGTTTCCTCCACAGTCATTGTCTCCCATCAGGAAGCTTCCATAACTCTCTTATGCTTATTCATAAGAGGGCAGACAGAATGAAAACCACAATCACAGGAAACTAACCAAACTGATCACATGAACTACAGCCTTGTCTAACTCAATGAAACAATGAGTCATGCTGTGTAGGGCCTCCCAAGACGAACAGGTCATGGTGGAGAGTTCTGACAAAACATGGTCCACTGGAGAAGGGACCACTTCAGTATTGGCAAACCTCTTCAGTATTCTTGCTTTGAGAATCCCATGAACAGTATGAAAAGGCAAAAAGATATGACACTGAGAGATGAACTCCCCAGGTCGGTCAGTGCCCAATAAGCTACTGGAGAAGAGCGGAGAAATAACTCCAGAAAGAATGAAGAGATGGAGCAAAAGTGAAAATAGTGCCCAGTTGTGGATGTGACTGGTGATGGAAGTAATGTCTGATGCCGTAAAGAACAATATTGCATAGGAACCTGGAATGTTAGGTCCATGATCACAGGATATTGGATGTGGTCAAATAGGAGATGGCAAGAGTGAACACTGACATTTTAGGAATCAGTGAACTAAAATGGACTGGAGTGAGGGACCTTAATTCAGATGATCATTACATCTACTGCTATGGGCAAGAATCCCTTAGAAGAAATGGAGTAGCCCTCACAGTCAACAAGAGTCCAAAATGCAGTATTTGGGTGCAATCTCAAAAATGATAGAATGATCTCTCTTCATCTCCAAGGCAAACCATTCAATATCACAGTAATCCAAGTCTATGCCCCAACCACTAATCCCAAAGATGCTGAAGTTGAATGGTTCTATGAGTACCTATAAGACCTTCTAGAACTAATACCAAAAAAAGATGTGCTTTTCATCATAGGGGACTGGAATGCAAAAGCAGGACATCAATCAGACTAAACTAGAGTCACGGGACAGTATGGTACTGGCCCAAAGACAGAAATATAGATCAACAGAACAAAACAGAAAGCCCAGAGATGAATCCACGCACCTATGGACACCTTATCTTTGACAAAGGAGGCAAAAATATACAATGGCAAAAAGACAATCTCTTTCACAAGTGGTGCTGGGAAAACTGGTCAACTACCTATAAAAGAATGAAACTAGAACACTTTCTAAGACCATACACAAAAATAAACTCAAAATGAATTAAAGATCTAAATTTAAGACCAGAAATTCTAAAACTCCTAGAGGAAAACATAGGCAGAAAACTCTCTGACATAAATCACAGAAAGATCCTCTATGACCCACCTCCCAGAGTAATGGAAATGAAAGCAAAAATAAACACACAGGACCTAATTAAACTTAAAAGCTTTTTCACAACGAAGGAAACTATAAGCAAGGTGAAAAGACAGAGTGGAAGAAAATAATAGCAAATGAAACAACTGACAAAGAATCAATCTCCAAAATATACAGGCAGCTCATGCAGCTCAATACCAGAAAAATAAATGACCCAATCGAAAAATGGGCAAAATAACTAAACAGACATTTCTCCAAAGAAGACATACAGATGGCTAACAAACACATGAAAAGATGCTCAACATCACTCATTATCAGAAAAATGCAAATCAAAACCACAATGAGATACCATCTCATGCCCAGTCAGAATGGCTGCCATCTAAAAGTCTACAAACAATAATTGCTGGAGATGGTGTGGAGTAAAGGGAACCCTCTTACACTGTTGGTGGGAATGCAAACTAGTACAGCCACTATGGAGAACAGTGTGGAGATTCCTTAAAAAACTGGAAATAGAACTGCCATATGACCCAGCAATCCCACTGCTGGGCATACACACCAAGGAAACCAGAATTGAAAGAGACACCTGTACCCCAGTGTTCATAATGTTTACAATAGCTAGGACACGGAAGCAACCTAAATGTCCATAAGCAGATGAATGGATAAGAAAGTTGTAGTACATATACACAATGGACTATTACTCAGCTATGAAAAAGAACACATTTGAGTCAGTTCCAATGAGGTGGATGAAACTGGAGCCTGTCATTCAGAGTGAAGTAAGTTAGAAAGAAATACACCAGTACAGTATATTAATGCATATATATGGAATTTAGAAACATGGTAATGACGACCCTATACACAAGAGCAAAAGAGACACAGATGTAAAGAACAGACTTTTGGACTCTGTGAGAGAAGATGAGGGTGGGATGATATGACAGAATAGCATTGAAACATGTATATTACCATATGTGAAATACATGACCAGTCCAAGTTCAGTGCATGAAACAGGGCACTCAAAGCTGGTGTACTGGGACAACCCAGAGGGATGGGATGGGGAGGGAAGTGGGAGGGGGGTTTGGGAGAGGGGGACACATGTACACCCGTGGCTGACTGATGTCAATGTATGGCAAAAACCACCACAATATTGTAAAGTAATCTGCCTCCAGTTAAAATTAATTAATTTTTTTTAAAGTAGGATGTCAAGAGATACCTGGAGTAACAGGCAAGTTTGGCCTTGGAGTACAAAATGAAGCAGGGCAAAGGTTAAAGGAGTTTTGCAAAGAAAATG
Organism: Cervus elaphus; assembly: GCF_910594005.1. Taxonomy (NCBI): domain Eukaryota; kingdom Metazoa; phylum Chordata; class Mammalia; order Artiodactyla; family Cervidae; genus Cervus; species Cervus elaphus. Next base: position 68,689,131 of record NC_057818.1, on the reverse strand, counting down.
CACTGGTCATAGCAAACAGTATGTTCCAACAACCCAAGAGAAGACTCTACACACGGACATCACAAGATGGTTACTACCAAAATCAGATTGATTATGTTCTTTGTAGCCAAAGATGGAGAAGCTCTGCACAGTCAGCAGAAACAAGACCAGGAGCTGACTGTGGCTCATATCATGACGTCCTTATTTCAAAATTAAGACTTTAATTGAAGAAAGTAGGGAAAACCCCTAGGCCATTCAGGTATGACCTAAATCAAATCCCTTATGATTATACAGTAGAAGTCACAAAATGCAGAAAGGCAAAAAGAGTTGTCTGAGGAGGACTTACAAATAGCTGAGAAAAGAAGAGACGCTAAAGGCAAAGGAGAAAAGGAAAAAGATATACCCATCTGAATACAAGTTTCCAAAGAATAGCAAGGAGATATAAGAAAAAACCTCTTAAGTGAACAATGCAAAAAAAAAAAAAACAGAGGGAAACAATATAATGGGAAAGAATAGAGATCTCTTTAAGAAAATTAGAGGTACCAAGGGAACATTTCATGCAAAGATGGGCACAGTAAAGGAGAGAAAAGGTATGGACCATTTCTGAAGCAATAGATATTAAGAAGAGGTGGCAAGAATACACAGAACTATACAAAAGAGATCTTAATGACCCAGATAACCACAATGGTGTTATCACTCACCTAGAGCCAGACATCCTGGAATGTGATGTCAAATGGGCCTTAGAAAGCATCACTATGAACAAAGCAAGTGGAAGTGATGGAATTCCAACTGAGCTATTTCAAGTCCTAAAAGATGATGCTCTTAAAATGTTGCACTGAATATGTTAGCAAATTTGGAAAAACTCAGCAGTAGCCATAGGACTGGAAAAGGTCAGTTTTCATTCCAATCCCAAAGAAGGGCAATGCCAAAGAATGTTCAAACTATTGCACAATTGCGCTCATCTCACATGCTAGCAAAGTAATGCTCAAAATTCTCCAAGTGAGGTTTCAACATACTTGAACCAAGAACTTCCAGATGTTCAAGCTGGATTTAGAAAAGCCAGAGGAACCAGAGATCAAATTGCCAACATCCACTGGATCATTGAAAAAGCAAGAGAGTCCAGAAAAACATCTACTTCTGCTTTATTGACCATGACAAAGCCTTTGACTGTGTGGATCACAACAAACTGTTGGAAAAGTCCCAAAAGATAGGAATACCAGACCACTTTATCTGCCTCCTGAGAAATCTGTATGAAGGTCAAGAAGCAATGGTTATAACCAGACATGGAACAACGGACTGGTTCTAAATTGGGGAACGAGTACATCAAGGCTGTATATTGTCACTGTTTACTTAATTTATGTGCAGAGTACATCATGTGAAATGCTGGTATGAAAGAAACACAAACTGGAATCAAGTCTGCCAGGAGAAATATCAATAACCTCAGATATGCAGATGACACCACCCTTATGGCAGAAAGTGAAGCAGAACTAAGAGCCTCTTGATGAAAGTGAAAGAGGAGAGTTAAAAAGCTGACTTAAAGCTCAACATTCAGAAAATGAAGATCATGACATTCAGTTCCATCACTTCATGGGAAGTAGATGGGGAAACAGTGGAAACAGTGGCAAACTTTATTTTTGGTGGCTCCAAAATCACTGCAGATGGTGACTGCAGCCATGAAATTCAAAGATGCTTGCTCCTTTAAAGAAAAGCTATGACCAACCTAGACAGCATATTAAAAAGCAGAGACATTACTTTGCCAACAAAGGTCCATCTAGTCAAAGCTATGGTTTTTCCAGTAGTCGTGTATGGTTGTCAGTTGGGCCATGAAGAAAGCTGAGTGCCAAAGAATTGATGCTTTTGAATTGTGGTGTTGGAGAAGACTCTTGTGAGTCCCTTGGACTGCAAAGAGATCCAACCAGTCAATCATAGAGGAATTCAGTCCTGAATATTCATTGGAAGGACTGATGCTGAAGCTGAAGCTCCAATACTTTGGCCACCTGATGTGAAGAACTGACTCATTTGAAAAGACCCTGATGCTGAGAAAGATTGAAGGTGGGAGGAGAAGGGGATGACAGAGGATGAGATGGTTGGATGGCATCACCAATTCAATGGACATGAGTTGAGCAAGCTCTGGGAGTTAGTGATGGACAGAAAAGCCTGGTGTATTGCAGGCCATGGGATCACAAAGAGTCAGACACGACTGAGTGACTGAACTGAACTGATACGGGGAAAGAATATGAAGAAGAATAGATATCTATATCTATATCAAGAATAGATATCTATACCAGACCAGCTGGAATGTAAGGGATGCTGATGGTGACTAGTTCTAACTCTCAAGACTTTAATCAACTGAAGCTTGGAGTCTCCCACAGCCCAAGACCCTTAATGAACATGCCTGTAAAGTAACATGTTAGTTACTCGTGTCTGACTCTTTGCAACCCCATGGACCACCAGGCTCCTCTGTCCATGGGATTCTCCAGGCAAGAATACTGGAGTGCACTGCCATGCCCTCCTCTGGGTATCTTCCCCACTTAGAGATTGAACCCGGGTCTTCTGCTATGGACAGATTGTTTACCGTCTGAGCCACCATGAAAGCCTGAACATGCCTGTACCCATAGATTAAAGCTTCCCCAACTTTGCAGTTTAGAGAGATACTGCTCTGGAAAGCTCCATGGTGTTCTTCATAGTTCTGCAAGTAATACACTTTTCCTTCCCATGAGCTTTGGCTGGGTTGTATCTTCTGGCTCAACACCCCCCAAGAGGTAAACTCACTTTCCTGGTAACATTTCTCCATCCAGACTCCCAACCACCGCTTGATACTAATTCTACAGTCAGTTGTCTTGCTTCCAATACATGGAAATCACATTATTTTTCTGTGAGCAAATTTAGTTAAGGGCCAGAAACAGTGTCCCTATTTTACCTTGTGAAGCCAGTAGGTGTCAAGCAAATTCAGCTCTGTTGATCCTTTGTCCTCCAGTTCGATGCCTCATTTTACAGAAAACACTTACAAGGTTTTGAGGTTTTATTTATACCTCATTTCTGAAGGCTTTTAATACCTACATTAAATATACAGATGACTCATCAGTGCCACTTCTACTTTGAGATTTAAAATCCTCTGAGTTTTTTCTAACATACTTATTCCATGCCTTACATTTAAATCTTTGACCATATGCTGTTTATCCTGTGTCTCATCAGAATTTGATTCTTCCCTGGTGGCTCAGAGGTTAAAGTGTCTGCCTCCAATGCGGGAGACCCGGGTTCAATCCCTGGGTCGGGAAGATCCCCTGGCGAAGGAAATGGTAACCCACTCCAGTATTCTTGCCTGGAGAATCCCACGGACGGAGGAGCCTGGTTAGGCTACAGTCCACGGGGTCGCAAAGAGTCGGACACTACTGAGCAACTTCACTTCACTTCACTTCATCAGAATTTAGTTAATTACACCATTTTCCCCTGAATAATACAGTACTCATCACATAGAGTTCTTGCCAAAGCTGGATTTGACAAGGTAGGGCACAGGTGGGCCTAGGAGAAAGTCCGGGAGCATGACTATAGTCTGGTGGAGCCGAGATTCTAGTTGAGGGCAGTGGAAGGAAACATCCTGCCTGAGAACAACCCGCTCACGTGAGGATCCAGGCCTAACAGCCCATGCCTGAAAACAAGCAAAGAAAACTGCCAAGATGCGCCTGCGCGCTGGAGGCTTCTTGACAGACACGCCAGAGCAGCCAATCCCTGAGCGGTGGGGCGGGGCCTCCATCGCCCTCCGCACATTCCCGGGGCCTATTGGCCAGATCGCAACGCCGATTGGTAGCTCGTGCCTGACAGGGTAGACGTCAGCCGCTCGCCCTTGACTACTCGTCTCAGCGCGGGAGGACTGGACGTCGCCGAGCTACTAGCGAGCCCCAGGACAGGTTGGGCAGCGCCACAGGACAGCAGGGAGACTGACGGGAACGCACCCTGCACAACCCTCATAAACCCTTAGCCTGACGGCTTCAAATTCCAGGGTGGGAGGCCCCAAATCCCGTCAGCTTTGAGGAACCTGAGTCCTAATCTGAAGGAAGTTTGCGTCTCGTCAGCTTCAGGGACTACAAGTCCCTTCACCCACAGAAACACCGAATCCCCTAGTGCTGCGACCCTCAAATACTTAGAGAAACCCCAGTTCCCCTCAGCTTGAGGCACCCTAAAAATAGCACCCACAGACGTACCAAATTTCCTTAACCTCGGAGACCCCGAATACCTCAGCCTGGGAGCTCTTAAAGCTCTTTGTCGTCAAGACACCAACTGTCCTGCCTGTCGGAGACCTAAAGCACCGTAATAAGAAACCCCTGATTTCCTCAGCCTCAAAGATCCCAAGTTCTCTCACCCTGCGCATTCTACATCAGCCAAAAAATCCCCAGTCCCCTCCGTATGAGGACCCCAGTTCCTTCAGCCCGTGGGACCCAGATCTCCTCAAGCCGAGTGACCTGACCCTTAGATATAGAACCCACCTTATGCCCAAATTTTTCTGAGTCCCCAGGCGGAGATCCTCAAAACCCTTCTTGGAGAAATAGTCCCTCTCCTGCACTGGAGCAGAGTCATGATTTTAGCATGATGCCAGTCCAGCAGTTAGGGGTTTCCAGGTCTCCTCAGGAATCCCTCTGTCACTCACAGACACGTCCCTCCCAGTGTCTTTCCTCGGAGGGGCTGAATTATAGGGGATCCAAAGAAACCAAATCTAGTTCATATTAGCCTGGTCTGTCATAGCTAGTCAGGATTCCTCCACCCCACCAATACCCTCACCCCGACTTTCCCCTCACCTTCCTGCCCTGGACACTCCACCCAAGGAAGACAGACCAGGCTCTGGACAGTGGTCTGGGCTGTCTCAGTACCTTCTTCTTCCACAGGCACCTTGGTCTTGAGCACTCCAATGGCCATGAGGCCGAATAGGTCTCCAGAGGAAAGCACTGAGGGAGATGCCGGGAGAACAGAGTGGAAGCCCACGGTGAGAGGTGGAGGCGGCAAAGCTGGGCTCTAAGCCAGCTCTATAGGAAGGACACGGCGCTGGTCCCTGAAGCACCACAGACTGCTTGCCCAGGCAGCTGAGTGAACTTCTCTGTGACCGTACACAGGATGGGAATGCCTGGTCCTGTCTGAGATGGTGGGGAGGAGTGGGACAAAACAGGACACTAGATTCGTCAACTGCTCTGTGTCCAGGGAGAGTTAGGAAAATGTTCAGTATTTGTTCAGTTAAGCAGGACACAGTCGGGAAGGAAAGTCTTCATCTCTGTCTCACAAAGACCATCCAGTAGCTTCAGGCTACTCCCTGCACGAAAGGTGGAGGAGAAGGCCCAGCTCTAAGGTTTGACTTAGACTAGTAAATCACTGATGAAATCTGTTATTTTCCTTAGGCCAAAGATGCTTTCAAAGACATCTCCGTATATTTCTCCAAGGAAGAATGGGAAGAGATGGGAGAATGGGAAAAAATCCGATATAGGAATGTGAAAAGGAACTACGAAGCGCTAATTGCTATAGGTAACAGGAAGTGCTGGGTGCCTGTGAGCCTGGGAAACATGAAACAGGTCTTCACCCTCAGTGTTCACTTGGCCCGCTCTTAGGTGGCTTCATCTGCTCAGTTCCCATTTGTGTGGAGACTAAGCTGGAGGAGAGGAAATGTTTACAGTTTTGTACCAGAGGAAGGTTGACCCTGCAGTGCAGAGCTCACCTCTTGCCTTGTTCTAGATTCCCCCAGCCCATCCCACTGATTCCCTGACTTTGTGACACTTCCCTTTGCTTCTGTGCTTTGTTCCTCCTCCTTAGGACAAATATTTTGCTTCTTTCCAGGTTTCAGAGCCACTCGACCAGCTTTCATGCATCACCACAGGCAGGTCATCAAACCCCAGGTAGATGACACTGAGGGTTCTGATGAAGAATGGACACCAAGGCAGCAAGGTGAGGGGCCAGGAGGATTTGGAGGTGTCTTCCTGAAACCAGCTTGGGCTTAGGTCTCACTACATCTCAGCCATTAGCAAAGAAAACATAATTTTCAGCATTCCAAAGTGGTTGTGGCTGAATATTGACGTTAGCCTGAATGAAGATGAATGTATAGGTTTTCCAGTGTAATTCTCAAAAGTTTTATGGTTAAAATTTATCATTGTTTTTAAAAAGAATTATTTTTGCTAAACATTCTTAGTGAAAGGCCATTAAAGAAACCTTAGAAATAAATTCACCAAAGAGATTTAATACTAATCTCATAATTGTCCATTGGATTAAATCTCTTAGAAGAGGAAATGATTAACATATTATGTCAAGATACATTATTTATATATGTATATAAAACACCACATGATCTTCTTACCCTAAGGTGAAACTAATTCTTTGTTTTAATTCTGGGAAAGGGTTTGAGAGAACTATTTGTTCTCCCTGATCTTTCCCACATTTCACTGACCAGAGACAGCATCAGGTAAATAAAATGAAGTACATTATTATAAAATAGAAGTGAGCAGCTCACTTCCTCTTCTACTGCTCAGTTTAGACGAGTTAATCTTCCTAGACTGGAGAAAACAATTTAGATAGTTCTATGATTCTCCATCTATGAATTTCTGTTCTTCCAGATTTTCTAAAAATTATTTATTTAGTTTTGGCTGCACGTGTCTTCATGGCTGTGCACGGGCTTTCTCTGGTTGCGGTGAGTGGCTTGTGATTGCAGAGCACATGCAGGCTCAGTAGTTTGCGACACACAGGCTTACTTGCCCTGCAGAAAGTGGAATCTTCCTGGACCAGCAATCAAACCTGTGTCCTCTGCATCGGCAGGCAGATTCTCATCCACTGTACCACCAGGGAAGTCCCTCTGTTCCCTTAGGTTTTTAAAACTAGTGAAAGGGACATGAAAACAACCATTTGGTTGTCTGCAAAGGTTTTGACATGAAGAGAGATTCTTCATAGGGAATATATATGTCACGGTTCACCATATCTCTGAACATCTTAATTTACCTTCTTAACAATTTCGGAGTGTATGGTACACTCTTGCTAACTATGTACACATTAGTGTTAGTGGCCATAGTGTTAATCGCTCCATCGTGTCTGATTCTTTGCATACCCATGGACTGTAGCTCACCAGGCTCCTCTGTCCATGGGATTCTCCAGGCAAGAATACTGCAGTGGGTTGCCATTTCTTGCTGCAGGTGATCTTCCCAACCCAGGGATCGAACCTGCGTCTGTTGCATCCCCTGCATTGCAGGCAATTCCTTACTGCTGAGCCACCGGGGATATATATATACATTGCTGTACAACAAATCTGTAGAAATGTTACATCTTGAGTGACTGAAGCCCTAACCCACTGAGGAACAATTCTCCAATCCTTCCTCCTCATAGCCTTTGGCAACCACAATTTTATTTTCTGTTTCTATGGATTTGATTAATTTGGATACCTCATAGAAGTAGAATCAGGCAATATTTGTCTTTTTTGGATTGGTTCATTTCACTTAGCATATCATCAAGACCCATCCCTGATGTAGCATATGACAGAATTCTTTTTTAAGGTTTAAAAACATTCCATTGTGTGCATGTGTATATAACAGATATAAGATATATCTTATATATAATTTTTATCTGTTTATCCACCAATGAACATTTAGATTTCTTCCACATCTCACCAACTGGGAATAATGCTGCAATGACCATAGATGTGCACACTATTTATTCAAGATCTTGCTTTCAATTTTTTATGGAAACATACTCTTGAGTTGGATTGCTAGATCATACAGCAGTTCTGAGGAAACTCCATACTGTTTTCTATGAAGGTTGCAACATTTTACATTTCCAACAATAGTGTATAAGGGTTCCAATTTCTCCATATCCTTACCAAACTTGGTATTATCTTCTTATTCATATTGCCCATCACAGAAGGTTTCAATTTGTGTTTCCCTATTGATTAGTAATACTGAGCATTTTTTCATATGTTTTTTGGCCATTTCTGTATCTTCCTTGGAGAAATGTCTATTGAATTCCTTCTCCCACTGTGTTAGTCAGCTCAGACTGCCATAGCAAAACAGATTGCATGCCTTAAACCACAGAAATTTGCTTTCTTACAATGCTGGAGCATGGAAGTTTGATATCAGGGTGCCATCATGGTCAGTCAGGTTCTCTTCCTGACTTACAGGTAGGCTTCATATTGGTGTATGCTTATTAACCCCTTATCAGATACAAATATCTGATATTTTGATACCCCTTATCAAATACAAATATTTTCTACCGTCCTGTAGGTGGCCTTTTCACTCTGTTCACTGTGTCCTTTGCTGCACAGAGGTTTTAAGATTAATGTAATTTCATTTGTCTATTTTTACTTTGTTACTAATACTTGTGCACTTGGTACCATATCTAAGAAATCATTGCTGATTCAGTGTCGTGAAGCTTCACCCTTGTTTTCCTCTAAGAGTCTTATCAAGTCTTGCATTTAGGCCTTTAATCCATTCTGAGTTGATTTTTCTTCATGATGTAAGATCTTCATTATTTTACATATGGATATTTTGTTACCCCAGCACCATTCATTATAGGGATTAAACTTTCCCAGTTGTCTTGACACCCTTGATGAAGATCATTAGACCATGTATCCAAGAGTGTATTTCTGTTTATTTCTGGCTGTCTATTCTGTTCCATTGATTGACATGTCTGTGTTTATGCCAACAGGCTTCCTCAGTGGCTCAGCAGGTGAAGAATCTGCCTTCAGTGCAAGAGACACAGGAGATGCAGGTTCAATCCATGGATTAAGAAAATCCCCTGGAGAAGGAAATGGCAACCCCCTCCAGTATTCTTGCCTGAGAAATCCCCTGGACAGAGGAGCCTGGTGGGCTACAGTCCAAAAGGTCACAAAGAGTCAACACCACTGAGTGACTAAGCACACACTTTATGCAAAAACTACACTCTTTTGGTTCCTGTACCTTTGTAATATGTTCTGAAATCAGAAGCCTCCAGTTTTGCTGTTTTTTCTAAGATTGTTTTGCCTATTTGGGGTCCTCTGAGATTTGGTATTAACTGTAGGATGGATTTTCCACATCAGAAAAAAATTCCATTGGGATTTCAATAGGAATTGCATTGAATCTTTAAATTGCTTTGGGTAGTGTGAACAGCTTAATAATATTAAGTCTCCAAATCCATAAACATGAGACGCCTTTCTATTTACTTGTGTCAGATTCCTTTCAGCAATACTTTGTAGTTTTCAATGTATAAGTCTTTCATCTCCTTAAGTTTACTCCCAATGATTTCATTCTTTCTGATGCTATTATAAATAAGATTATTGGGACCTCTCTGGGGGTCCAGAGGCTAAGACTCCACACTCCCAATGCAGAGAACTTGGGTTCAGTCCCTGGTCAGGGAACTAGATCCCACATGCCACACAAAGACCTGGCACAAATAAATAAATAAAAATAAATATTTTTTAACTTAAATTTAGATCCTGACTATAGCTTTAAAAAAATAAAAAATAAATAGGATTGTTTTCTTATTTTCCTTTTTGGAATGGTCATTGTTCATGCATGGAAAGATATTTGAATGTTGATTTTGTACTGTGCAATCTTCTGTGTAGGTTTTTTTTGTGTGTGTGGAATTTTAAAGATTTTTCTGTACATAAAGTCATGTCCTCTGTGAACAGACATAATTTTACTTCTTTCTTTCCAAATGGAAGCCTTTTGTTTCCTTTTCTAACCTAATGCCCTGGCTAGGACTTCTAACATTACGGTGAATAGAAATGTTGAGAATGGGCACCCTTGCCTTTTTTCTGGATCTTAGAGAAGTTTTCAGCTTTTCACTGATGATTATGACATTAGAGGTAGACTTTTCATATACGACCTTTATTATATTGCAGTCACTTCCTTATGTTTCTACTTTGTTGAGTACTTTTGTCATGAAAGGCTAGTAAATTTATTAGATACTTTATGGACATCAGATGAGGCACAGATGAACTTTCTTTTTTTCTAATTTTAAGAAAATTATTTTTTAAAAAAAAGTAAATTATGTAATGCTCCCAATGGAAGCATAGGAGTTGATGATGCAGAAATAATTTTCCATTCCTCCTTTGGTAATCCTTGTCCTTGTCACTGTCTGCCTCAGAATTATGTGTCCTTAATTAGAATGCCCAGTTTGGAAACATTTACCAACCAAAACACTGATTCTCATCATTTTTTAGGTAAACCTTCTTCGATGACCTTCAGAGTAGAGCACAGTAAACACCAGAAGGTGAGTATTTCCCAAATCCTGTTGCAAAAATATCCTTCTCATGAATCCAGTCACAGGTGAGAACAGGAGAAAACACAGAGATCCTGGAGACGGCTGCCTTCCTGTCCTGAATCTTTAGCACACTGTCTGATATCATCACCACCTTTACAGTTAGTAAGAACAACAACCATAGTATCCTGTTCTATTGTTACATTATTTTCACAATATTTCAGACTTTAAGCATTTTATGTGAATAAACTGACTCAAACCTTAAAACAATCCTACAGTACCTATAAGTAGGTATATAGCTATCACCATTAGAGATCACAAAACTGAGGTTAAAAAAAAAAAATTGATTATATGCCCGAGATCATAGTATCACTGGTAGTGCAATCTAATCCAAAGCACTTTTTCTAAACTCCTTACAAAATGATTAAAACTTCCATAGCTCTATGAAGTTTATTCATACATCTTTATATCATTCATCTGAGAAATGTTTTCAACCTCAGTTCTTTTGTGCTGTGCTAGGGAGGGATATGCTAAGACATCTGACTAAGGGAAGCTTAAGGACATGCTGGGCAGTTTGTAGAGTGGGTGGTCCAAGATGAAGAAGCTTAAGGGCATGCTGGGCAGTTTCTAGAGTGGACAGTCCAAAATGAAGAAGGAGACAGGATCCCTACCTCAGAGCCTCCCACTCCAATAAGAGGAAGCAACTCATGACCCTGACAAGCCTCAGGTTTATGACTGAAAAGCAACAAATAAGAAAATAACTGAAGGACTTCACATAGGTTACCCTCTTTTGAGTAGAAACTCATCATCTGGGCATCATTTCAAATGCTCATTCTTGCAGGAGGGAGTGACAAGTCCTTCTCCTGAGCTCTGATTAGGCAGCTCTCCTGTTTGGAATCATTTGTTTAGCCTACCCCTGTGTTGTTAGCTTTGAGAGCTTAGCCCATACCCGTTAATTCTCAGAAGTCCAGGCCCAGCTCAAAGCCCCTAAGGGCCCCCTGAAGGTTTTGTGAATGTGTGACTCCACATTTAAACATTCATCTAGGAGTAGGAAGGTCAAAGAATGCTGAAGATAGTATCTGTGAGCTAGACTTCAAATATAGATGCAGTTGAAGGGATAAATTGATGGCAGGGATGTACACTCACATTCATACTGTATTAAATAGCTCACACAACAATTTGTTGAAATGTTATTAAATTTCATGTCCACTATAACATTAAGAATTAGTATGTATACCAGTTAATGGATCAGGAAACTGAGGAGAACCAGCTAGTCATACAGTCTTGTTCTAGCAGAATTGATGAGACCAGCTACTTTAATTCCAAACATTGTCTCTAAGAGGACATGGCAACCTGCAACTTTCAGCTCATTTTCTTTATTGTCTAAATGTGTTTCTGCCAATCGTCTTTTCTCTTCTCAATCTCACTGTTTTGTCACCTTATTTTCCAGATGTGTTCTCTCCCCTCTGTAATTTTCCATACTTCCTTGTCCATCAAAGGGCCACTAATTAATAGAAAACTCCCCGGATTTCTCTATAAGCCCTTACCTTCTTCTTTCCCTGACCTCCAGCTATTATCCCTGCCTTGCTCTCACTTTTATGCAGAAAGTTGAAGGGAAAGAACCTTAAGATATGAATTCTAGTTTTGATTCACTACCCACTTAGGTCCTTATTTTACACTCCAGTGTTCAGACCTCGCCTCCACCAGGTATTTCCAAGAATTGTCAAAGTATTAACTAAAGTCATGCATGTGAAAACACTTCATAAAGTCCTAAAGAACTAAAGAAATGCATGTTGTCTTTTACTCACATGGAAGGGAATGTCCAGGGCACCATTAAGTAAGGAATCTAGTTTGAAGGAATTGCTGGGAGCAGCAAAATTGCTGAAGACAAGTGGCTCCAAGCAGGCTCAGAAACTGGCGCTCCGTCCCAGAAAAAAGGACCCCTGTACAGCACCCCAGACAAAAAGTCGGTAAGAGAAAATTTGGGGAGTTCCTCTCATTAGTTCCTCTAATCCCTGTAGAAAAACTAATAAGTATGGCCTAGGTGTGTGGCATGGACTTTAGGTAGGAGGGGGTTTAAGCTGGACTGATCTGAGACATGAAGTTAGCACTGGGGCCTTGGGAAAATCTTATACATTTTCTGAGGTCCTGATTGCTATCTGTAAAGTGAGGATAAGGATACATAACTCACACAGTGTTTGAAAGCATTACATTAAATGCAAAAGTGCTGACACATTTTTGAACTAAAAGTAGTTCGATAAACCCAGCTGTGATGATAGGGACCATGCTTTGTTAGTGTTTATGCCCAGACCTCTGCTCAATGCCTTACATGTCATGTGCCCTTAACATATATTTTCTGAGTAGATGTGTCAGTGAACTATTTCCTAAGTAAGAAGGTTGTGAAGTTAAACCTACTAACGGGAAGTGCAGGATGCTATCACTGAACTGGGCATCTGTGTTCAGTGAGGAGCCTCAGTCTCCTGAACCAGTAGCTAAAGGGAGAAGAAACAAAGTGTAGAGAAGAAACTTCCTGGTGGTTAAGTGTTTAAGACTCTATGCTTCCACTGCAGGAGGTGTGGGTTCCATTCCTGGTCAGAGAACTAAGATCCCACAAGCCATGCAGGTGGCAAGAAATAAATAATGTAACATTAAAACATAAAATTACAAAAGCAACAGTTTGACACATACATGTAAACAAGTTTTAACAAAGTGTATAGATGGACAGGTAGGAGATCTCACACTTTCCGATAAAACAGGGACTAACTCCCCAGACCCCACCAGCCTTACTTAGCTTCTGTTCTCCATCTTAGCACTCAGAAGAAAGGAGACTGGAGTAAAGAGGTACAGTCTATGAGAAAGAAAGGGCCACGTGTACCAAGAGATCAGAGAGCCCGCAGGATGACGACTACCTCTGTGAGCGACCCCGCTGGCCCACTCACGGAGAAGGGGCTATGAGGCCTTGGTCCAGTAACCTCACCTCACCATTTGGACCCCAGTCAACCCCTTCCTCTATGACTTGGGGTGCAGGATCAAAGCCAAATGCCATGAGTACCCCAGTTCTTTCTGAAGGTCTTTATGACCAGCAACATCACTATACCTCCCCTCATCCCTGTTCTCACCTCCAGATTGTGAGGAGTGTCAGAACTTCTTCATCGACAGCTGTGCTGCCCACAGGCCCCCAACCTTTGTAAAGGACTATGCAGTGGGAAAGGGGCATGGCAACCGCTCAGCCCTCACTCTGCCCCCTGGGTTAAGCATCAGACTGTCGGGCATCCCTGACACTGGGCTTGGAGTATGGAACGAGGCATCCGATCTGCCACAGGGCCTGCACTTTGGCCCCTACGAGGGCCAGATCATAGACAATGAGGAGGCCGCCAACAGTGGGTACTCCTGGCTGGTGAGAAGCACCCATTTCCCTGTCCTCTGGCCTCTAATCAGTGGTGTGTGGTGGGGGGGTACTTCATGCCTACATGCAAGGATACAGATGGTCATAACACGGTCGGCAATGACTCAGTCAGCCCTGTGTACTGTGTGCCCTGGGCGTGAACACAGGACTTCCATCTAAAGGTCAGAGGAGAGGTGGGACCACAGTGTACAGACACTCAGGACCTCTATCTAAAGATGAGAGGAGAGGTGGGACCACAGTGTACAGACACTCAGGACCTCTATCTAAAGGTCAGAGGAGAGGTGGGAACACAGTGTACAGACACTCAGGACCTCTATCTAAAGGTCAGAGAGGTGGGACCACAGTGTACAGACACACAGGACCTCTATCTAAAGACGAGAGGAGAGGTGGGAACACAGTGTACAGACACTCAGGACCTCTATCTAAAGGTCAGAGGAAAGGTGGGAACACAGTGTACACACAGGACCTCTATCTAAAGGTCAGAGGAGAGGTGGGACCACAGTGTACAGACACTCAGGACCTCTATCTAAAGGTCAGAGGAGAGGTGGGAACAGTGTAGAGACACACAGGACCTCTATCCAAAGGTCAGAGGAGAGGTGGGAACACAGTCTACAGACACACAGGACCTCTATCTAAAGGTCAGAGGAGAGGTGGGACCACAGTCTACAGACACACAGGACCTCTATCTAAAGGTCAGAGGAGAGGTGCGACCACAGTGTACAGACACTCAGGACCTCTATCCAAAGGTCAGAGGCTAGGTGGGGGCACAGTGGTCCAGGCACACAGGACCTCTATCTAAAGGTCAGAGCAGAGGTGGGAACACAGTGTAGAGACACACAGGACCTCTATCCAAAGGTCAGCGGAGAGGTGGGAACACTGTGGTCCAGGCACACAGGACTTCTATCTAAAGGTCAGAGGAGAGGTGGGACCACAGTGTAGACACTCAGGACCTCTATCTAAAGGTCAGAGGAGAGGTGAGACCACAGTGTACAGACACAAAGGACCTCCATCTAAAGGTCAGAGGAGAGGTGGGACCACAGTGTACAGACACAAAGGACCTCTATCTAAAGGTCAGAGGAGAGGTGGGAACACAGTGTAGACACACAGGACCTCCATCTAAAGGTCAGAGGAGAGGTGCGAACACAGTGTACAGACACTCAGGACCTCTATCTAAAGGTCAGAGGAGAGGTGGGAACACAGTGGTCCAGGCACACAGGACTTCCATCTAAAGGTCAGAGGAAAGGTGGGAACACAATGTACAGACACTCAGGACCTCTATCTAAAGGTCAGAGGAGAGGTGGGAACACAGTGTACAGACACACAGGACCTCTATCCAAAGGTCAGAGGAGAGGTGGGAACACAGTCTACAGACACACAGGACCTCTATCTAAAGGTCAGAGGAGAGGTGGACCACAGTGTACAGACACTCAAGACCTCTATCTAAAGATCACAGGAGAGGTAGGACCACAGTGTACACACAGGACCTCTACCTAAAGGTCAGAGGAGAGGTGGGAACACAGTGTACAGACACTCAGGACCTCTATCTAAAGGTCAGAGGAGAGGTGGGACCACAGTCTACAGACACACAGGACCTCTATCCAAAGGTCAGAGGAGAGGTGGGAACACAGTATAGACACACAGGACCTCCATCTAAAGGTCAGAGGAGAGGTGGGACCACAGTGTACAGACACAAAGGACCTCTATCTAAAGGTCAGAGGAGAGGTGGGACCACAGTGTACAGACACACAGGACCTCTACCTAAAGGTCCGAGGAGAGGTGGGAACACAGTGTACAGACACTCAGGACCTCTATCTAAAGATCAGAGGAGAGGTGCGAACACAGTGTACAGACACTCAGGACCTCTATCTAAAGGTCAGAGGAGAGGTGGGAACACAGTGGTCCAGGCACACAGGACTTCCATCTAAAGGTCAGAGGAAAGGTGGGAACACAATGTACAGACACTCAGGACCTCTATCTAAAGACGAGAGGAGAGGTGGGAACACAGTGTACAGACACACAGGACCTCTATCCAAAGGTCAGAGGAGAGGTGGGAACACAGTCTACAGACACACAGGACCTCTATCTAAAGGTCAGAGCAGAGGTGGGACCACAGTGTACAGACACTCAAGACCTCCATCTAAAGATCACAGGAGAGGTGGGACCACAGTGTACACACAGGACCTCTACCTAAAGGTCAGAGGAGAGGTGGGAACACAGTGTACAGACACTCAGGACCTCTATCTAAAGGTCAGAGGAGAAGTGGGACCACAGTGTACAGACACACAGGACCTCTATCTAAAGATCAGAGGAGAGGTGGGACCACAGTGTAGAGACACACAGGACCTCTATCCAAAGGTCAGAGGAGAAGTGGGACCACAGTGTACACACAGGACCTCTATCTAAAGATCAGAGGAGAGGTGCGAACACAGTGTACAGACACTCAGGACCTCTATCTAAAGGTCAGAGGAGAGGTGGGAACACTGTGGTCCAGGCACACAGGACTTCTATATAAAGGTCAGAGGAGAGGTGGGAATACAGTGTACAGGCACACAGTATCTCTATCTAAAGGTCAGCGAGAGGTGGGACCACAGTGGTCCAGGCATACAGGCCCTGTATCTAAAGGTCAGAGGAGAAGTGGGAGCACTATGGTACATGCACACAGAAGTGACTCCTCCCTTATGGAGCCCTTGCCTTCAATGAACCAAGAGACTCAGACTTGGAATGATGAGTAAGGAGCTTACCATGTGGTCTGACTAGCAGTTGAATCCATGCAGGCTGAAGAGCACCAATGACTGCAAAGGGAAATAGCTCTTCTATTACTTCCTACAAAAAAAATAAATAAATAAAAGAGAAAGGAAAGCTTGTAACTCTTTTTTCTGACACTCAGATCACCAAAGGTAGAAACTGCTATGAGTATGTGGATGGAAAGGACACGTCTTGGGCCAACTGGATGAGGTGAGTGCAGTGAGTCTGCAGTGTGTAGACATCGATGCTCCCTCAGTCCCACACCCCTTTCCTTCTCAGCCTGGCTCCCTCAACAGCTTTCACATCTTCTTTCCTCTTTTCCCTCCACATCATGCTCTTTCATTTCAAAAGACATTAGAAAGAAGGAAATAAAAATATACCATGTGCCGTCAAGATACAATTCTATATGTTGAACAAAACTGGGGGACTTGAAAACAACTTGAGGAGTCTAGATTCACCAGGGACACTTTAACTCGCTTAATTGACACTTACCAAGCACTTTATGTTTCAGTTTAGAGTGAACTTTGTTACTGAAGCAGATCACACAACCCATGTCCTTTTGGAGAACATACTGCAGACAGACATTAGCCAATTAATTTTAGAAACAGTAATCTTAATTTTTCTATCTTTGAGTAACTGCACAGCGCCAGGATAACCTAACACAGGAGACCTTGACTCTATGTGGGCAACAACCTCCTCAGGCTTGGTTCCAGTGAGAAGTGAGCCCTGAGGCCTGGGAAGGAATGGGGGGCAGGATGGCCCTGAGCAGGGCCGTTCTCTGAGGGCCTCTCCTTTCATCAGGGCAGGCAGACAGTAAATAAACTATCACTGTTGTGCGTCTCAAACTATGTCAGAGCACTCTCCAAGTTTCCATGGGAGGGGGTGGGCAAGTGAATATGACCCTGGATACACGTGGGGAGACTAGAGGAAACCCTCAGGAGAGAAGGCAGGGTGGGGTGAATGCTGAGGGCTGCGTGCTAGCCGAGGAGCACCAAGTCCTGTGGATGAAAGAGAACTTAGTTCAGAGTTTAGAGGAGCTGGAGGTCACCAGCCTCAAGGACAGTCCAGGTGGAGACGAGTCTGGAACTGGACTCTGGAAAATGGCTAATTAGGTAAGGAGAGAAAAGCATTCCAGCCAGGAAGAGGACTGGAAACAGGATCTGGAAATGGGAATTGACATGGCCTATTCAAACGTGTGAACAGAAGGTCCCCATGAGGGGCGGCCTCAGAGCCTGAAGGCAAGGAGCTGGGCATGGTCCGAGAGTGGAGGGCACTCATCACCTGAGGTTTCTTTCCCTTTCCCGGCCTCGACCCCAGGTATGTGAACTGTGCCTGGGATGACAAGGAGCAGAACCTGGTGGCCTTCCGGTATCATGGGCAGATCTTTTACCAAACCTGCCAGGTGGTCAGGCCGGGCTGTGAACTGCTGGTCTGGTACGGGGACAAGTATGGCCAGGACCTTGGCATCAAGTGGGACAGCAGGGGGAAGAGCGAGCTCACAACCACAAGAGGTGAGTGCCACCCCTCTTCCAGCGCCTCACCCCATCCTGGGGGGCCTCTCTGGGCCAATTCCGAAGCAGAATACAATCCATTCCAAAGTTAGTCGAGTCACAATTAAAATGCCTCACAACTTGATTCTTTTCGTATGATTGTTAGGAAAAATTTTTATATTAAAAATGTTAGTTCTAATTTTTAGTATTTCATGCAAAAATATATGTAACATCACCTTCTGCTGAAAGGCTTAGAAGCAAAGAGCAAGTTTTCTAGCACCTACCAGCTCTCTCCACTTTACCTGTTTCTTCCTCATTTCCTCCCATTTCTAAGCGACACATATACGGTGATTTGCATTCAGTTACTGTTCCAGTTTGTTGTCATGTGAGTTCATACTCTGTGCCAGACGGGTCTCCACGCACCGAAACAGACAGAACCACTGCCCTGGGGCAGCAGGGGCTTCATACCAGACAGGGGCTGGTGCTCTGAGGAAAACCAGCGCAGGGAACGTGCCTCGGGTCAGCGTGAGCAGAGGGTGGGGTGTGGTGCAGGAAGGTGCGGCAGGGTCTCTGCAGAGATAACACCTGCGGGGAAGGATTCCAGGCAGGGGAGCAGCCAGTGCCGCAGCCCTGGGGCGGGGAAGAGAGGCCATGCCAGGGGTCGCAGGAGGAAGCACAGAGCGGGGAGAAGGAGGCTGGATGGGACACGGAAGCCTCAGGGCCTGTGTCCACGTGTGGGCCCCAGGGGTCCTCCTGGGTGACACAGAACAACCGCGCGGCTTTCAGCTGCAAGCGGCATGTTCTCTGTGCTAAGACGATGCTTTGGTTCATTTTTGGGAAGAGACAGCAGCGGGGAGTCCCCTCAGAGGTCAGTTCATTGCCAGACATGAGGGGAGAGTGGGCTGGCTGAAGATGCTTGGGAGTGAGGGTGTGAAGAGTCTAGCTGGAGATGTATTTTTAAACAGGGCTTCCTAGTGCATGTTAAAGGGACTAAGCCTGAATGAAATAAATGAGGTATGAGTACTGGTGAGGCTTGAGAAAGGACATGCCTTTATTTTATGACTTATGGAAAACTGAGAAAGAAGCAATTTGTGAACCAGTTGGGGCAGCAGGAGCCAGAGACCTGTAGTCAGTGGGACCTGGGCCACTCAGTCTCGTCCACGCTGAAACCCACTTCCTGCAGAGATTGGCACAAAGGCTGCTCTTTGAACAAGGAGCCATAAATTCAGCTTTACTCACATCTGCTCTACCCACCCCCTGTGCTGCCTCCCATATGTAGAGAGCTCCAGGCCAGGTGCCCCTAACTTAATAGACCCTTTCCCCTCACAGAGAGCCACTCAGGAGATTCCACTAAGTCATCAAGTCTTATCTCTCAGTAGGGTAAATACCTGTGGCCACTGTGATGTGACTTTTCAGACACTTACACGCAGGGAAAGTCCCTGCAGATCTGCCTCTATCAGGAGAGACACTGCCTCTGATGCTGCTGGAAGGTCCCTATCTGGGTGATATGTAGAAAAGGCCCTTGACACCCGCTTCCTGGATTTCTGTAGATGTAGAGAATAAGAGTGGAATGGAAAAGTGGACTATAAAGACACTTGATGGGAGACAAATCGTGCACTGTCAACACTTAGATGATTAGTGGAGCAGGCCTTACCACGGCAAACCAGCTACCTGACCAAAAGCTTCCTCTTTCAGCAGAACCGAAGCCCAAGATCCACCCATGTGCCTCCTGCTCTCTGGCCTTCTCCAGTCAGAAATTCCTCAGCCAACACATCCAATGCAATCACCCCTCTCAGATGTTCCTGAGACCATCTGAAAGAGACCTCCTCCAACCAGAGGATCCCTGCCTAGGCAATCAAAATCAGCAGCAGCGATATTCCAATCCACACAGCCTGAGTGACAAACCTGAGGGTCGTGAGACCAAGGACAGATCCCAACCTTTGCTGAAAAGCATAAGGCTGAAGAGGATTTCAAGGGCCTCTTCCTACTCACCCAGAGGACAAATGGGAGGTTCTGGGGTGCATGAGCTAATGACAGAAGAGCCCAGCACAAGCCAGAAACTGAATCCAGAGGACACAGGCACATTACTCATGAGGGCAGGGGTCTCAGGGATTATGAAAGTCAAGTACAGAGAGTGTGGGCAAGGCTCCAAGGACAGGTCAAGTCTCATCACACACAAGAGGACACACACAGGGGAGAAGCCCTATGTTTGCAGGGAGTGTGGGCGAAGCTTCCATCACAAGTCAGATTTCATCAGACACCAGAGGACACACACAGGGGAGAAGCGCTATGTTTGTGGGGAGTGTGGGCAAAGCTTCAGTCAGAACTTCAATCTCATCAGACACCAGAGGATACACACAGGGGATAAGCCCTATGTTTGCAGGGAGTGTGGGCGAAGCTTCAGTTGGAAGTACCATCTCATCATGCACCAGAGGACACACAGAGGGGAGAAGTGCTATGTTTGTGGGGCGTGTAGGCGAAGCTTCCATCACAAATCAGATTTCATCAGACACCAGAGGACACACACAGGGGAGAAGCTCTATGTTCGCAGGGAGTGTGGGCGAAGCTTCAGTGTGAAGTCCAGTCTCATCTCACACAAGAGGACACACACAGGGGAGTAGCCCTATGTTTGCAGGGAGTGTGAGTGAATCATGACCAACAAGCCACATCTTAGCTGCAAGAGGATTACTGCAACCACCCCATGCCTCAGCTCTAAGGGGGCCTCAGAGGAGGTCTCTGACCTGTTACTGTCCCCAAGAGTATGAGGAGAGACTTCCCAGGTGGTCCAGTGGCCAAGACTCCAATGCAGAGACCCACGTTCAATACCTGATTGGGGAACTAGCTCCCACATGCTGCAACTAAGACACAGCGCAGCCAAATAAATAAATATATAATAAATATTTTAAAGAAAAAGTGTGATAAGCACGGAATAAGTTGATTAAATAGACCTTTATGACAGTTTCACTTTATAACACTTTCATGACAGGAGAGGAGGTAGATAAACAGCAGAGGGTTTCTTAAGTGTTCTGGAGATGTTCATGCCAATTGCCTTTGTAGTTTTTTGTACTCCTCTTCTAATAAATTTTGTCTCCAAACAAATCTGAAGCCCAGACTATGTACCCATTCCCCCCTTATCACTGACAGCAGTGGGACCCAGTGCTAGCTGAACCCCTCGGAAGGCATAATTCTGGAGCCAAGTCAGTTCCTGGGTCCAGGGAGAGGAATCTAGGGTTTGAGACAGACTCACCAGGAAAGGAAATTCCCCGGCCTCCTGGGAAGTGGGGACTCTCCTCCTTATAGACCTCGACTCTCCTTTGGAGTCTCCTGCTTGCCCTCTGGTTTCCTCTGACTTCTGTAGCCTCAAAGTGAAGGCCTTGTGCATATGTGTGTGTGCCTGTGTGTGCCTGGCTCAGCATGGGCCATCTGGTCTCTGCCACTCCCTCAGGGTCATCACAGCATCTAGACTCCAGATTTGACCACATGGGTCCAGTTCTCAGCCCTGCCTTCAGCACCTGTGTGAGCTGGGGCAAGATGCTCAACCTCTCTGTGTCTCTATTCTCATCTGTGATACAGGGTGGGAGCACCAGCATTTTGGTCTGATGTGTAAGCACAAGCGGAATCTGGCAGAGGCTGGCTGAGAATGCAAGCCCCCACCTTTGCTGTTCTTTGTGTTTTTTTCTTCAATCTTTTTTTTTAATTTTTTAATTGAAGGATAATTGCTTTACAGAATTTTGTTTTCTGCATGTCTTTCAGCCCCCACACCTTCCAGGTCTTCAGAGCTAGACAAGGAAGGGGCTGTTTAGGCACTCAACTGCCCTGATGAGGACCTGTGAGGTCAGGGGTGCTAAGGGAGGGCAACCTCCCTTCCCACCACTATCGTTCCTGCTGAGCTGGGCAGCCCCAGGGCCCCTCCACAGACAGCCAGTGCCCACAGTCGTCCGCCCTGCCGACAACGGAGCCTGGAGCCGCGTGTGCAGGAAATCCCTGTCCGGCCCCCATCCCACCCCCCACACGGAGGGTCCTCGAAGTCCACACTGCGGCTTCTCTATGCATGGGCCTTGTACCTATGCTCACATGCTTTCATCAACGCTGTCGCGACCCTGAAATTCTTAACCATGGAAAAGTTCATCCTTACACTTCCCTGTCATGAGTGAAGTCTGATGGGCCCCGGGGTGAGCTGTGAGATGAGCAGATGCACACACATCACGGGTCCCGGGGTGACCAGGCTGCACGAGGGGACAAGGTGGACACAAAGCCCCCCCACCCTGGGTGAGTGAGGGTGGGGACAGCACCAGGAAGCCACGCTTGCTCAGACCCAGAACTGAGCTCCGACACAGAGTGGGGGCAATGGGGTTCTTAAGGTCGACCACACCCTCCCCTCTGTGAATGACTCTGCCCTGGCCTGGTCCTTCCAGAAGGGGCTCAGGAGGCTGAAGTCCGCCCGGCCACCAGAAGACACCAAGGGGAGAGTGGGCCATGGAGACGGGGGCGAAGGGTGCAAACTCCAGGACCCGGGGCAACGGCCCTCAGTCCCCTCCATGTGCCAGGCTTGTGAAGTGTCTCTACATGAACCATGTCAGTAATAACCACCCACTATTATTTTCTCATTTCTTTCATGCTTTCTTAAAGGAGTGCATTTGTCTGTGGCTTGGTTTCCCTATAGGAAGGGAAGCCACGTAAACTCCCCATCTTCTGTGGCTTGAGGCAGGGGCCACAGAAGGGAGAGTTAGGGGTGGTGCAGGTAGAGGGGCTTCAAGTGAAAAACGGTGGGGACCCAGAAACTTGTAGGGGCTTCTCACCTGCACTTCCCACCAGAGCTGGGCCTGGAATCCCCTGGAAGGCTGAGCAGGTCAAAGCTTCTCCCTCCCCTCCCCTCCCCTCCCCTCCAACAGTTGGCTCCTGGGCCAGCCCACAACACCTCCAAATCCTCCATCACCCACAACCCCACACAGGCCCTCCCTCACAGAAGTGGGACGACCTGCACAGTGGCAGGGATGGTGTGTGACCCGAGAGCTGGGGGGTCTCAGCTGACCTTGAGCAAGGAGGCTGGCGCTTTACATAGCCTCTCAGCCCAGGGAGCTGCCAGCAGCCACAAGCCACGATCTGAAGTGGAGTTGGGGGATGGGGATGCGAGCTGTCTGACGTCCCATCCTGTCCCCACGACAGCGGCCAGGCCTCACCTGACACCGTGACTACCCTGCACGGGCACACAGGACACCAGCAGTCACGGGGACGGACAGCCAGCTGCCTCCGCCACATGCTCCACCCTGACTGCAGCAGCCCCAGAGCTGTACCAGCCCTGCCTGCACGCGGCTCTGCTTGACTGCTGGGGCTCTGGGCCCTGGGTGAGTCGGTGAGGGCAGAGCTCCAGAGGCCAAGCCTGTCTTCAGCCAGCAGACCCATTCTGGTCACCAGAGTCATGAGCCCAACTGGTATCTGAAGGCTTTGGGAGAATGACACCGCAGACGCTGATCTCAGAGCTCAGACTCCTGAAAACTTACTAAACAGATTTAGTCTTTTTTTTAAGTAGGATGTTGGCAGGAAGGGGAGAGGGGAATGACTCCCTTGGTGGTGCTGTGGTTAAGAATCCGCCTGCCAATGCAGGAGACACGGGTTCAATCCCTGATCTGAGAAGACCCCACGTGCTGTGGAGCAACTTAGTCCGTTCACAACTACTGCAGCCCAAGAGCCTAGAGCCCGTGCTTCCCAACCAGAGCAGCTGCCACAGGGAGAAGTTCAGCACAGAAACGAAAGAGCAGCCCCCGCACCCCACAACCAGAGAAAAGCCCGCACAGCAGCGAAGACCCAGCACACCCAAAAATAAATAAATAATCTTTTTTTAAGTAGAAGGTTGCAGCATTCTGTGCTGGTCCAGAGACTAAGATTCTGAGCTCCCAACACAGAGGGGCCAGGTTCAATCCCTGGTCAGGGCACTGGATCCCACATGCCTCAACTAAAGACCCTGCCTGCCACAACTAAGACCCAACGCAGCCAATTAAATAAATATTCAAAAGCAGGAGGCTGTTCATCTGTCACCATAGAAAACTTCAACATTTTAGCAAAAGAAATTTTGCTAAAGAACTTATTTTGCAAGGTCTCGTGGTTGATTGCAAAAATTTTCTCATAATATGCAGCTGTTTAAAAAAAAAAAAAGGAAAGAAATTTAGAAAATACAGAAACTAAAACCCAACATAAATGTGTAGGAAACACCAATTACTGCAGTATCTGGCCAGCACACACAAGAACACATGTGCGTGTTTTTCTTCTACGAAAGCTTTCAGCCTCCACCCACCTTCCCACCGGCCTCTGCTCTGCTCACCAAGAAGACTGAGCTTTGGGCTTGTGACCGGGGTGTTTCTGTTGAACTCAGGGAGGCGGGGCTGTGAGGTTGAGGGCACTGTCTGGCCTGCAGTGAGGAGAGAAGCGCGAGTGCTCCGCCTCTGGGTCCAGTAACTCCAGGGGCCCCAGGGGAGCCGCCTGAGAAGAAGCCTCTCAAATGTCTTCCCTGCAGTCTCCACAGTTACAGCACATCCCACGTCTCGGGGTTCGGCTGTGACTTAACAAATCCTCTCTTGTTGGATATGAAACATGTTTCCACAGAGAATCTGCCCAGATCTTGGCCTAGTTTGGTTCTCTTGTTGGACATGAAAAGTGTTTCCACAGAGAATCTCTCTGGATCTTGGCCCCGGTTGGTACAGATGTAACAGGCAGTATGTTCAGGGGTCAGGGAAGTTAGTCCTCAAGCTCCCTGGGTTTAGGGCTACAGCACCTCCTCACCTCCACTCCTTCCATGGTCATGGAGTCTTCTCTTCCAGAGGAAGGTGTTTGGCAACATCAGCCACAAAGACACATACTAAAGAGGAGAAAGGCCATGGCAGGTGGGGCTGGGTGTTCTTGGGGGAGCAGAGGGGCCTTGGACACTCCATGCTGGACCCCTGCCCCACCGGCTTCTCCTCCTTCTCACTGGGCATGCAGCTTTCACCTGCTGGATGCCTGCCAGTGAGGGGCTCCCAAGACACCAAGCTGGGGTTGGCGATGGGGGAGCTGGATGCCAGGGAACCCGAGACCCTGCAGCAGGTCAGTGCACTGTGGACAAGGGTCGGCCTTACTGAACGGTTAGGCCCTGTGCATTCAGGACACCCTCTCCAGACCCCAGGTGGAGGTGCTGCTTCCCCTGGTGCCTGCCTGGGTCTCAGGAGGTGGAAGAGAGACCGGGTTGTCCTTCCCACCTCCTGCCCAGAGAATGACAAAGGCCAGTTCCCAAAAGTCAGAGCAAGGTGGGCAGAGTGAGTGCTTGGGTCTCACAGGGTCCCTGTGAAGAGAGGTTTACTCCTGACTTACTGGGGTCCAGCCTCGGCAGGATCCAGGGGGTACCCTCAGGATGAACGGCGTCGGCGAGAGAGAGAAGACACGTGAGACTAGCCTTGATAGGGCCAAGTCTGCGAGGGAGAGGGAGAAAGGGAGAGAGAGTGACCAGACGGGGGTGTTTGCAGGGTCTGGCAGAGTCTGGCAATCCTTTATTTTTTACCATAGCTTTTACACCCTAAGTTAGTACATTTCTAAGGAGAAGATAGTTTAACATTACATCAGCTTGTCCTTCACGAAACCAGGGTGTTTTTTGCATACTTCTTTGTTTATGAGAGTCTTGTACATTATCTTCCGGCCTTGGGGCCTATTAACATTTTATGCAGGTCAGGTGATTGTAAACCTATTTTCCATTTTTATGGTGACCTTAACTGAAAGATAACAGTGTCATAGGGAAATAGTACAGAGTAGAATTATAATCTTGTTAATACAAAAATTAATCTTTCTGCAAAAGTTGTCAGTTGCGTTTATCTAAGAAGTTTACCCCATACTGACTCTGCGACTTTGGTGAGGCAGCTTCTGCCTAGCACTCCTGGCTGACAATTAACAATCATCTCATTGTTACCACACTAGGGCTAAGTTCTTATTTCTTTAGATCTTTAACTATATTAACAATGATTTTTATAACACAACCTTAGCACATTAAAGGCAAAAATACAGCAAGCAAAAACACAGCAAGCAAATCACAACCCAATAACCACCTATAGAATAATTTTTCTTATGTTTTCTAATAGGACTCCTTTACCCCTTAAAAAGGCTCTGTATCTATTAGGGCTTTTATATAATCAGGTTCTTTATGCTATTTTATGATTAGGATATTATAAGCAATCATGCATATTAGTACCAAGCGCATAAATGCATTTGGCTAACAAACTACCAGCAAAGGAGTTTAAATTAAAACACTCCTTTCACCCTCAATAATCTCATAAAATACCACCACCTGGGAAACTTATTGATTAAAGTTCTAAATTGATTCTTATTTGGGGAGAGATCGGGGAAGGCCTTCCTGCCTGTGTCACAGAAATTAGGGAGTAGTCCATTGAGGCAGGCATCAGAAAGACAGATATCATCTTTAAGGTGAGAGCCGGGGGCAGTTTTTTGAAATCCCTGAAAACCTGATCTGCCTTGCCTGTCAGGCTTTCTCCTCGTGACCTTGTCATGGGCGGGATCTCGTGAGCTGGCCTTTTCGAAAACCCCTGAAAACCTGATCCGCCTTGCCTGTCAGATTTTCTCCCTTATGGCCTTTTTAGGGGTAGGGTATCGTGTGTTGGCTCCCGGCACTGACTGGATGCTTCTTGGCTGGTTCTCCTTCTGTGTTGTCTTCACCTCAAATCACAAGGACGAGGCAGTCCAGGTGCCCACAACATCACTCACCCAGGTGCCAACAACCCTCCTTATTTATTATGGGCAGGGAGACAGGGTGGCTGGTGTGACACTCCCCTGGACCAGAGAAGAGACCCCCTAGGCTGTGTCTCTGCTACCTCCTGAGACCCAGGTGGGTACTGGGGGCAGAGCACCTCCAGCTGGGGTCTGGAGAGGGTGTCCTGAATGGACAGGGCCTAACTGTCCAGTGTGGCTTCAGGGGGTATGGGCAAAAGGGGCATTAACTCCTTTTTAAATATTTCAGACAACCACTGAGTTCCTTTTGGTTTTTAGTTTCAGATCTTTTTGATACAGTCCACTTTCAGAGTCTTCTTTGAATTTGTTACAATATTGCTTCCATTTTATGTTTTGATTTTTTGACTGCAAGGCACATGGGATTGTTACCAAATCCAAGCTCGCTCTGCATGCCTCACAACAGGCCAACAAATCAGAGGCGAGGTGCTGAGGCAAGGAATATTACTTTACTTGGAAAGCCAGAAGATTGAGAAGATGGCAGACTAACATCTCAAGGAAGCCATCTTGTCAGAGTCTGAATGCCAGTGTCTTTTATAGAACACAGAGCTGGGAGGTGAGGAAATAAAGTTAAAAGGCCATTAATGTGGCAAATATCTCCTGGAATGGCCAGCCTTGGAGCGAGATGTGTTACTTTCTCCCTTCCTGTAGCCATCCACAGGTAGACAGGTCCTGGACAAAGGCAGAGGGGTGGGATTTCCTGAGGCAGGCCATTATGTATGGACAGTGTCCCTGTAGCAAACAAACCAACAGGGAGCAAAGGTTAAATTAAAAGATTTAATTTGAAGAAAAAAATTTTTTAAACATGGAGTCAGATTTTGTTCTTCCCTGTATTATTTCCCACTCTCAGTGTCCATTCCACAATCTTATGGGAAAAGGAGTGATAATTGTTCTAATTGCTCCATCAGTTGCATCTTTAGGGGAGTGTCCACCATTGGTGCCAGTGTTTCAAATGTTGAGATTTGTCTTCTTTTGTTGCTCTTTGGAAAGTGTCTACTTCATATGTGTAGGCATAAAAATATTTATAATCTAGGTGTTGAGAGTTAAATTTTATTCAGCAAGAAGCTTTTAGGACTTCAAAAATGCAGGCAACATCTAAAGGTAAGGAATTTCGCATTTTTAATATATGGGAAGGTGCAAGAGTCATCTCATTGAAATCATCCCCTTTGATACACACCTCACCATCTGGGGCCAGTATCCTGTCTTCTCTTTCCTGAGTTTCCTCAGGGCTCACAGTGGGGAGTGGCTGAAGCCTGATAGCTGCTAGAGGGCAGGTATTCCTCTCCTTCCCGAGTTTCTTCAGGGCTCACCATGAGAAGTGGCTGCAGCCTGGTGGCTGCTAGAGGGCAGGTACTCCTCTCCTTCCCGTGTTTCTTCAGGGCTCACCATGAGAAGTGGCTGCAGCCTAGTGGCTGCTAGAGGGCAGGTATTCTTCTCCTTCCAGAGTTTCCTCAGGGTTTCCTGTGGGGATTGGCTGCTGTCTGATGGCTTCTAGAGAGTAGGAGGGGGAACCTGGGTCCCCTTGAGATCATCTCAGCAGAGAGAGCAAGCACGTCCTGTGACTCCAGACAATCTTCCAACATTCAGGGTTCAGCATTCAGCCTGCAGGATCCACAGCCATCAGCTCAGCCACCATGCTCTGCACTTAGTTGCTATGTAGCCCTGAAACCTACACTGCAGGAGGCCCTCTAAATGTGGCATCCTGTCCAGCAAACTCTCGGTCACACCCTCCAAGCCCAACCCAGGCCAAACTTTGCTGAGAGGGTCTCAATGGGGACCCAGGTTCCCCCTCCTGCTCTCCCACATTCCCTTTGGTTCTGTGTGATATTAACTGTTTTTACAGCCATCATAATAATGTTGAACACATTACCTTTGTGCTTTCAGTCTCGGTCTTTTGTTGTCCCACTGAGATTCTGTGAGAACACACCAGAAGCTGGGCTGGAAGAGGAGGGGCAGGTCTTGTCTCTGCTGAGTATGGACATCTACTGGAAGGAGATCACAGTTGCAACCTCACCTGCTGCTCATTGGCTTTTTGCTGGTCCATGTGCCCTGCAATCAATTGCCCAGATAAACCTGCTCCCTTCTCCCCATGCTCTTGCTGGTGAGTTGGAATAATTACCAGGTAGCTCACCTGAGGAGTCTCCAGGAGCCCCAGGGATGGGGAACTGCTCAGGGGTAAAGAGGAAATAGGCAGAGGCCTGTATAAAATGATATTGTAAAGCATTGATTCCTAAACACAAGTCAAGTGAAGCTCACATGTGTTCTTCCCTTTTTCTTAACTTCAAGTGTATAGTCTCCCTCCACACATGATTCTGGCCCATGCAGATGGGGTGAGAGTCCCCAGACCTCCCTAACTGGGGTCACACATTCCCTTGGTCAGGACATCATGGCTGTGGTCGGCAGGCCCCCAATGTATAAACAAGCCAGGTCCATATGGTCAAAGCTGTGGTTTGTCCAGTAGGCATGTATGGATGTGAGGGCTGGACCATAAAGAAGGCTGAGCACTGAAAAACTGATGCTTTCGAACTGTGGTGGTAGAGAAGATGCTTGAGAGCCCCTTGGACTGCAAGGAGATCAAACCAATCAATCCTAAGGGAAATCAACTGTGAATATTCATCGTTCTGACTGACGCTGAAGCTGAAGCTCCAATACTTTGACCACCTGATGGGAAAAGCTGACTCATTAGAAAAGACCCTGATGCTGGGAAAGATTGAAGGCAGGAGGAGAAGGGGATGACAGAGGATGAGATGGTTGGATGGCATCACTGACTCAATGGCTGTGAATTTGAGCAAACTCTGGGAGATAATGAAGGACAGGGAAGCTTGGCGTGCTGCAGTCCATGTGATCACAAATAGTTGGACACGACTTAGAGACGGAACAACAACAACCAGGTAGCCTATCTGTGTCTTGATGAGCCCCGGGGGGCAGTGAACGTGTCAGAGGGAAAGACTAAGAGCCCTACCTCAGCACTGACCCCCGGGAGGGCCATGGAACCCCACGGCTACCCAGAGAAACCCACCTCAGCTCCAGACCCCAGACCTCTGAGCACTGACATGCAGACACAGGCACGGAGTTTTCCAGGACAGAGGCCAGGCCGGGTCTGCACCCAGGTCTCCATGTCCTACTGCACAGAGAACCTGGCCAGGCATGAATGTTCTCACTGTAGAAGAACATGGTCTCATCTAAACATAATGAGTGTAGACAGGACTTGCAGAGGTC
The DNA here is from genome assembly GCF_910594005.1 of Cervus elaphus. Taxonomy (NCBI): domain Eukaryota; kingdom Metazoa; phylum Chordata; class Mammalia; order Artiodactyla; family Cervidae; genus Cervus; species Cervus elaphus. The sequence continues at coordinate 68,659,338 of NC_057818.1, read as the reverse complement.
TGAATCCACCATGTAGACAGAACTTGGCCAGGTTCAAAGTCGCCTAGGGCTGCGCTCCCAGAAGGCACAGGTCACACCCCCTGGGTTTCTCATCGTTGGACAGGGGCTCACCTGCATGTGAGAACTGGGATGTATCTTTCTTAAAGAAATCATCACTGGCTCCACATTTCACTCACATCAGGAAAGGGAACAAAAGCTTTGACACTAAACACGTCGGCAGGCAAAACAAAACTGTGACCAGGTTCTGCGACCACGTGGTGGTCAGGGCCCAGGGAGAGCCAGGAACCTGGTGGAGCGCAGTCCAGCATCCTGCAAAGACAGACCAGAAGTGGCCCGGCTACAGCATTCCGGGCTCCTAGCAGGAGGCGCTACCCAGGTCGCCCAGGAAGGACAATCCTGCAGCGTCCATGGGAAGAGACAGTCCATCCATCCTGCTGGTCAGTTAGGGAAGGAGAGCGCTCAGGAACTGCTTCCCCGCAGGGGCCGGGGGGTGGGCCTAACACATCCTAGGCTCCAGGTCAAGTACCTTCCTGCCGGGGTTGATGCCCACAGGGCACTGTGCTGCATCAAAGCAGAGAATGCGGGCAGATGTGGGGAATAAACGCCATCAGAGCTGAGCACCTGCGGGGAGCTCCCACCTGCACCCGTCTGCCCATTTCATGCCCCAAGCCCCCACCACATAACCCTAACCCTAACCTTACCCTAACCCTAACCCTAAACCCTAACCCTAACCCTAAACACAAGCAGGCCAGTGTGCACACATGACGTTAGAAGTCAGGACAGGTTGGCTTCCAGGGCCTCCACTGCTGTTTATTGAACACCTGATAGATAATGTAAATGTACAGAGTCACCTTATCTTACCTAGAAATTCACTGCAGACATATTTGATCACAAAGTCCTTGATTTAGGAATGTTCAGAGCATCCTCCTTGAACGCCAGCTGAATCTGTTTTTATCAGTGATGTTGTTGTTGTTCAGTCACTAAGTCATGTCTGACTCTACGACCCCATGGACTACAGCATGCCATGCTTTCCTGTCCTTCACCATCTCCCGGAGCTTGCTCAAACTCATGTCCACTGAGTCAGTGATGCCATCCAACCATCTTATCCTCTGTTGCCCCCCCTCTCTTCCTGCCCTCAAACTTTCCCAGCATCAGGGTCTTTTCCAATGAGTCAACTTAAAGTCAGGTGGCCAAAGTATTGGAGCTTCAGCAATAGTCTTTCCAATGAATAGTCAGGATTGATTTCCTTTAAGGTTAACTGCTTTGATCTCCTTAAAGTTCAAGGGACTCTCAAGAGTCTTCTCCAACACCATAGTTTGAAAGAATCAATTCTTCAGCATTCAGCCTTCTTCATGGTCCAACTCTCACATCCATACATGACTACTGGAAAAACCATAGCTCTTACTATACGAACCTTTGTCAGCAAAGTGATGTCTCTGCTTTGCTGGAGCGATGTCAGGCTGGAGTGGGAGCTCACAGCAGAGGACAAGCCGGGGTGCCCCGTGCCGCCCGCCCCGCTCGCCGTGCTCACCAGCTCACCATTGTCTAGGTTTGTCATAGCTTTTCTTCCAAGGAGCAAGCATCTTTTAACAGCTGCAGTCACCACCAGTGTTCCCTGCCCCCAGACAGCCCCTTTCTGAACCTGACACTTGGTGGGCAACTTTCAGGCATCCACAGGGGAGAAAACCACTGGCCCTGGAGGGCTGATGGGGGAGCAACGTCCCAGCACAGCCAGAGCCAGCCCAGCTCCACTTGGAGCCAATGGTGAAAGAAACAGGACAGAAGGGGAGCTCAGGGAAGTTTTTGATCACAAACTGGAGTGCCCTGGGACTTGGGCAGGAAGAGGTGAACCGTGGGTTGGGGTGGGAGAGGAGCTGAACCCAGAAGACGGTCTAGGACAAGGGTCCAGGGGCAAGCTTGCTGACTGTGGGCAGCTGAGCAGGGCTGGGGGCCCAGATCTTGCCTCCAGGCCTGGCTGAAGACGGGATGGGCCTGTGGGGGCTCCCTCTCTGCTCAGGTCCCGTCTCCCACGTCCACACTAGCTTCATGTAGGCTAGCACGCCCCACAGACAGGTCTATTTTGAGGCCAGGCATCCAAAGGCAAGTGGACCTGAGCCCCAGGCTGGAGCGGGAGCTCACAGCAGAGGACAAGCCAGGGTGCCCAGGGCCCCCCAGCCCCGCTTGCTGTGCTCACCAGCTCACCCACGGCCATGTCCCTCCTCCCTCTCCGGGCTGGTCAGCAGGGGCTGGGCTTCACTGCGGGGGTGAAGAGGCATCTAAGATTTGGGGGGAACAGAGATCAGAGGCATGTGGCGGGACACTCCTTCCACCCAGGCCCGCGCTCTGGATCCCTGAGTCTCTTGGTGGGGCTTGTCTGGGGCCAGCCTTTGCCGCTGCAGGTCCTGAAGCCCGGCTGAAGGGTGAAAGGCCAGAAAACAAGCAGAACCCTCTCTGAACCCCACCCCAGGAGCCCAACTGTGGGGACAGGAGGGACTCAGTGCAGTGAGCAAGGCGGAGGAATACCGCCCAGGGAGAATGACGCTTCTGGCGATTCCACTAGGAAATCTAGGGCGCACTGGCCCCAAAGTGCCCAGGATGCAATAAAGAAACTTGAGAGTTCATCAAGACTTCTAAAACCATGTATTTGAGAGGTTCACTTGAGATAAATTACTTGATGACAAAAAAAAAAAAAAAAATCAGGGATTGATATAAAATGGAAGCATGCAGGCCAGTGTCACTTCCTTGTGAAAATTGGAGAGGGAGTACCCCCACCCCCAACAGTCTGGAGGTCTCAGAACTTCCAACGCGCCCCCCCCCCCCCCCCCCCCCCCCCCACACGACATATAAGGCCTCGCTCCTCTCTGAGAAGCTGGCGATAGCGGCTGACCTCGTTCAGGACACGGCAGACGCGGGGGCTGCGCTCTGGCTAGGGGTCGTTGTCCCTGATGCCCCGCAGGCCAGAGTCCACGTGTGCTCCGGCCTTGGCCAGGTGCCCGGTGAGCTGTCCTCGCCCTCCCCCGGCTGCCGCTCCCGCTCCAGCCCCGCCAGCTCCTCGCAGGACGGCTCTGTACCCCCAGCCCTCGCCGGCGGGAAGCGGAAGACCCTCCGCAGAGAGCAGGCCTTGAACGTGGCGATCAGGCCCTGGATGGATGGCTAGCTGGCTGAGGGCTGCGGCATCCGTGGGCAGGTCCTCCACGGGCACGTCGTCGGAGAGGTCGTCCAGGTTCCCGGGGCGGCGGAAAGCGCCGTCCAGGACGAGCAGTTCTTTGAACGGGGGCGCGTGCCGGGCGCAGTACTTCTCCACTGCGGGGCAGAAGCCCCCGAGCCGCTCCTGGAAGAGGCTCCTGGTGACCCGGGCACCCTGTGCGAGTGCCACAGCGCGGGCAGGTTGGGCTTGGAGAAGCCCCTGAGCGCTCGCGGGTTCTCCGCGAGGAACACCAGCAGCGGCTTCAGCTTGAAGCCTTCGGCGGCGTTGCTGCTGAGCAGCAGGGTCAGGAGATCGCGGGCGCCTGCGAGCTCAGGGTCCGGCTTCTCCGCCGCGGAAGGGCCTGTCCTGCCGGGCAGCCGCCTCCAGAACAACCGGGTCTCGTCCCCACGGAACACCTGCCGGGCCGCGTCGCCGCCGTCCGGGATCACTCTCTGCAGCTGCGCCGGGCACGTGCGCGCGGCCCGTGCCGCGCCTTTAAGAGCGCTAACCAGCCGCGGCTGGCCTCGACGGTCTCGGGCCCAGCCCCGCGCCTTGCGCCCACTTGAACTCCGCGAGCAGGCTGCGGGCCTTCTCCTGGCCCAGCACCGCGGTGCCGGGCGCCGCGCGCCTCCTCGTGTCCTCCATCCGCACGCTCAGCAGCCGCTCTGTTTTCCATCGCCCTGGCGGTGGTGCGCGACGTGGACGCCTGCGAACTCATTCGCTCTGATCTTGTCCTTGTTGCGGATAGTAGCCACGGGGGCGACAGACAGCCCTAGGGTCCTCCAGATCCCGCTGAGCTTCTCTCCGGCTCCAAGAGCCGCAGCACCTCGAACTTCACCTGCAGGTCGATGGCCTTGCGGTCCCACTTGGCACTCCGGCGCTGGCGCACACGCAGCAGCCTCTCCAGGTCGGGCTTCAGGCCCACACCGCTCTCTCCAGCATATTCTGCTCCCGCCCTGTGCCCGCCGATTTCAGGACCGCTGCCGCCCCTGCCCCGACCTGCTGCAAAACGGGTGGCGGCATTTACGGGTGCTAAGTGCCCACGGGATCAGGGAAAACCGTCAGAGATCACCGGCTCGTGTCTCGCTCTAGGTGAGGGGATTCCGGGCCATATCTGGCCAGAGCTCACTGCCCACTGAATGGATTCTTGCCCCACGGACCACAGAAACTTCACCAAAAACCCACCGCCACCTGCCCGGGCTCTCAGGACACCAGCCCACCTCACCTACTCGCAGGCCTCAGCGAAACCTCCAGGGTGGCAGGACACACCGCATACTGATGTCAGGAGGAGCACAGAAATTACCAGATGTCAGAGACTGGCCCAGGGACGGCAGCCAGGGCACATGAACCCAGCTCCCCGCTCCACGGCGGCCAGGCAAAGGAGAGGCCAGCGGCAGCTGCCATGTCAGGGCCCTGACTTACCAGACGAGCCGTGTCGCTAAGGGTGTCAGAACTCCGGGCTTTTGTTTCTGGGTGTGTTGTGGGTTTTTTTAAATTCATTTATTTTGGGGCCATGCCACGGGGCATGTGGGATCTAAGTTCCCCAACCCGGGGTGGAACCCGAGCTCCCCGCTGTGGAAGAGTGGAGTCCTAGCCCTGTACCACCAGGGACGTCCTGTCTTTGACTGTTTCTAAGGAGGAAATGCTTGTGCAGGGGGAAACCGCCCAGACGGCATACTGCAGGCCCTGGCCCCCCATCCTTCCACAGCACAGTGGGCGGCCCAGCGCTCAGAGGCAGCCCCGCAGTCCAGAGGGGTGATGGAAGCCTGACCGGGGAGCCCCCAGTGGGTCTCAGAGTTGCCAGCAGGACGCCAGCTAAGCCAGACTCAGGCAGGTCTGGCAAGGCTGCTGCAGATGCTCCCAGGCCCGGTGGTGTCTCAGGAACACCCAGCAATGGCAGTCAGGGATAGGGAGGGCCACGGTGGGGTCCCCTCTCCCCCCTCACCCAGCCAAGCTCCTGGGCTGGTCTGCTCTCCTTCCTGCGTGTGAGCAGGTTCCTCTCATCATGGGGCACTCCCTGGGTTACCCACCATGATCACAAACATGCAGGAGCCCCTGACACAGAGAGATGTTCTGGTCCCATCCAGAGGACAGGCAGGCCCAGAGGGCAGAAGAGCCCAAGAGGGCAGAGCCAAGATAATGGTGTGTGTCCCAGAATGAGAGGCAAACAGCGGCCCACACGCCCTCTCAGCCTGGGCAGACGACTCCAACAGAGCCACTAAAGGCTGAGGCTGCCTGCACCACTGGAGGGGAGCCTGGCACGAATGAAGTGACAGCAGTGGGCTGCAGACTGTGGATGGGGCTTTCTTTTGAAACATCTATGTGGCCCACGTTCACACACACGTCCATGTGTGCACTGCCCGTGTGTACGTGAGGGACGAAGGACACACAGTGGGTGACAGTGACCATCTTCAGGGAGGCAGACTGGGTGTGAAGCTTAAGCTTTATACACTTCTGCTGAGGTCTGAATTATCATAGAATGCACCTACATTTTACATTTTTCTTTAAAATCAGAAGACATAAATAATGACCACTGTATTTCTATCTTTGTCCAACAGAAACTGCTAAACTATAGTAAGTCCCCTACATAAGAACAAGTTCTATTCCAAGAGCACAGCTTGTAGGTCCAACAAAGTTAGTCTAGGGACCTAACTAACACAACTGGCTACACAGTACTGCAACAGTACTGCATTTAGTATAGCTACACAGTACTATAATAGTACTGTATATAATACTGGCTACACAGTACTGCATAGCACTGTATACAGTACTGGTTACATAATACTATAATAGTACTGTGTGTAGTGTTGACTACAGAGTACTATAATAGGTTTATAATACTTTTCACATAAATAATACATAAATAAACACACACAAAATAAAGAAAGCATCTTTAATCTTACAGTATAATACCTTAGAAAGTACAGGAGTACAGCATAACACCTGATTAGAGGGACTGGCATGGAGTGAATAGGCAAGAAGTTACTGGTGGAGCTGGACGAGGAGGGGGAGCTGGCAGAGAGAAGGACCGTCAGCAACAGGCGGGCGGGCTGTGACGTCACTCAGGCCTGACGTCGAGGCACAGGTTCTGGCTCCTTGCCAGCAAGGAGCTGGCAATTCCATCTCCCTCTTTAAAAGCCGATCGAGGGATGTCTGGGCAGTGGCTCTTTTTTTCTCATCATAGATGACACGGTAGCACTGGATTGCGTTCTGAACGGCTGCCTCAACCTTCGTGTACCGTTCTACATTTGGGTCCTGGGCCTCTAAAATGAACAGTGCCTCCTCAAACAGAGAGAACCCCCTGGCCATGTCCTGCATCGTGAATCTCTTCAGCTCTTCACTTCGTTCTTCCTCCTCCTGTCTCTCTTCGTCCTTTCTCTGGGCCTCCAGTTCCATCAGGTCTTCGTTAGTGAGCTCCTCGTGTTGCACAGCAAGGAGTTCAATGAAGTCATCCTCCTGCAGATCCAGCTCCAGCTTCTCACTGAGGGTCACTAAGTTGCTGAAGACCTCTCTGGACTCCTCATTCACCTTCTCGAATTCACGAAAATCATGAACAAACTGCGGGCAAAGGTTCTTCCATACGCCATTCATGGTGCCGGCCGTAACCTCACGCCAAGCAAAGTCAATGTTTTTTATGGCCTTGTAGATGTTATAGTCCTTCCAAAATTGTCGCAAGGTTGTTCCTGACTCATCACTCGCCTTCACTGCCTGACGAAAAGTGTGACGTAAATAATATTTCTTGAAAGTCGATATAACTCCCTGGTCCATGGGTTGGATAAGGGGCGCAGCATCCGGTGGAAGACGCACTACTTTGACGTTGGGATGAAAATCATCCATGAATGGGGGGTGGCCTGGAGCACTGTCAAGCAACAAAAGAATGTTGAACGGGATGTCCTTCTCCAAGCAGTATATCTCTACCTCCGGGATAAAGTGGTGGAAAAACCAGTCCTGGAAAATGGCCTGTGTAACCCAAGCTTTGGGGTTACTCTTCCACACAACAGGAAGAGAGCCCCTGGCTATATTTCTAAGGGCTTTGGGGCTCTCTGAATGGTAAACCAAGAGAGGCTTCAGCTTCATATCGCCGGAAGCATTGCCACCAAACAGCAGAGTCAGCCTGTCCTTTGCTGCTTTATAACCTGGCATCAACTTTTCCTCCTTACTGATGTAACTTCGGTCTGGCATCCTCTTCCAGTACAGTCCTGTCTCATCCACATTAAAAACCTGCTCTGGTAAATATGCCCCTTCATCAATAATTTCTCGAAGGATGTCAGGAAATTCCCGGGCAGCAGCCATATCTGCACTCATTGCCTCGTCACTTACTTTTACGTTGTGAAGATTGGCTCTGGCCTTGAACCGATAAAACCAGCCACAGCTGGCGTTAAAAGACGGGCCGTCTGATTCTTCACCATATTTCTTCTTCAGGTCTTCATACAGGCTTTTAGCTTTCTCTTGAATCAGCATTATGTTGAGTGGGGCTCGACGCTGATGCTGGTCCTGCAACCACACGCTGAGAAGTTTCTCCATCTCCTCCATCGCTTTCCCACGCCGCTTGGATATGATCGTCGACATCATCGACACAGCAGACTTCACGTGTTCCAGGATCTTGTCCTTGTTCTTGACGATCGTGCCGATAGTTGAACGGTTCAAGTTAAACGAACGAGCAACATCTGTCATCTTTTCACCTCGCTCCACTCTCTCAATTATCTTCACTTTCGTTTCCATCGTTATCGCGTGGCGCTTCTTAGCAGTACCAGCTACGTCACCGCTGCTCTTACGCTTGCTTCCAGACATCCTGGGCTTGAAATAAAGATACTGTACTACTGTACTGTGAAGTACACAAACACACAACCCTATGTAGAGATTGCATGCATGTGACAGTGTACCCCAGACACGTGAACTAACTTACGTGACTGGACATGCAAACACACATTCACATCTGTAAAAGTTTGCAACTGGCAAATTCATATACAAGGGACTTACTGAACTCTGTATATGATGGTGTTAGCCTGGACCACGGTGCCAGGCAGGGCCCAGCCCAAGGGTGAGGGACCAGGGGTCGGGGGCGAGGGGGTGCTGGGCACAACTGCTTATGGTGACCTTCCCAGGGCTGGGGTAAAGAAGGGTGGGGGGCAGATTTCAGCAGGATATGGCATCTCTGACTGTGGAGGACTCACAGCTCACCTGAGCTCCATCCAAGAAGGGTTTGGCCAGCTCTGCAAGGTCTCCAGGCTGTTGGTCCTCAGGAGGGGCCTGGACCAGGGCTGAGGGAGAAGGGGAGCATTAGTGTCTGCAGCCCCGCCCCATGGACACAGGGGTTGGACACCCAGAGGTCAACGTGCAGCTGGACACTGGCCAGGGACTCGGAGTTGGATGAGACCTCGCCTGCCCTCAGACTCACACAGAAGGCAGCAGCCCCTTCTGACCCACATACACGCGACCTCAAGAGCACACCCAAGGCCTCTGAAACCCAAGTCACTGAAATGCCAAGGAAACAGTCGTCAGATGCTTCCTTGGGCTGCAGCTGGGTCGTCGGTAAAAAGCTGTGTCAGCAGGCCTGAGCTGTCCAAGCCCTGCCCGCTCCCAGCAAAAGTCTGGCCCTTGATCTGCTCCCAGTAGGGGACCTCAAAGCCCTTGGAAGATTCTGCCTGGTAACAAAGGGCAAGCCCCCCGGGGGACAGCACCCTGGGTGTGCTGGGGCACATCACTGCCAGGGTTACTAAGCACAACCCACACAGCTTCCGCAGGACAGGACTCTGGAATCTCATGCCTGGTGTCTCGCAGAATGGGCACCTTTTCCCATCGCTGACTTTATCTGCATCCTTTCACTGTAATAAACGACAACCATGACTATAACAGTCTTGTCGATTCCTGCAGCTCCTCGAAAATCACTAAGCCCAAGGGTGGTCTTGGGGACCCTGAATGAAAACATCTGTCTGCACAAACAAAGTATACTTAAGTTCACATGAGCATTAATCGTAACAGCCAAAAGGTACCAACAATCCAAATATCCATTAACAGTTAAAACAAATAAACAGAATGTGCTATGACCATACAATTGGATATGACAAGGCATAAAAACCAGTGAGATACTGACATACTACACCATGAACACTGAAAACATTACACTCAGTGAAAGAAGCCCATCCTCAAAGCCACATACTGTATGACTCCATTTACTAAGACATCCAGAGTAAGAAAGTACACAGAGACACCAAGCAGGTTAGCGTCTGCCAAGGCATTGGGAGAGGGCAGAAAGGGGAGTGAGTGCTGCTGGGCATGGAGTTCATTTGAAGGTGATTTCACTATGGTGTTAGACACGGGTGGTGGTTGTAGCACCTCGTGAATATACTAAAACCCATGAACTGTACGATTTTTTGATGTGTGTGTTACAGCTTACTAAAGATGGGTTTTTGTCTGTTTGTTGAAGTGCTATGGTTTCCACCCCTTGATACAAGGGGCCAAGCAGGCAAAGGAGCTGCACAGACACTGAGTGAATGAGCACACAGAGGCCACGGGGGACTGACGGCTATCACCAGCCACCTCTCCGGCCTGCTGCATAGCTGTGTGAGTGCACACCCAGACCAAGGTGAAGACATCATACAGCACGAACTGCAAAGGCACCCTTGGCTGGGCTTTCTCCACTCCCTCCAGAGAAAGGAGGACACTCTACTTGTGACTGGAGGGTCTCATCATCCAACTCAAACCAGACTGGGCTCCATCAGGCCAAGGACCTTGGTCTCTCCCTTCCCTGCTGGACCCACAGGGCTGGCACATGCCATGCACTCAGTGAATTCGCCAGGAAGAAAAAGAGAAAGAAGGCCAAGAGCACCCTCAGAGGGGGAAATGCCATGCCAACCACAGGTTCGCACCTCTGGGAGGCTCACAGGCTAGGAAAGTCTCCAAACAGGTCACGGCTTCTGAGTCTTCTTCCCAGCGATGGGGACACAAAGGACCGGGGCACAGCGAGCAGGCACTCAGGACCAAGGGTCATGGGCTGGGTCCCCCGGCACATTCCCCTGCCCCAAGCCCACTCCCTGGGGCTCACCAGTCTCCTGAAACATCTGAGCGAGGTCCTCCACGAGCGCCACAGCCTCCTCGCCGCTCTCAGGGCACTGGGACTCCACCCAGACCCGGGTGTCAGGGGGCAGAACACCCAGGAACTGCTCCAGCACCAGCAGCTCCAGCATCTGCTCCTTGGAGTACACCTCGGGCCGCAGCCACTGGCGGCAGAGCTCCCGGAGCTGGGCCAGCGCCTCGCGGGGCCCCGCGGCCTCTTCATAGCGGAAGCTGCGGAAGCACAGCCGGGGGTCCCAACTGAGAGGAGGCAGTGGGGTGTGGGGCTGAGGCTTGGAGAACGGTTCCGGATCCCACGGGACGTCCTCGTCCTCCTCCACCTTGATGATCACCAGCTCCTCCTGACCGAAGGGTGCCGGGTCAGCTGCCATGGTGAGGCGTGGGGAAGCTGGCCTCCCCGTCTTCACTCAGCCACACGCACTGTCTTCCTGGTAAACATGCACACCCAATCAGGGCTGTGCACCACCCACACCCCTCCACCCACTTACACCCTGCAAGGCCACTTGCCATGAGGGAGCGCGTCCCCAAACCCGGCCACCTGGGCAGCTGGCAGAGGACACCTCGAACCGGGAACCTGGTTAGGACAGTAAGGGAGAGGGTCCTGGAGGGAAGCCTTCAGAAGTTCAGGCCAGACTGGGCCAAGGAGATGGGCTGCTCCTGGGGAGGGAGCATGGACATGTCCAGTGTCTCAGTGACAGAAAAGCCGTTCAGCAGCCAAGCAGAGGTGTCAGCGTGAACTAGCGGAGGCCCAGTGACCAGGGAGGGTCCCAGCCCAGGGACCAAGTGCCCAAGTGCAGGATGCAGTCTTCGGGGCACTGGAAGGAGTGACAAAAGGGAGAAGTCCACGACGGCAGCTGGGGACAGGGAGAGCAGCCACACAGGCAGAGCAAGAGCGGGAGCCTACCCTGAGGGCCTTCCTTCACGTTAGGCTCCTTTGGGGCCCGGTCCTGTTTAATGGTAAAATTTCCAAACAGCAAACAGGAACTACTGCTATAAGTGTTCACCAAAAGATCCTGAAAACCAGCAACCCCTCAGCTGGCAACTCTGGGGAAAGGAACTGGAGGAAAACATCTGCATTTCCTTTTGTAACGTCTGCAAAGCATCTGAGTTTCTTTCTTTCCACCAGTCATTTGCTACCACTGTAACTTAAGAACACAGATCATTTTCCGTGCCAATGAATGGCTTTAACAGGGTTTGTCAGGGCTCCCCTGAACCAGGCCGGTCAGTCCAACAGCGCCCAAACACCCGGGTTCTGACCCCCGAGTACCCTGCCCCGACCCGCCTGCACTCTCACCTCAGGGGGGCACGCGCGCAGGTGCAGCGGGAGCAGGGAGGTGGCCTGAGCTGCAGAAATCCAGGAAGACTTCTCAGAGGAGGTGCGTTTAGGAGCAGCTGGGCGGAAAAGCTGACCGAGTGTGTCCACAGAACTGGGAGCCGCCGGCCGGAGGCCCAGAAACTCCGCCAAGGAAGCGACCAACGCGGATGCACAAGAACTGACTCTGAGGCGCGGCGAGAGCCCAGATCCTCGCGGATCACTTCCGGGCAACTTGCTTCCGGGACAGGCCCAGTCCTGCCGGACTCCATGTCCCAGCAGCCCCCGCGCCGCCTATCCGAGGATATCGCTCAGTGCCTCAGGAAGTGGGTGGTGATCCTCCGCCCTCTTGTCCCGCGCCCTCTGGCCAGCTGCACACCCTGCCCGGGGCTTTTCACCACGCGCCTGCTGTCTCCCGCGGACTCACTGCCTTCAGGAGCTACGCCGGCTGGCGTGGAACAACGCCGCCGTGCAGAAACGACGACCAAACACCCTTCCCAGGACCAGGAGTTTCCTGGCTGCCCCACGGACTATTTCCGGAGCCTTGTTCCCACTCTGCCCCTCGCCCCCTCTCCCGAGTCCCCAGCCACCTCCCCACGACCCTGCACGCTAGCCAGCGGAGGTGAATGGGGGTAACCCGACGCTTCTGCAGCTCTATGACAACCTCCCGCGCCGAGAAGTGGAATTGGCGCGAGCCCCTCTCCGCCTCTGAGGCTCGCTGGGAAATGTAGTCCTTGGCTTGTCACAAGACCCTCCCAGCCCAGCTGCCGATACTACATTTCCCAGGGGGCAACTGGGGGATGGCGTTCCTCAGGGCCCTGAGACCGGTGCTCCACTGCGCTTTGGCTGAGGTCCGGTCCTGTCCCTGGTTCTGAGGAAAGGAGCCGATGGGTCCATGCGCGAGCGGCCTCTCCGCCATGGCCTGCCTCACGACCTCACCTGCGTCTCTACCCCTCCCTCCGTTCTGTTTAGTTCAGTCGCTCAGTCGTGTCCGACTCTTTGCGACCCTATGAATCGCAGCACGCCAGGCCTCCCTGTCCATCACCAGCTCCCGGAGTTTACTCAAAATCATGCCCATCCAGTCGGTGATGCCTTCCAGCCATCTCCTCCTCTGTCGTCCCCTTCTCCTCCTGCCCCCAATCCCTCCCAGCATCAGGGTCTTTTCCAATGAGTCAGCTCTTCACAAGAGGTGGCCAAAGTACTGGAGTTTCAGCTTCAGCATCCGTCCTTCCAATGAACACCCAGGACTGATCTCCTTTAGGATGGATTGGTTGGCTCTCCTTGCAGTCCAAGGGACTCTCAAGAGTCTTCTCCAACACCACAGTTCAAAAGCATCAATTTTTTGGCGCTCAGCTTTCTTCACAGTCCAACTCTCACATCCATTACATGACCACTGGAAAAACCATAGCCTTGACCAGACGGACCTTTGTTGGCAAAGTAATGTCTCTGCTTTTTAATATGCTATCTAGGTTGGTCATAACTTTCCTTCCAAGGAGTAAGCGTCTTTTAATTTCATGGCTGCAGTCACCATCTGCAGTGATTTTGGAGCCCAAAAAAATAAAGTCTGACACTACTTCCACTGTCTCCCCATCTGTTTCCCATGAGGTGACAGAACCAGATGCCATGATCTTAGTTTTCTGAATGTTAAGCTTTAAGCCAACTTTTTCACTCTACTCTTTCACTTTCATCAAGAGGCTTTTTAGTTCCTCTTCACTCTGCCATAAGGGTGGTGTCATCTGCATATCTGAGGTGTTGATATTTCTCCCAGCAATCTTGATTCCAGCTTGTGCTTCTTCCAGTCCAGCGTTTCTCATGATGTACTCTGCACATAAGTTAAATAAGCAGGGTGACAATATACAGCCTTGACATACTCCTTTTCCTATTTGGAACCAGTCTGTTGTTCCATGCCCAGTTCTAACTGTTGCTTCCTGACCTGCATATATCAAAGGCTTTGGCGTAGTCAATAAAGCAGAAATAGATGTTTTTCTGGAACTCTCTTGCTTTTTCGATGATCCAGCGGATATTGGCAATTTGATCTCTGGTTCCTCTGCCTTTTCTAAAACCAGCTTGAACATCTGGAAGTTCACAGTTCACGTATTGCTGAAGCCTGGCTTGGAGAATTTTGAGCATTATTTTACTAGCGTGTGAGATGAGTGCAATTGTGCGGTAGTTTGAGCATTCTTTCAGATTGCCTTTCTTAGGGATTGGAATGGAGGGAGCATCTTCTCCCACTGGGTCACCTGTCTCCTCTAGCCGCTGGGCCACACTCCGGCTCCACCGGGGCTGCTCCTGCCTCCCCGTCTGCAGGCATTTACCAGCCACACCATGCTGGGCCGCCTCAACAGGTCTCTGTCTGATGCCTGGCATTTTGAAATGACTGGCTTCCAAAAGCTGGGCACCACCTCCGAGAAAGTCTTCCCTATCCGTCCTCTCCTCTGGCCCCCGCTGGATTTGGGTCCCTCACCAGTCACCCGTCATAGCCATTGTCACACAGAATGCAACCGCCTCTGGACTGGCAGCTCTGAAACCGCTCTCTCCCACCCTGGTCTCCCCACATCCAGCATGTTACAAGTGCCCATAATTTGTGTAATTTATTAATCCAGTCACAAGGCTCCTCAGCAAAGCGCCTTCTCTTCTTGGCATCCCTTTTGCTGCTCTTGCCAGGAAAGCAGGCCAGAGGCCACATCTGACCTTTCTCCCTGGAAGGCTGGACCCCCGCCATGGCTCAGGCTGCTTTTATGTGTTGACAGCATTCCCACAACTGCAAGTGCTAGCTGGGTGACAGGAATGCTCTCTCCCAACTTTACTCTTGGTGTGTCAGTGTGTGCATGTGGGTGTGTACATGTAGGTGCATGTGGGCATGCACATGCACCCACACAGGCACATGCAGGTACCTGTGTTGAAAGGAGTCAAGGCCAGACAGCCCTGTCTCACCACCTGGGGCTCATCTAGCTGGGGTACAAGAACGCCTTCCGTTGCAGACTTTGTGTTGACAGTCCACATGGTATGTCTGCAAACTCAGGCGGATACCCCAGTGTGCTTCGGACATCACTTTGCTGATAAAGGTCCATACGTCCATCTAGTCAAAGCTATCATCTTTTCAGTAGTCATGTACGGGTGTGAGAGTTGGACCATAAAGAAGGCTGAGCGCCCAAGAATTGATGTTTTCAAATTGTGGTGCTGGAGCAGACTCTTGAGAGTCCCTGGGACTGCAAGATCAAACCAGTCAATCCTAAAGGAAATCAACCCTGAATATTCATTGGAAGGACTGATGCTGAAGCCAAAGCTCCAAAACTTTGGCCATCTGATGCAAAGAGCCGACTCACTTGAAAAAGACTCTGATGCTGGGAAAGACTGAAGGCAAGAGGAGAAGGGGGCTGACAGGATGAGATAGTTGGATGGCATCACTGACTCAATGAACATGACTTTGAGCAGACTCCGGGAGATAAAGGCATGGCAACCCACTCCACTACTCTTGCCCGGAGAATCCCATGGACAGAGGAGGCTGGTGGGCTATAATCCATAGGGTGGCAAAGAGTCAGACATGACTGAAGTGACTTAGCACGCACAGCACCAGGAGATGACAGACAGAGAAGACTGGCGTGCTGCAGTCCATGGGGTCGCAAAGAGTCAGACACAACAGAGACTGAAAAACAACAACAAGGGGACAGAAGAACGAGCTGAATGTTGAGGCCATTGAACCCTCAGGAATGACTGAGATTTTTCAAAGAGCTCTAGATCTGGGAGACCAGCAAAGTGACAAAAGGTTCAGCCTCAGAAGCTAGAGAGAAGCCAAGATAACCACGGCACAGAAACCCAGGGAAGAAAACATCTCCAAAGCAAGGAATGGTGCCTGGTATCAAAAGCCACACATGCTCATGGGCTCTGGCACAGTGGAGGCTCAGACAACACAAGTCATGGAAGCCCAAAGGGGTGAGGATGGCATGGAAGGTGAGCCAGGAGAGTAGGAAACCCCCATCCAGAACTGGTGGGACATCACAATGGGGCACGGACAGTCAGGGCCGGCAAACAGGAGAGGCTCATCTCAACCATGGCCCCTCACCACAAGGAAGGCTGCTCTGGTGAGCTCTGCTTGGCAACTGCTGTTCTACAAGGTGTGTCTCTGACATGGATGGACAATCCTGGGTCCCACAGCTTATCTGCAAATCAGAAAACACCGCCCTCAAGCCTGGCGCTCTGTGTGCCACTGTACAAAGTTGGCTGTGCATTAGGTGTGAAAGCCATGAGTGAGATGTGGCAGGGTCTACCCTCCAGAAACAAAACTCATCAGACAAAGCGCATTTGCAATCAGGCCCAAGCCTCAAATCACACAGGTCATTTAAAGAGGTCTGTCCTTCAGAGTCTGTACCCATGGCCACTCACCCACCCTCTGTGGGCCCCACCTGGGCTGAGTGCAGACTTCCTGACATCTCTTTTGTTGCCACCGTCACGGGGCCTCTGGAGGCCCAGGAGCAGCCCGAGCCTGTAGACTCCTTTCCCGGAGCAGCTCCCGGAGGCGGGCAAGGGCACAGTAGACAGCCCGGGACACCCGCAGGCTGCGTTCCCGGTTGGGATCGTTCTCTGAGAGGACTCGCAGGCCAGCAGCAAAGTGGGACAGGGCCTGGGCCAGATGCTCGGGGCACAGTGCACCCACACCTGCGCCCTCAGCCTCCGTACCCCCTGTGGCCTCCGACTCCGGTCTTCTAGAGGCCAGGCCCTGACTAGCCTGGCAGGGCAGCCCAGGGCCACGCATGTGCCCACCATCCATACCCGGGGGGATGGGCATGGGCTCCCCGGGGGCCTGCAGCAGGTGGCTAACAACGTTGGCCTCAGCCACATCACCCAGGCCTGCGCGGCTAGCTAGTGCCTCGATGCTGTGGGGTAGCTGGGGTACAGCGCTGGGCTCGGGAGCACCAGTCAGCACACACTCGGGCCAGAGCTTCCTCCAGGCACTGTTCATGGTGGCAGGCTGCAGCTCCGCCCAGGCCTCAGCGATGTTGTCCACAGCGGTCACGACGGTGTAGCTGCGCCAGAACTCCCACACGGAGGGTCGGTCTGCACCACCCGTCTCCTGGGCCAGCTGGCTGAGTGTGCGGCGCAGATACTGGGCCTTGAAGGCAGTGATGACACCCTGGTTCATGGGCTGGATCAGGGTGGACGTGTTCTTGGGCAGGAACTCGACCCGCACGTGGGCCGAGAGGCCACTCAAGTGGACAGGGTGGCAGGGCGCGCTGTCCAGCAGCAGCAGGGCACGGTGCGGGAGGCCGTGGCTGGCACAGTAGCTTTCCACAGCGGGGCAGAAGCAGCTAGTAAACCACTCCTGGAAGATGACAGGCGTCAACCAGTCGTTGCGGTTGGAGCGCCAGACCACAGGCAGGTTGGCCTTGGAGCAGCCCCTGAGGGCACGTGGGTTCTCTGAGGGGTACACCAGCAGGGGCTTCAGCTTGAAGTCACCAGCCGCATTGCCACCGAGCAGCAGGGTCAGGTGGTCCTTAGAGGCCTTGGGCCCGGGCCCAGCTGTCCCCTCCAGCGCCAGAAGCATGCGCTCAGGCAGTCGCTTCCAGAACAGGCCTGTCTCGTCCACGTTGAAGACCTGTCGCGGTGAGTAGCAGCCCTCCTCCAGGATGGCGCGCAGCACCGCCGGGTAGCGCGCAGCAGCCTGGGCGTCGGCCACGGCGGGCTCGGCCGTCAGCAGCACTTTGTGGCGCACCTTGAACCGGGCAAACCAGCCGTTGCTGGCCCCAAAGGTCTCGGCCCGGCCGCCACCGCCCTGCTCGTGCTGCAGCTGGGCGAAGAGCCGGCGCGCCTGGTCCTGGATGAGCAGCGTGCTGACTGGCAGGTTCTTCCGCTTCTGCTCCTCGATCCACAGGCTCAGCAGGCGCTCCATGCGGCCCATCAGTGCACCCCGGCAGCGCGTGAGCTGCGTGGTGCAGACGGGCATGGCTGCCTGAGAACTGGCCCGGATCCTGTCCTTGTTGACACGGATGGAGGCGACCGTGGAGGTGGCCAGCCCCAGAGCGCGGGCAATCTGCGTCAGTTTCTCCCCCTCCTCAAAGCGCCGAAGTACCTCCAGCTTCACGTGCAGGGTGATGGACTTCCGGTCCCGCTTGGCACTGTGGCGGAGGCCAAGCCCGAGGGGCGCCTTTCCCAAGCCCTGCGTCTGGGGGGGCTTCAGGGTGCCTCCCCGAGCCATGCACTTCAACACGCTCTCGTCCCTCTGCCCGTCGGCGGTACCCAGCGCCGTGCCACAGTGGCCCCTGGGCCTCTCCTGCCACGCCATCTCTGCCTGAAGAGGGGAACACACAGGAGTTACTGTGAGTCTGAGCGAGCAGAGACCACCGCCTGGCCCTTCCGTGCTCTGACCTAGAGCCCACAGCACTGCAGGCCACTGCCTCGGAGGCAGGTCCAGTCCCTTCTCTCCCTGATGCGAAGCAAACTGCATACACACTTCTGAGCATCCTTTTGCAACCAGAGGAGCATTTCACTTAGTTTTCGTTTATGAGATCAAATAGCGGTCTACAGGAGGGCAGCAAAGGCTACACAGACATAAAGAACAGACTTTTGGACACAGTGGAGGAAGGAAAGAGTGGGATGATTTAAGAGACTAGCACTAAAGTATATACATTACCATATGTAAAATGGATAGCCACTGGGAGTTTGATGTAGACACAGGGAGCCCAAAGCTGGTGCTTGGTGACAACCTAGAGGGATGTGATGGGGCGGCATTCAAGAAGGAGGGGACATATGTATACCTATGACCAATTCATGTTGATGTTTGGCAAAAGCCATCACAATATTGTAATTATCCTCTAATTAAAAAATAAATGAAGAGGCTGAACACGCCATAAAAACAAAAACATCTGCCAGGAGACTTTGCTCTTCCCCCAGCAAAACTCTTGAAACCATAAGGGAATGCGAAGTAAGTCTAGAAATCCTGATCCACCTCCCAGACACTGATGAGCAGGAGCATCTCCATGCTTCTCACTCAGTGTGAGAAACTGAATAATGCCTCCTAAACACATCCACATTCTAATCCCAGGAAACAATGAGTAAATGACCCTTCAAGGCAAAAGGGACAGGTGTGATTAAAATAATAATCTTGAGAGGCATAGATCATCCTGGGTCATCCAAGTGGGCCCTACACGTAATCAGGGATCCGTGTAAGAGGACGCAAAAAATTTCACTCACTCAGAAGACAATGTGAGAAAAAAAAGAAAAGGCAATGTGACCACTGAAACCTAGAGCTTCAGAAGGAACCAGCCCTGCTAATACCCTGATGTTAGCCCAGGAGACCCACTGCAGATTTTGGAGCTCCAAACTCTTAAGATAATAAACTTGTGTTGTTTGAAACCACTAAGTCTGTAGTAATATGGTACAGCCATGACAGGAAACTAACACAGAGGGGAACTTCCTTAAATCACACCACCACTGTGGAGCACCTGGGGCAGAGGAGGTGGTTCTCCGCACAAGTCAGGGGGAAGTCCCTGGATGTCCAGTGGTTAAGACTCCATGCTTCAACTTCAGGGGGCACAGGTTTGATCCCTGGCTGGAGAACTAGTATCCTCACAAGTTGCGAAGTGCTGCCCTCCCCCCAAAAAAAACCAATGGCCCCTCTGCTCAGGGTCCTCCTAGGCCTCCCACCCCGAGTCAAAGCCACAGTCATCACCAGCTTTGTCAAGGGCCTCTAAGCCTCCTTCTCTCCTTTGCTTACTCGTGACCACATCCTTAGGGCAGGCTAAGGGCACCCCCAGCCCAGGGCCTTTGCTACTGTGGCTCTTTGGCCCACAGTAGGGCGCCCTTCCCTCTAACAGGCATGGCTTATTCTCTCTTCTGCAGGTCTCTGCTCAAAAGTAACCCGATCAGAGAAGCCCTCCCCACCTTTATCATGCATCCCTCACACACTGCCTCAGGACAGGAGCTGTACCTACAGAGTACTCCGCTGAGTCCCCAGCGGGAGAGCCTGGCACTCTAGAGGTAGTCTATGGTCATGTGCTAACTTATCAAATGAAGTACACTGAAGGGAGGCCAACTTCTCACTTTGTCCCTTTTGCATTTCAAACCATGTGAAAGTAGCACCTGGTCAAAACACTAAAAGTTTTTTTAAGGAATACGTGTGAAAAACAAGGACAGGTGCCTGACAGGTCTTCGTGTTTGGGGGAGTGTCTATGGCACCCACGAAGAGTACCTAACCCTAAGCCATGGGCTGCACCTGGCGTACAGAAGGGTGAGCATGGGGAAGGCTTCCAGGAAAAACTCCCCGAACTCCAAATAAGTCAAGCGCCCGTCCCTCTCTCTCCATATCGATGCCTTCGCCTGCTCACCCACAATTTTAAACTCCCCCGTATATTCACACATTCTCTCCCTCGCCCTCTAGAAAGTCCCCAAGCCCGCCGGGGAGGAAGGCGCGAGACTACATTTCCCAGAAGGCGGCGGGGCTGCCGATGACTCCCATTGGCCCCTTCCCCGCGCATCCGTTCCCTTCCCCCCACGAGAACCGAGTGTATGGGCGCCTCCGCCCCTTCCCCCGGAGCCCCGGTTTCCGCGCGGCCGGCCGCCCTCACCTCCGGGCCGCAACATGGGCCAGCTGACTCAACTGGGCCTACGGGGCTGCAGAGCCTCCTCATCTCCGGCCTCATTCGCCGCTTGCGAGCGGCGGCCGAGCCCAGCCTTCATCTTTAGCGGCGGAGGCGGAGGTTGCCGGGCGACGACCAGGATTGGAGGGGGCCGCGTGGGTCCTGCCCCCAAGACGCGCCTGCTGCTATGCCCGGTCGCCCAGGGCCTGACGGGAAATGTAGTTCTGTGAGGCGCCTGCCCAACGCTAAGTCCAAGCGGGGAAGCTCAAAGCCGTGTCAATCCAAGGATGGCTTTCTTGCCCATTAATTTCCTTCTCCTGTCTTTTCTGCCGTCTGCTTTCCGTCACTTTCTTTTTTTTTTCTTCCTCTTTCATGAAGTTTTTAATAAGCTGTAATATTCTTATATGCATGCTAGTAACTGGTGAAATGCCAGGCTGGATAAATCACAAGCTGGAATCAAGATTGCCTGGATAAATATCAATAACCTCAGATATGCCAGTGATACCACTGTAATGGCAGAAAGCAAAGAGGAACTAAAGAGCCTCTTGATGAAAGTGAAAGAGGAGAGTGAAAAGGCTGGTTTAAAATTCAACAATGATCCGTATGGTCAAAGCTATGGTTTTTTCAGTATTCAGGTATGGATGTGAAACTAGGACCATAAAGAAGGCTGAGCACGGAAGGATTGATACTTTGGAATTCTGGTGTGGGAGACTTGAAATGGAGCAGGATTATATGGTCCTTGCCGCTGTCGCCGCCGCCGCCACCACCACCACCACGACGACGTCCTATGCCTGCCTTTTTTTCTGTGGAAAACTTTAGTCAAAGAATAAGTTTAATCAGAGAAGAGAGAAATGCCGAAACAAAGGAAAACAAAGGAAACTAAATAATAATAATGTAGTTATTAAGCATAGTCAAGGACCTTTAGTTCCTTCTCAAGGGCTATAAATAATATTCTGAGCCCTATCCTGTGAGCTGTCTTATAGATTCCAAAACACCAGGTGGAAGAACTACATGATGACCAGACTACACCCACGACATGAGCTGCCACAGTTCCAAGAACTGGCTGCAAAGAAATGGGAATAAATGGACCCTAGAACTGAAGATTAACTACACCTAAAACAACCAAGATCATGTTGGTCAGACCACTGATGACCAATTTGAAGATGACTGTTAGAGATGACTGTGCGATTTCTGCATGTAGCCACCCCCCTCCTCTGTCTATAAAAGCTCTTGCTCCCTGCTTGTTGGGGGCGGGAGTCCACCTTTGGACAGATGTCCAACACCCTCCCCCCCCCACCCCAGTTGCCAGCATCGGATATAAAGCAAACGTTCCTTTCTACCAAGCTGGCCTGTTTATTGGCTTTTGAGCGGTGAGGAGATGGACCCAGCACACACTCTTTCAGTAACAGACTTTTGAGAGTCCCTAGGACTGCAAGGAGATCAAACCAGTCAATTCTAACGGAAATCAACCCTGAATATTAACGGGAAGGATTCATGCTGAAGCTGAAGCTCCAATACTTTGACCACCAGATGCAAAAAACCAACTCACTGGAAAAGACCCTGAGGCTGGGTGAGATTGAGAGCAGGAGAAAGGAGCGACAGAGGATGAGATGGTTGGATGGCATCACTGACTCAATGGACATGAGTTTGCACAAACTTCAGGAGACCACTTTGGGTTCCCCACCAACATCAGCTTCCGAAGTTGATACATACCATTTTCAGCACTTTGAAATTCCAAATCTACCTTCTCATGGGACTCAACATCTTGTTTAATTTCTTCCCATTCTCCATATGGGTTTGATTTTTTTTTTTTAATTGTATTTACTTGGGCTGTGCTGGGTCTTCGTTGCTGCGCAGGCATTTCTCTAGTTGCAGAGAGCGGGGCCTACTCTCTAGTTGCAGTGCGTGGGCTTCTCATTGCGGTGACTTCTGTTGTGGAGCATGGACTCCAGGGCTGTGGGCTTCAATAGTGTTCCTGGGCTCTAGAGCACAGGCTCTATAGTTGCGGTGCATGAGCTTAGCTGCTCTGAGGCATACGGGATCTTCCCAGACCAGGTATCGAACCCAGTCTTCTGCACTGGCAGGCAGATTATTTACCACTGATCCAACAGGGAAGCCCCTGATATATATACATTTTTTTTTCTCTAATGAGCTTTGGATTTTTCTTCATTTGGACCTCATGAACTCTTCCTTTAGGTATTTTTTTTCTTTCTGTTTCTGGTTCAGTACCTTTATCACTGTTTTAGTTTTTTCCTTAAACTTTATTTTTAGCTTTTGCATTGCTGTAGAGACCTTTCCTTACCCCTTCCCTTTTTTGCTTCCTGTTCCCCCATCAGTCACTATGTGAATCTGATAGTTGGACTCTTCCAGGGTACCAAGTAACTTTCATTGACTTTACTAGATAAGAGATCGCCAGAGTATGGAATGAAATCATCAGGTTTTTCCCATCTGGATTCCCCTGTTTCTGTGTTATAATAACATGTATAACCATCTTCACTTAATCCTTCTACCCAGTTTTCACTGCTGCTTTTTTAAGTTTCCTTGAAATCCTTCAGGTTTTTCCCACTGAGGTACTCCTGTGATAAGATCATAACAGAAATGGTAACCCTGAGAGATAACTCATTCTGCCCATCTGCCCTTTGAAGGGTCTTTTTTGTCTTCCTGCTGATTTGATGCAGAGATGAATGGAACAGCACTGGTCACTAACAATATGCTTGGCTCTGAAATTTCTGACTCTGAGTCAAACCTTTTCAAATCCTGTTGGTATCCTTTCAGGACAGCTACCTCCACTGCAGCAAACTCCTTTGATGCTTTTTCTTCTTCCTTTCCCTTCTCCCGGCTTTCCTGTTTAACCTCACATATCCTCTTTGCCACATTTTCCTTATGATTCTTTCCTCTTCCAAGAAAGTAAACACTAGGCCTATTGTCCACTATCCAGCACCTGCAGTACTCACAGAAATTTCTTTGGTTGTGACTCACAGTAGTCTTCCATGGACTGGACCAGCCGCTCTGGTCCAGGCCTGGGTGAGGCTCACATTCCCTATGTGGGATGAGTTGGGACCCAGCTCACCGAGAGGCACACTGGAGCCTTTGAGCCGGGACCGGTCTCTTTCTTTCCATCATCCTTCGTACCGCCTTCCTTCCCTGGGTCTGTCTCACTGTTTTCTCTTTCTTCCTATCTGTTCCACATTCAGGGAGAAATGGTTGCCTTCAGACTGTCAAAATTTTAATTTTTGAAACCACTAAAAAACGCAGTGAACATGTGTCAAAGAGGTATTTACCTCCGGTGGGAACTAGCAGGATGACACAGGTGGTTCTGGGAAGGTGAGAGAGAAGAAACAACAGAGAAGGTGAAAGAACAAACAAACACTGAAATAATAGCGCAAAGTTGGATTGGTGGTGTCCCACATAGGAGTGGGCAGGCATCTTAGTGTCCTACAGGGTGGTTAAAAAAAAAAACTTGGGGTACCCTTCTCTACTGGACAGAAAACACTTACAACCTATCAACCATTTACAAGTTAGCATCTAACGTCACAGTATCTGAACTCTGATCAAAAGAGTTGCTTCGCTTAGGGAATCAGACAACCTGAAGCAGTCTTACTAGAAACGGTGCTAGGACTCCCAGCCATTTTTTTCTCTTATTGACAAGTTTTGGGTAAGTTTCCTTAACAAGTGTCCCTCCTGCTCCGTCTGTCTCTCTTCTTGCTGTCACCCTTCTCTGAACCCTTGAAACTCTCGACCCATTTCACTCTATCTCCAATTTCTGTCCCCGTCTCTCCTCTTGCTTCTGTACTCCTGATCCTCGTCTGTCACTTGAATCTCTCGAACTGCACGTCTCGCTGTAAATCGATTCACCCTTTGTCTCTCCTTTCCTCTCCATCCCGGCCCTGATTTCTCTCCCTCTTGTTGACTGTTCTGACACACGTCTGACCAGCCCTGACTCTCTGATCTAGGTCTCTGAGAGATGAAAGCCCTCTACGCTGTCTGTCCTGCCTGTCTCTGTCACTATGTGTTCACTTACTTTCACTCTCTCCTCGCTGTCTCGCTCGCTCAGCATCTCTACCCTCACCCCACCTCTCCCATCCTCTCAGACACCAGCCGGTACACGGGGTTGCCCTGGAAACCACCTGCTCAGCCCACCGGTTACTGTAGAGACGCCTGGGGCCCGCCTACCGCCGATGACAACAAAAGAGCGTCAACGGGCCGCGCACGCGCGCGGAAGGCCAACCGACCACACCGCTTGGGCTCGGGCCCGGGCCCGGGGCCCCGGCTCTCTGCGGGGCGAAAATGGGAGGCTCGCTTGCGGTCCCCAGGGCGGAGGAAAGGGTGACCCAGCCTCGGCAGGGAGTTGCTATGGAGACGGGGGCTGAGGGCGTCCTAGCGAGGGCCGTGATTGGTGCAGAACCCTAACTCCTGGAAGCCCCGTAGAGAATTCAGGGAGACTTGCTGGGGGGGGGGGGGGGGGGGGGGCACGCGCTGCCCGGAAGAAGGTGCTGGGCGCATTTCCCCCTGAGAAGCTCGCGTCGACGGGTGCCGGGACGCCTGAAAGTGAGGCTGGGAGAGCGGGGAGACACGGCCCCAAGAGTGGTCCGACCGTCCGGAAAAACACTGCCCGGCATCACAGCGGGAGGAGGGTGGAAACTGAGGCGACCGTGGAAACAGGCGAGAGTGGAAACTGAGGGGGGGGGGCAGGGCGGGGGTGCGAGGCGGCGCGTGTGCTGCTGCGCGGAGCATTCTGGGAGCTACAGTCTGGCCGGGAGGGGAGGTCGGCGAGTGCGCATGCTCGGGAGCGCGGAGCTGCCAGCTGAGCGCCGAGGTGAGGGCCGGGCCCCCTCGGCCGGGAAGGTTCGGGCAGCGACCCGGACGGCAGCCCTGCGGGGAGCGGGGCGCGGGGCAGGGTCCTAGCGCTCCCTGCGGGCGGGCCCGGGGCTGTCGCGCGCGGCGGGGCAATCACAGCGGGTTGCCACGGCGACAGAGCCTGGAGTCCCCGCCCCGTTGCCATGGCGGCACCCGGATCTGCCCCGGCTCCCTGAGGCAAGCGCCGCTCGCCTGGGCTCCTGGTCGAGGTAGTTCGGAAAGGTGCGCAGGGCCGGCAGGGTCGTGGAGGCCCAGCCTTCCCCTGGGGTTTCAGGCGGACTTGGAGCCTTAAGGAGCCAAGGTCAGACTCACGGGATCGGGAGGCCTCGAAATCAAACGTAATAAACTCCGGTTTCTTTCCAAAACTCGCACCGTACGAGTGGGGCGGGGGTCGCCCCCGTTTGCAGACCGGGGAGCGGAGGTTCACAGTGGCACCAGCGACATGGCAGGATTACGGGGCAAATAGGCTGGGTCAGGATCTCCGGCTCTCCTCGCAGGCTCCGAGGCCAGCGGTCTGGGGCCCCTGGCACCCCTCTCTGAAACGCCATCACCCGCTAGCCCTACCTGAGTCAGGAGGTCGAGGAGATAATGGGGCTCAGAAAAGGGGGCTGGATAGGGGGAGGATGGCGTCAGAGTGCTGTGCCCTACAGTGGGCCTCGCACAGGTGTGGGCTGGGGCCGCTGGAGGGGGGATGCCCTATGAAACCACGCTGGGGGGGCAACAGTCGGAGAAACACGCAGGAGAGTGGATGGCGCAGTCATGGGCCGGCGGGGGCGGGGTGGCGGTGGTGCAGACGCCCAGCGGCGGAGGTCGTAGGCGTAGGTATCTCTTGCAGGGAGAGGGCTGAGGGCAGGGCTCAGGCCGTGCGTGTAGACGGGTGAGATTTAGTGGGCAGAGGAGGAGCCTTCTGGGCCTGAGAACCAGCCCAGCAACAGGGGGTTACCAGAGACTGCACACGCCCAGCTAGAGGGGTTCAGCGAGGGCTGGCCGGTCCCACGCGGCAGCCTCCGGCCTGAGCGGCACGCCACTGTCCCCATCGCAGCAGCCTCTGCGTGCTCCTCCCTGGGGGTGGACACTGGCCTCAAGAGCCCCAGCCTGGTCTTTCCGATGAGGCCGTCGGCTTTGGGCTCCCGGGGCCGCGCATCCCTAGAAGATGAGGGGCCCGTCACGGTGAAGCTAGAGGACTCTGAGGCGGAGGGCGAAGCCGTCGCCTGGGATCCGGGCCCAGAGGCGGCACGGCAGCGCTTCCGGCGCTTCCGCTATGAGGAGGCCAAGGGGCCCGGCGAGGCGCTGGCCCGGCTCCGTGAACTCTGCCGCAAGTGGCTGCGGCCCGAGGCGCACTCCAAGGAGCAGATGCTGGAGCTGCTGGTGCTGGAGCAGTTCCTGGGCGCACTACCCCCCGAGATCCAGGCCCGCGTGCGAGGACAACAGCCAGGCAGCCCTGAGGAGGCCGCGGCCCTGGTCGAGGGCCTCCGCCGGGAGCCAGGAGGGCCCCGCAGATGGGTGAGTCAGAGGCTTGGGGTCTCCGCCTCATCCTGGGGGCGCCCTGCTCAGCAGGATGCTAGTCCCCCGCGGTCTGCAAGTGGTCACCTGCAGCAGACCCTGTGCCAGGGCAGCCGCGGTTCTGACGGCAGCCCTCCATCAGCTGGAGTCGGGACTCAGGCCGCAGGGTTGGGGGGGGGAGGCGGGCGGTGTCGGCAGAGGAGAGCAACTGCAGGGCGTCCCTGCCCTCCTTGTCAGTCCCTGGGGGCCGTGGGTCCTCAGAGGCCGAGTCAGTACCCCTGGGATCCCGAGAGGGTGGAGGCCAGGGAGTTCCCTACCTGAGCTCCTGATGGGGGGCACCTGCCCAGGTCACGGTCCAGGTGCAAGGTCAGGAGGTGCTCTCGGAGAGGACAGAGCCCCCCAACTTCCAGGCCCTCCCTCAGCCCACACCTGAGACTCCAGAACCTGGGCTGGAGATGCCCCCTGGGGCCATGGAGCAGTCAGCACTGGGCCTGCGGGTGAAAGAGGAGTCCGAGGTTACCGAGGAGCCAGGTAAGGGCAGAAGGTGTGCCCTCTGCTTCGGCAGCCCCCGCATCCTGCCCAGCCAGTGGTGGCCATTCTCCCCTGTGGGCCAAGCCTGCCACAGCTGTGGTTCCTTCCACGTTCTCAGCATGGTGCTGGCTCCTGGGATTCCCGTGTGTGGAAGAAAGGAGTCCTCTCCCCGAGGAGGTCTGCTGGGGGGGCGGGGGGGGAGGGATTAGCCAACTGCTGCAGACCAGACAGCAGCAGACCGGAGCGTTGGGGGCCGGGGGTCGGGGGGGCACCAAGTGCTGGGGGGTGCCCTTCTCTCCTCCGCCTCCCGGGCAGGTTCCAGACATGCCCCCACACCGCGTTCCTGTGAGTCCCGAGATCCCCCTGCCATGCCAGCCCCAGGTCCCACCCAACCGGATCCTGGCACCTGCCACAGCACTGAGGAGGGCAGTGGGGTGGGGCGCCCTGGAGCTTCCTGACCACACCCTCCTTCTCCAGAACCGCTGCGTCCTCAGCCTCTAAGCAGCCTGCAGGGGACCCCTTTCACTCTGCTCCCCCACCAGGCCCGGGTGAGTCCCTGCTCTGGGAGCCTCAGCGGGTGGGGCTGGGTGGGGGCTGGGTAGGTCCCTCCTGGGTGGGCCTGGCTACACAGACCAGCAGTGACCACTGTGGTTTCAGGACTGTGGCGTGGTGCTGGACCAGGCCTCCCCGCATAGTGAGCCTGGGCCTGAGGGTTCCTCCTGGAGGCAGCACCGTGGGGCCCTGTGGCAGGAGGAAGCTGGGGGCATCTTCTCCCCAGGTGAGTAACACAGGGCCCCTTTTCTGCAGCGTCACCTACGCGCCCGCATTGCCTGGGCAGCCCCTGCAGTGTTCAGCCTGCTTCAGCATCTCCTGCCCTCCAAAGCCAAGCCCTCCACTAACCTCCTGGCCCCATAAACCCTCCTGAGAGCAGGACTCACATTCCCCACCTCCTCTCCCAGCCCTGGCATCCTGGATGGCCCCCAGGTTCCAGGCCTGCGTCCCACCGACTGGACAGCAGGTCAGCAGGGTGGACAGACAGGAGGGACCTACACACAGGTGGGGACTGGGCACGACAGCACAGTGTCCCACCCAACCGCCCAGGCTCTCAGGCCAGATGCCCTGCCCGGTCCACCTCAGTCACACGCCTGCGATGGCCCACCATCATCCAGGCCCCATCTCGTCTTCATCCCATTTCCTGGGCCCTTCCACTTCTGGGTTTACTCCCGTGTTCTGGTGGACCTTCCTGTGAACTCTGGAGCAGGAGGTAAAGTTCTGAGAGGTGTTACATATTTAAAACATTCGTCTAACACTCCACATTACACTGAATTTTGGCTGGATGAAGAGTTCTTTTTATTGACTCAGTCTCCAAACATTTTTTTCTTAACTGCTGTAAAACTGGGTCAAAACATTTTTTATCACCACTGTTGGTAAGGCTGTTTAACTTTAAATTCAATTTCTCAATTGTGGGAAACTGGCTTGAATTGTTTCTTTGAGTTCCTTCCCCTGCATTGTTCTGTTCTCTTGTTTCTAGAATGCCTGTCACTCAGTTATTGGACTCTAGGACAAATGCTCCAGTGTTCTGTTCTCTGCAATTTCCCATCCCTTTCTTTCTGCTCTATCTTCCAGAAAATTTCTTCAGATATCCTCCAGATTCTCCTTTTGAGATTTTCACATCTGCTAATAGAGTTTCAATTCCCACCAGTGTCTTCTTTCCCTGAATACTTACTTAAGCCACTTTCTGTTCTTACAGTTGTAACATCTTTCCTTATTTCTCTGAGGATAATAATTTGTTGTTGTTCAGTCGCTAAGTTGTGTCTGACTCTTCTCAACCCCATGGACTGCAGCACGCCAGGCTTTCCTGTCCTTCACTGTCTCCAGGAGTTTGCACAAATTCATGTCCATTCAGTCGGTGATGCTATCCAACCATCTCATCCTCTGTCGCCCCCTTCTCCCGCCTTCAGTCTTTCCCAGCATCAGGGTCTTTTCCAGTGAGTCAGTTCTTCACATCAAGTGGCCAAACTGAAGCCAAACTTCAGTTTCAGCATCAGTCCTTCCAATGAATATTCAGGACTGATTTCATTTAGGATGGACTGGTTGGATCTCCTTGCAGTCCCAGGGACTCTCCAAGAGTCTTCTCCAACACCACAGTTCAAAACCATCAATTGTTCAGTGCTCAGCCTTCTTTACGTTCCAACTCTCACATCCATACATGACTACTGGAAAAACCATAGCTTTGGCTATATGGACCTTTGTCAGCGAAGTGGTATCTCTGCTTTTTAGTACGTTGTCTCAGTTTGTCATAGCTTTCCTTCCAAGGAGCAAGTATCTGTTAATTTCATGGCTGCAGTCACCACCCACAGTGATTTTGGAGCCCAACAAATGATGACTTGTCTTCAAGCTTTCTCCCAGTGTTCTCTCTGATCTCTCTGGCAGGTGAGAGAGGGCAGCTAGAAGAGATGAAGAGTTTGCTCCCCACAGAGACCCACTTCTTGGGAGACATGTGTGGGTGGGTGGAGCAACCGTGGATGCCACTGAAGGAGTCACAGGGCACCCTGGCTGGGCTGCGTGGAGGCGGCACCCTTGCTGTGAGGGTCTTCAGTTCTCTCCTCTGAGTGTCCTAAGAAGGCATGTCTAGCCTCTTGCCTGCATCCCAGCTAGGAGACAGGTTGGCATCTCAGTCCCCTGGGTGGCTTCACTTACCCCCTCAACTTCCTCAGTGTTGGCGCACACCCTCAACCCATCCTTTTGCCAGGATGGGAGAAGAGATCCAGAAATCAGAGCTACTGCAATGCCCGCCTGCATCCTCCATTTCCTCAGAATTGTGTGCAGAGAGGGCCAAGCGCTGTCCCCTGAGGTAGCCCAGCTTCAGCTTGAGTCAGCTTCCCCTGCCCACCTGGTGTCCTTGCCCCTTTACCTGCATGGCCAGAGGGACCTGGTCCTTCCGAATCCTGAACATTTCGAGCCTTTGAGATCAAACAGGCTGATTTTCCATTTTTCCCCACTGCTGCACAGTTACTGTTTGCTTGGTCTCCCATCCAGAGTAGAAATATCAGGGGTTGCTTTGTTTCCTTTCCTCTTCATCTTTGTGGATTTTATATCTTGAAGAAAACAAAACCAAAGAAAACCTTTATGGAGGTTTTTAATGCTGTTTCACAATGAAACCAATGTAAATAGATACTGTTATTACCCAGAAGTCCCCATTTGCTGTTTTTATCAATAAAGGGCCCAAACTCATTCTTTCTTCATGGATGTTGACCCATCCTTTGAGAACCTGGACATACCTGATGTTATTTCTGGACTTGTTAGCTAGCTTGGTTTCCTGAGGTGCGAGTGCTCCCACTGGTTGCACTGCGAACAGCCTGCCCTTCATGGCTCGGGGAGTTCCTCGTCTGTCCCTGCACTAAGCATCATCCTGGATGACAGGCTGCCACAGAGTCCATCGTGACTCTGAACTGGAAGGCTCACCTGGGCCCCCAGCTGTTCAGTGGAGATCCCTCTGCAGGCTCACCCACACCAAAGGTCTGTGGGTGGACTGAGCTCACCCAGACCAAGTCCTCAACCCCCAGCTTCACGGCAGAGCCTGGCCTCAGCCCCCAGTCTCTACAGCCTTATCACTTCCGAGCACGGTGCACAAGCTCTGGACGGTCCTTTATTGTCTTGGAGCTGTCCCAGGTATTTTTAAGGTTCTTCTCTTATGTTCTGTCAGTGCTGCATGCTGAAGCTGAGAGGAGGTCTGGCAGCCACCCCTTCCGCTGTCTCAGCCTTCAGCTGGGGGCCCTGCTGGGCAGCTAGCGCCCTGCCTCTCTCAGCACAGCACAGCCTCCGCGCTCTCCAGCCACACTGGCGGCTCCACCTACAGCTCCTCGGCAGGTCCTTTCTCTGCAGTCCCATCTTTCCTCAGGCTGCACTCACCCACAGACAACTATGGCCCCTGCTTCAAATACCGGTTCCCTCAGCCACTGTGGGCTCTGCACCGGATGTCCTGGCTGCTCCCCTTGCCCTCCACGGAACATCAGTGCAGCCAGTGTTTTCATCAGGAGAATATTCTGAATAGGTAGCATTCACGTTAGAAAATTCAGAAGGCCCAAGGGCATATACAGCGGAGCGCCCCTCCCCTGCCTGAGTCACACGGTCCTGCACCCCAACAGCCAGCAGCACCGGTCTTTTGTATGGACTTACAGAAAGATTCTGTGCGCAGGAAAGCAAACACAAATGTGGATGCATACTCATTTGCCGTCTTTAAAACACACATGGAGGCTTAATCTTCACCCTGTTCCCTGCCTGACATTTTTCGTGCATCTTCCCACTTGAACACACAGCAGCGAGCGCCCTCCTCTTTGGACAGCTCCCCACGACACACCTGTTTACCCATCCAGGTTCCCACTGACACTCTTTTGAGTTATTTTTCAGTGAGAACTGAGAACCCTCCTATTGAAAGGTTGTTGCTGAATCACGCAAAGATGCCGGGGTTCTTGGCCTCTGGAGGAGAAGAATTCAATCCGGGGCCAGAGACGAGGCTGGGTCACTCAGAGCTTTTGTGTAATACAGTTTTATTAAAGTATAAAGGAGATAGAGAAAGCTTCTGACATGGACATCAGAAGGGGGTAGAAAGAGTACCCCCTTGCTAGTCTTAGCACTGGAATTATATACTCTCAAATTAGTTATTACAGTGAATCAAGAATGTCTAGAGGTTGTAAAGACCTCACCAGACCTACTCCCATGATTTACATATTGAGATAACAGAATTAGCCAGAAGGTTTTTTCCAGAGACTGTCCTCAAGCAGGATACATTATTGTTATATAATCCTAAGGAATGTAGAGGGAAAAAAGTTTGTCCTTTCTGCCTCCTTGAGAATTCCAGACCCCTCTCTCCATGGGGACCCCTAGACTTCTTATCAACCTGCCTAGGAATTGACTCTCTCACTATACCGGTCATTTCACACAGGGAGGAACACAACTGGTGGAGAAGTACTTAAAAGTGGAATTGTTGGATTAGCCCACGGGAAATTTATTGTTTGATGTACCTGACGACACCAACTTCTGTCTGTGCTCACCAGCAATGCACACAGACACTTGGGTTCTGGAGTAAGGATGTGAAACTGCAGATGAGTATAGCCCTAATGTGCAGTTTTCTTATGGGGGGAACTAAGCATGTTTTAGGGAATTTAAGCATCAGTGACATTTCCTTTCCTTTTCCAGTCTTCTGCCCACATTCTTTCCTGCTGACTGACTGCTGCTCTTACTTTGGTTAATTAGACCCTTGCCTCTGGAGGGTTCCTCAGTTTGTCATTCATCTTTTGACTCTTGAGGGTTTTTGCTGAGCACAAATGATTTCCTTTGATGCAGTATAATTTATCTGCATTTTCCTTGGCAGCTTGTAGATTTTCTGTCATCCCTGAAACCCCTATTCCCCTCTCTGTGTCCCTGATGTAACCCCCTCCTCCTCTGTGCCGTGCTTACATCTCCTCCCTCCTCCAGCATCTAAGGATGGAGTGCTCACAGCCTGGCTGGAACCTGCTCCTTTGAGCCAGACGCCCACCCCTGTCTGATCACAGGCAGGCCCAGGGTTCCGTGTGCCCTGTAAATGCCACGGCACCACGTCCACACTTCCCTACAGACAGGGCCAGACTCCTGTGCCCCAGTGGCTGCAGAGGTCTCAGCGGCGCCACAGGAGTCCCGCGGGCATCACAGGCACGGCACAGCAGACAGAAGTCCTGGTGCCAGAATTTCCCGCCTGTCCGCTCCACTTCTAGCCTCCCTCAAACCCACCCACTTCTCCGCATTTGTGAGAACCAACATCACCCACCTGCCCAGAGCAAGGGCCACCTTTGCACTACAGCCCTTCCGGAAAGGCGGTTTTGCAAACTTATGCCACTCCTGGAAAGCCGGTCGCCCGTTTTTAGTCTTCCACCTGTCTGTCCCATCCTTACCGCCTTCGGAAGCCTGTTCGGACAGAACCCCTGCCCCTGCCCAGGTGACTTCTGTCTGCCTCCTTGGACAGTTTTAGGTCGCTCCATTTCACACCCTTTCGCCAGGGCTGGAGTGTCTCTGGGCACCAGCGGGTTCTCTGTCATCAATGAGTGGATCCCCTTGTGCCATGCAGGGTTTACACTCCAGATGGACAGCGTCTCTGTGGACCCAGACATCGTGAGTCCCCACATCCACCTGCCCTGGGACCTCGGTGTGGCCAGCCTCACAGGCCGACTCAAGTCAGCCTCCCACGAAGCTGGCTTTTCACACGCGCTAGTGCTCTCCAGCGACCTGGGAGGTGAGCCGGACCCCACGGAGGATGCCCGCCAGGGCGTGGGCCGCGGACTGGCCGCGGCGAGCTGGCGTTCCCCCAGGGGACGCAGCCGGGCTCGGGGGCGCCCCGGCACAGGGGCTGGAGCTGAGCGAGGGGGCCGCTGCGATGTGTGCGGGAAGGTGTTCAGCCAGCGCAGCAACCTGCTGCGGCACCAGAAGATCCACACCGGAGAGCGGCCCTTCGTGTGCGGCGAGTGCGGCCGCAGCTTCAGCCGCAGTTCACACCTGCTGCGCCACCAGCTCACGCACACGGAGGAGCGGCCCTTCGTGTGCGCCGACTGCGGCCAGGGCTTCGTCCGCAGCGCGCGCCTGGAGGAGCACCGGCGCGTGCACACAGGCGAGCAGCCATTCCGCTGCGCCGAGTGCGGCCAGAGCTTCCGCCAGCGCTCCAACCTGCTGCAGCACCAGCGCATCCACGGCGACCCGCCGGGCCCCAGCGTCGCGCCCCCCGCTCCTCCCGGCGCGCCCGAGCCCCCCGGCCCCTTCCCATGCAGCGAGTGCCGCCAGAGCTTCACGCGGCGCGCCGTGCTCCTGGAGCACCAGGCAGTGCACACGGGCGACAAGTGCTTCGGCTGCGCCGAGTGCGGCGAGCGCTTCGGGCGCCGCGCGGTGCTGCTGCAGCACCGGCGCGTGCACAGTGGCGAGCGGCCCTTCCGGTGCGCCGAGTGCGGCCAGAGCTTCCGCCAGCGCTCCAACCTCACGCAGCACCGGCGCATTCACACGGGCGAGCGGCCCTTCGCCTGCGCCGAGTGTGGCAAGGCCTTCCGCCAGCGGCCCACGCTCACGCAGCACTTGCGCGTGCACACGGGCGAGAAGCCCTTCGCCTGCCCCGAGTGCGGCCAGCGCTTCAGCCAGCGCTTGAAGCTCACGCGCCACCAGCGGACGCACACGGGCGAGAAGCCCTACCGCTGCCCCGAGTGCGGCCTGGGCTTCACACAGGTCTCCCGGCTCACCGAGCACCAGCGCATCCACACGGGCGAGCGGCCCTTCGCCTGCCCCGAGTGCGGCCAGCGCTTCCGGCAACACGCCAACCTCACGCAGCACCGGCGCATCCACACGGGCGAGCGGCCCTTCGCCTGCCCTGAGTGCGGCAAGGCCTTCCGCCAGCGGCCCACGCTCACGCAGCACCTGCGCACCCACCGGCGCGAGAAGCCCTTCGCCTGCCAGGACTGCGGCCGCCGCTTCCACCAGAGCACCAAGCTCATTCAGCACCAGCGCGTGCACAGTGCAGAGTAGCCGGAGCACGTGGCCCCACCGTCGTCCACCATTGGAGGCAGGGTGTGTAGGTAGGTGTTCCACCTACCTCATGGGGTTGCGGAGACCCGTGATCGCGTCTGTACAAGCCAGCTCTCTTAGGGCCTGGCTCCCAGTAGGTGCTCAATAAACAATATACAGAACCTCCGTCTGGGTCTGCACCGTCTGCCCACCCGCCTGGACCCCTCTCAGCCCATGCTACTGGTCTACCACCTTCTCTGTAACCACGTGCCTCCTGCAAGACCCAGGGCTCCCGGCAGATGTGGCCCCTAGCAGGGCCTGCCCCCCATCTGCAGGACGTCCCCTTACAGCGGGGCTCCTGTACTATTTGCCTTCGACCCACCTCTCCACTGGCCAAGCCAGGGGAGGACCTGGAGGTCACTGCCCTGCCAGCCAGCCAAGATCATCGGGTGCTGAAGCATCAAACAGGGGCCCATGAGGCCACCGCCAGCCTGAGTTTATATGTTTATGAAACCGAGGAAGCCATATCTTAGCTGTAAAAGCTGTAAGTGGGAATCTAGTCTTAAAAGACTTTCCTCTGTTCCCGCAGACTCCAGCCGGTCTGAGAACCAAAGCTGGCGGCAAGGCCAGGCCAGTTCCCCAGCCCTCCAGGAGCTGTCGTGGGCTGTTCTCTTCCCTCCCTGGCTCCAGGCACAAGCTCTAAGTACCCTCCAACTGGAAGGTCTCTGTCATGTGTGTTCAGTAACTACTCACAGGACACACCAGTTGCTGACATGCAGGTGGACAGACACTGGCAGCTCCAGGTCAGAGTCCTGCAGACTTGAGGGCGGGACCTCTGGACCCCTCCGGCCTCTTCCCGTGCCACTGCTGCTTTTGCCCTGTCCTCCCCTTCCATCCTACCGCTGGGGCCTTGACACGGCCCCCCACTCCCCCACTGGATGCCAGAAGTATCAGAGACCGTGGGTGAAAGGCAGTTCCAAAAAGGGGATCTTCATGCAGCAGGGTCGGGCTTGGGACTTAAACCTCACCCTAGGCTGGTGTCAGCCTGCTCTTGGTCTAGAGGCCTAGAGGGTTCCAGGAACAGCCCTTCCAGAAACGCAGCTGGAATTTCACCTACCACTTTGAGTCACCCCGGTCCCCCACAAGACTTGGGCCCTGGTATCAGGAAAAGACAAGCAGCCTGGGCCAGAGGCTTCCTACCAACATGCGAGAGAAGGCCCGCTCCCAGCCTCAGCCCCCCTCCTCCCCAACTCTACCCCTCTCCTTCCCCCTCCCCAGTAGCCTAGCCCCAGCCACAACCAGAATCACTCTTGGCATCTACTACATCCAGCAGGTCAGCCACTCCCCCAGGCAGAGGCACTCCTGTGTGGCAAGATCAGGGCTGGGAAGCTGCGGGGTGGGGGGGGTGGGGGGGGGCTCCCCTGGGCCCTTTGACAGCACTCAGTTCTCCGGTCGCAAAGGGTTCTGAGAAACCTGGTGTGGGATACATAGAATCAGAGGGAAGAGGAAGACAGGAAGGGGCTGAAGAATCAGATCAGGGAAGTCACACGAATGAACACAGGTAGCCAGTAAGCTAGTGGTCTCAGGTTGGAGGAATGTTGCTGGAACTTTATAAAATCCTGTCATGTGGATTTTTTTTTTTTTAACGACTTGTGTGACTTATAATCCGAAACAAAGAAAACTCATCTTTGGTCATCTTTGTGTTCATCATGAAAGCTGTGCAGATACAACTACATAAAAACATGAAATTTCACACAGGAAAAATTACAACAAAAGTGAAAAGCACGGAGACATCCGGATGGGACCCCACACCCAAATCCTTGAGAAGTCCATGGACCCACGTCCCAAAACAGCCCTCTGAGAAGTCAACGTGAACAGCTATGTGAGGGCCACCCATGAAAGGTCATTTCTGCAGCTGGCCAGGGACACCTCTGCAATCCAGTCACACAGCTACAGGTCAAGACCCAAGTGTTACCATGTGATCTTCAAGACTGAAGGCTTGGACAGAATGACCACTCGGCCAGAGCCATAGAATAACCCAGGAGAGGAATACCTACGCACTGGTCATCTAGGAAGGCTACAACAGTGCCCAGCCAGCCTGTCCCCAGACTGTCTGTATCCGAGTCCATGTTGTCCACTTCCAAGCCCAGCTGGCTGCCCCATACCACATCCATCCAGTTATTCTCATCAGCACCCCAGCCTCCCAGATCTATCCACTTGTCTCCACCAATCAGCACTGCTCTGATTCCAGCCATCCACCTCCAGCCTGGAGGCCCACAGCACTCAGCCTCCCTGCCCTGCCCACTCCTACTCCCTCATTCCCTGGACAGACCCTTTCTTCACAGTGGCAGGGCCCAGAGGCTAGGCTAACAATTGGAGGTGCACTTTCACCCTCACAACCCACCCACCAGGTTCTGCCCGGTCCTCTGCCCAGTCCCTCCAAAGCACTGGCCCCAGCTTCCCTCAGGGCCTTTGCACGTGTTAAGCAACTGTGCTGCCTACTAACAGGCGGCAGGCCCAAGGGCCACAAGCACCTGTACCACCCAAACCACCTGGGCCTCTCTGCCACTCGAGTGAGCACTAAGGTGACAAGCTTAGCTGCAGCACCTCCAACCCAGGCGCCTGCCTCACTTAGGCCATCCTCTC
Source organism: Cervus elaphus (assembly GCF_910594005.1). Classification (NCBI taxonomy): domain Eukaryota; kingdom Metazoa; phylum Chordata; class Mammalia; order Artiodactyla; family Cervidae; genus Cervus; species Cervus elaphus. Next base: position 68,622,137 of record NC_057818.1, on the reverse strand, counting down.
TTCCTCGGTCCAGACACTATGGCCCCCTTTGCTTAGCATTTTGTTTCATGATCAAGTCTTCCCCACTGCACAGTGGGGTAACCACAAGATCAAAGATCACACGAGTCTAACTGTGGACTGTTACCTCTCCAGGGGATGAATACTCTATCCCGAGACGGGACTTTAGCTGAAGGGTCTCGGCAACTGGCCTGAGGTTGGATACATGAACCAGGCTGGCCAATAAAAACCATCCCTGAGACTTTGGTTGGAAACTGCAGGATGGTCACCAACCCTCACGTCCTGTACAAAGATAATCACCAAGAGTAGAGCAGATGAGAAGAACAGAGAGAAAGAGGAAAACTAACTTTGGAAAAGTCCTCCGCGTCCCAGGACCAGTCATGCCTGAAGCCTGAGAACACAAGGATGGTTGCAATCTCATCCGCCCCAAACCTGAGGTTTTTTGCAGCTTCCGATCGCTCAGCCTCACCCCAGCCCCTCTCCAGCACACAGCTCTCCAAGAAGTCAACGAAGCCGGCAGTGTGGGGCGAGGACAACCAGAGGGTTGAAGGGGGCCTTCTGGAATGGCAGAAACGGAATGCAAGCGGGAGGAAAAGGGAACGGCTGCACAGCCACGACTGGGATCTGAGACCACGGAGCCCAAGGACGTCGAGGGTACCCGGGAGAAGGCTGGGGTCGGCAGGGACACCAAACCACGGCGCGAAAAGGTGGAGGTTACTTTCTGGGGTGAGGATCGGCCCGGGGTCGCCAAGAGGAGGCCATGGGCTGAGCCTGCCCACCACTAGCGCGGGCCAAGCGGGCCGCCGGGACTACTCCCACGGTGCTCCAGAAGACGGTGGCACGTCGCCTGAGCAACGGGATGGGGCGTGCGGCAGGAGCCTCATTCGGACGCGGGAAGCCTGAGGGGCAGAGCCCCGGCCGCCCCGCGGGCCGGGCCCCCGCCTCGACCAGCTCTCTTTGCGCAGCTCACCGCCTGACGGTGTCCTTGGTGACAGCCTGAAGCCGCAGAACCGCTCCGCGCCGCCTGCTCCCGCCTCCCGACGCACGCTGAGCTACGATTGGAGGGGAGGCTGGCTCCGCCCACCTCGCGCAAACAGACGGCGGAAGGCCGCAGGTCTCCTGCGGGACAACTCTAGACCCGCGGGGAACTCTGGACCCGCGCGGAGGGCTGCCCCCAAGTGTGTGAGCTCGTGTAAACCTCCACAGTGTTGTACTACGCTCTGACACAATACATGTTTTATTTGTTACTTTACCTCAACCATACTCTCTGCTAGCGGGTTCTCTGGGCCTGAGATGGGACACCGAAGGTACTGGGTCACGCACTCTAGGCCACGCTCCTGGCCTTGCTCAGGCTCTGACCCTAACCCTGCCTCGGTCTGTGGCCCCTGGGGACAAGCCCCTCGTTTGGCCCGCCTGCGCCGCCGTTCGCACGACTGCGAGTGGGCATGGCGGCCCGCAAGTAAGGCGGCCCGCTTCTGCCCAACTTAAATATGGCGGCGATACCACCACCGCCCCCCCCCCCCCCCTCCCTGGACTCGCGGGCGTCCCCGGAAGTGACCGGCCCGGCCTGCACGAACGGAAATACCCGAGCCAAGCCGAAGGAGCTCGACCCCCAAGTCCCAGCGCGGAGCAACGTGGGGCGGTGGCGACGGCTGCGCAAGCGCACAGCGCAGGCCGGACGGGAAGAGCCGAAGCGGGCAGGCGACGGAAATAGCCGAAGCGGTGGGGCGCCCGAGGCCGTTGCGGACCTCCGCGCCGAAGCCGCTGCTGCCACGGAAGCCGGCCCTCCTGTCTAGTACACGGCCACCGCAGCCCCCGCCTCCCCCTTCCGCCTTGAGCCGCAGAGCCCTCGCGAAGAGAGCTAGTGACCAGGCCCAGGGACACGGCCTGAGGACGCCGGAGCGGACAGCCGGGAGGAGGGAGCGGCGGGTGGGGGCGGGGCCGAGTTATCCCGAGAACAGCCGAACGGGCCCGAGCGCCGCCGAGCGGGCCCGAGGCGCCGGGCCAGGCCGGAGCCGACTACGGGAGCCGACGCGGGCCGCGCGGTGGGCGCGGAGCAGCGCGGCAGGCCCGGCGGGCGGCGGCAGCAGCCTAAGAGGCCGCGGCGGCGGGTCCGAGTGGCGGAGGCGGCGCGGGCGGCGGCGGGGGGCCGGGTGGCCGGGGTCCCGGGCCCCGCAGCGGCGGCAGCGGCGGCGGCGGCAGGATGATCAAGCTGTTCTCGCTGAAGCAGCAGAAGAAGGAGGAGGAGTCGGCGGGCGGCACCAAGGGCAGCAGCAAGAAGGCGTCGGCGGCGCAGCTGCGGATCCAGAAGGGTAAGGGGAGTCGGGGGATGGGAGTGGAGGTCGGAGGTCAGAGCCTGGCTCGGGGTGATACGGGAGTCAGGTGTGGAGTAATGCGGCTGCCAGGGGTCAAAGGTGTCAGAAACGGGGAGGCCGTGGATGTGGGGTTTGGAGACCAGGGCCTGGGGGCCGAGGGGCCAGGGGTGGGGTAATATAATCACCAAAGTGGTCGGAGGTAGGGGGACCGAGCAGGGGGCACTGGGCGTATTCGGAAAGCTAGGCTTTTGATACTAGGGACCGAGAATCTGAGGGTGGCAGCGGAAGGGGGAGACCGGCAACTCGAGAGTCTGGGGGTCAGACGGGAACCTGGGCGGCAGGAAGAGAAGATACGGACAGTGGGGTCGAGGATTGAGGATCGGGGTGGGAGATTTAATGTATTAACGCTAGAGTCACTGGGAATCAGAGTCAGGCCTGGTGAAGTAGGTTCTGGGGCCTGGGTTTCGTGGGTCTGGGGGAATCACATGTCAGTTTGGGGTGACAGGAGGAGGGAGGTATACTGGGTGCCAGGAATTGTAGAGATAGGAGTAGGGTTTGGTGTAGACCATCCTGCTAGAGATGCTGGAAATCTTATGCTCAGAATAGTATAGGGTAGGAGGCTTGGGAACTCACAGATCTGGAGGTCAGATGGGATCCTGAGTTTAGGATGACAAGCAGAGAGGAGTGTATGGACAGCGGGCCAGGGATTGGGGGTGGTGGTGATTTAGGGTGAGGAAGGGGGATAAGATCCTTGCATCTGGGCAGACAAGTAGAGATTTCTCTAGAAAGCAGAGGTCACGGTCAGGATGCTGGGTTTGGGGTAGTCAGAGGCTCTTGGTGGGGCACATAGGAGTGGGAACATGTAGGAGCTGGGTTGGGGGACTTAGGACTGTGGATTCAGAAGAGTTAGAGCTTACCCTGGGTCAGGAGTTCAAGCACATCTTTGGTGTTCCATAGATGCGGAAGAGCCTGCCTGGAGACGCGGAGCAGGAGGAGCAGGGAGAGGGTGGGGGTTGTGGCCCACTGCCCAGGATAGAGCCGGGGTCTTGGGAGAGGCTGTGGAGGCTCTGCTGGCACCTGCTCTGAGCACCCCCTATCTCTCCCCTTCCCGGCCTGTTTCCCTTTTCTGCTGTGAAAACCCAGACATAAACGAGCTGAATCTGCCCAAGACGTGTGACATCAGTTTCTCAGATCCAGACGACCTCCTCAACTTCAAGCTGGTTATCTGTCCTGATGAGGTGAGGGCACGCTTAACTGGATTCTCAAGCACGGCAGGTGACACCACCTCAAGTTGGCATACCTGGTTAACCTGCCAGACCTTGCAGAGCAGGGTTCTGAGTCCTCTCCTCTTCCTTCACAGGGCTTCTACAAGAGCGGGAAGTTTGTGTTCAGTTTTAAGGTGAGTCTCAGGTGGGCAGGGGTGGCTCCCTGGGCTGAGGAAGCAACAGCTGAGGCCCCGGCCAGGCACTGCTGTGCACCTATCCACCTGCCCTCTCTTCTCCTGGAGCCAGGTGGGCCAGGGTTACCCGCATGACCCCCCCAAGGTGAAGTGTGAGACGATGGTTTATCACCCCAACATTGACCTCGAGGGCAACGTCTGCCTCAACATCCTCAGGTGAGGGCACTGGCCCTCCACTGTGCTGCCCAGCCCTGCCTGCCAGGCCCCCTTAGTGACCTTGCACTATACCAGTTTCTTTCCCTTCCCTCTGTGTGTCCCTTGTGGTCTGTGTGTCCCTCTGTCTCCAGCTCATTTTCTTCCTCATGGCTTGACCTTGGCTTTCTCCCTGGCCTGTGCTTCTCCGCACCCTCCCGCTAGCATTTCCCGACCGCGCTGTCCCATGCCCTGGGCCTGACCTGTTTGGTCCCAGCAGGGCCTGTGGTGGCTGCGCGCTCACCAGCCCCTATCATGATGCTCTCTGCCCACAGAGAGGACTGGAAGCCAGTCCTTACGATAAACTCCATAATTTATGGCTTGCAGTATCTCTTCTTGGTGAGTAGGGGTGGGGGTGGGAGGGCGGCTGGGGAAGGTTGGCCCTCTGCCTTCTGGGCTTGTTGACCTCCCCTCCCCCGCCCCCCATACCGGCCACAGGAGCCCAACCCTGAAGACCCACTGAACAAGGAAGCCGCCGAGGTCCTGCAGAATAACCGGAGGCTGTTTGAGCAGAATGTGCAGCGCTCCATGCGGGGTGGCTATATCGGCTCCACCTACTTCGAGCGCTGCCTGAAATAGGGCTGGTGCATACCCACCCCTGCCAGGGCCACCAGCCCCGGCGTCCCCTGCAGATATTTATTGGGGGCCACAGGTGGGGGGACATGGGGCGGCCGGTGGGGGAATCCCATGCCCTGGCCGGCCACCCCTCCCTGCTACCCGCTCCTAGTTTGTTTTTTTTTTAACCACCACGTGATTAAGGTCGGCGCTGCCTCCCCCGACCCGCTCAGCGTTGGGAAATGAATTGGCTTGTCTAGCCCCCCGCTGGGTGTTGTCCAGCCCCACCCCCTACTCTGGGCTCTGGGGTGGGTGGTTATGGGGGTTGGGTGGCTGGGGACCCGGCACCCCACCCCTCCACCACTGGAGGTCCCACCAGGCTATTAAAGGGGAATGTTACTGCATGGCCTCTGCCTCTTCCTTTTGTGGGCTGGGAGGGGCAGGTGATGGCCGCCAGAGCTCCTGCAGCAAGAGTGGTGGGAGTTGTATGCTCATAGGTGGTATGAGGGGACCCCCCCCCCCTCCGCCTTGGGCAGCAGGCTGCCCGGTGCCTGAGGCAGTGCTGGTGGGGGAAACCCCGCCCCAGGCCTCGGGCAGGGTGAGATGAATCCCACTCTGGGACAAGGGAGGGGCAGGATCCAGTAACCACTGGCTTTCCGGCCAGTGAGCCGGCAGAGGGGCTAAGTCCGCACCGTCTACTGTTCTGCCCTCCGGCTGGAGGAGGAAAACTGCCTTGATGCCACTGGGTACCTGAAGTTCGGAAACATCAGCTCGAGTTCTGGGTCCCTCAGATGAGCAGGGCTCTACAGTGGGTGACGTGGTGGGGTGCAGGACCACCGGGTGGCTGGAAGGAAGGCGCCCGAAAGGGCACCAAGCCCATAGGGCCAGGACGGGACAGGGCCTCCGCTCCCTTAGGCTGGACTTGAACCTACGGAATACCAAGCTTGCGGCAGCGAGGCGGAAGCTGCTGCGCATGCGTTTGTGGCCGGCGCTTTCCTCGGCGCGTGCGCACGCGCGCTCTTGTCCCCGCCCAGCATTCCGGGCGCCGGCGGGGCGTGTGACGTCAGATGGTTTAATCCGGAAACGGCGGTGACGGTCGAGGCGACAGAACCGAGGGGCTGTCGTTGGTGGGCGCTCCAGGGCTCTGAAAGAGAGGAGCGTGACCCGGAAACGGAAGCGAGTCCCCATCCCAACTCCGGTGAGTCGCCCCTACTGGGGCGCGGGTCCTGGGTGGGCGCGAGGGCGGCGGCGTTCGAGGGCCTCGCCCCTGCCTGGGACCCTCCCTTATCCCCTGGGTCCCCATGTTGTTTTGCCTTCGGTGCCCAAGAACCCCGAAAGGCCCCAAGAGTTTCCTGGGTGAACAAGGCACCCCATCACCTAAAATCCCGCCCTCTGTCCAGGATTCCCCAACATCCCCCAGCCTTATTCTCCGCACCCAGGTTCCCTCAGCATTTAAGACCCCCGCCCTAAACTGAATGCCATCCACGCGCTGTCAGCTTCGGAGCTCCCACATCGACCCTGTCTGTAGCACTTGCTGCCTCCAGCTCCTCATGTTAGGGACCCTGTCAACTGGCCTGTCCTTGGAGCTCCAGGTTCCGAACCCCCTCTCCCCGCGCCCGTTCCTCTGCTGTATCCACACATGGTCATCTCCAGCCTAGGTCCATTGGACATTCTAGGGTCTCATCCCAGAGTCAGGAGCAGATTGAAGCCCAGAACCTCCGTAGGGGCACTGTGGAGTCAGAGGAGCTGGGGTGGCTGGGGCTCCCCAAGTTCCAGGCTCCACTCTTTGGCCTTTCCATTCACTCGTTTTCTCCCTGCTCACCCTTCTCCTTTTTGTGAGCCCTCGTCTGTCCCCGCCCATACACAATGTGACCCCAGCTGTGCCTCACACCACCCTGCAGCCAGGTTTCACGCTAGCCCCAGGCTTACTGGTAGGCTTCTGCGGCCATGGACCTGTTGTTTGGGCGGCGCAAGACGCCAGAGGAGCTGCTGCGGCAGAACCAGCGCGCCCTGAACCGGGCCATGCGAGAGCTGGACCGTGAGCGACAGAAGCTCGAGACCCAGGAGAAGAAGATCATCGCAGACATCAAGAAAATGGCCAAGCAGGGCCAGATGGTAAGCTTGATTGGGCACAGGCTGAGACTCCAGGCCAGGTGCCGTCGCTTGGCCAGACCCTGGGGCTGCAGCAAATGGGACAAAACACTAACATGTTCTAGGGAAATGGAATGAAGGGTTCGAGTGGGGCTTTCCTTAATTTCAGAGTCCAAAACTGCTGCCTCTATGGAGTTGATATTAAGAGCCTTGAGTAATGAAGAGGGCAACCCTGCGAAGAGCCAAGTGTCAAGTGTGTCAGAACAGCAGATGTTCAGTGAGGGAGTAATAGGGAAACTCAAGAGTGGCCCATGCCAGACCACTTAGAATCGTGGGCAACAGTGGGAGCTAAGGGCTGAGTTGAAGGAGTTACTTCAATAGATGTGGTATGAGATTCCACTTGCCCTAAGGGCCAACTAGCAAGAGATGGCTGAGTTTTGGCCTGAGCAGCTTGTTTGAGGAGGTGACATTTCCTGGGATGAGTAAGGCAAGAAGGAGCTCTGGGGAGGACTTCACAGCTGAGCTTGGATACCTTTGTATGTAAATCAGGATTTGGTGCAGCCTGTGAGAGGTGGAGGGGGCGATTTTCTTTGGCCAAGATTGAAATTCAGGAATGGGTGTTGACTAGCCATTGAGGAAAAAGGATTCCTAAAGGGTGGGCCTGGCTTTTCTTCAGGATTCCTGGACCAGAGAGGCGAGAAGCCTACCGAGGGGTCTATGCAGTGGAGACCCAAGACGCATTGGGGTGGGGGTGGGGGGGGGGCGGTGAGCACTGGGGCAGATCCCCAGGAGCCCCTGAAGGCCTCAGTGGGCACACGCAGGGGCAATGAGCACACCCCCAAGGCTCACTCCCTGCCCTCTGTCCCCTCTTCAGGACGCGGTCCGGATCATGGCGAAAGACCTGGTGCGTACCAGGCGGTACGTCCGAAAATTTGTGTTGATGCGGGCCAACATCCAGGCTGTGTCCCTCAAGATCCAGACGCTCAAGTCTAACAACTCAATGGCACAAGCCATGAAGGGCGTCACCAAAGCCATGGGCACCATGAACAGACAGGTTTGCCTCTCCCCATCACCCCCCACCCCTGCTGAACTCGGGCCCAAACTCACCCTCCTCCCCCTTTCAGCTGAAGTTGCCCCAGATCCAGAAGATCATGATGGAGTTTGAACGGCAGGCAGAGATCATGGACATGAAGGAGGAGATGATGAACGACGCAATCGATGACGCCATGGGGGATGAGGATGACGAAGAAGAGAGGTTTGGAGATGGCTGGCAGGAAGGGTGGGGAGGGATACCTGGCTCTGCGCCTGATCCTCATAAGCATTCTCTCCTTATCTAGTGATGCTGTTGTAGCCCAGGTCCTGGATGAACTGGGGTTGAGCCTGACAGATGAGCTGTCAAGTGAGTGTTTACATCTTGGGCCCTGTGTTAACCCTGTGACCCAGCCACCACCTCCCTCCCCTGCATTACTCTCTTCTGCATGGGTGCTCTTCCTAATCCCCACTCTCTGCAGACCTCCCTTCCACCGGAGGCTCCCTCAGTGTGGCTGCCAGTGGAAAGAAAGCAGAGGCTGCAGCCTCCGCCCTGGTGGATGCAGACGCAGACCTGGAGGAGAGGCTCAAGAACCTTCGAAGGGACTGACTGCCCGTGCTGCCCCAGGGAGCCAGTGGATGGCCCGGCATTTTCATTGTACCTTCTGTAATAAACGAAGTTGGACACTAGTTCTGGGCCTGTGCGACTGACCTGACGTGAGCCAGGCTGGGTTAGGAAGTCACTCAGGCTTGGTAATGTGCCAGTCAGTCAGGGTGTGGGATAGAGGGCTGGAATGGTTTCATCTGGGCAAGCCTACCAGGTCCTCTGGGCTCGGGAAGTGATGGTGAGCTGCGAACACTGGTCCAGCACCCCCCCTGCCTGAGCCTCAAGGCTAGCACCCCCAAAAATGTTGGTAGGTTCCCCCAGACCTGTTGGTATAATTCCAGGAAGCCAGGCCTATCCCCTACGGATACAGTGCCCAACTTTATTAGCCAAGTGGAAGTCTCAGCCCACCCAGCTCACTGTGATACCCTGTCTGGTATAAGAAATGTTCTGCCCCAGTCTAGGACGCAGCACGCACCTGGGGATTCCCCCTGCTTGCCCAGAGATCCGCCAGCCCACCACGTAACCCTCCCCAGACACCAGATGGCTAGAGACATGAGCCCCACCCCATTCAGCACAAAGGCTTCGGTGAGGGGCTGATGGCAGGCAGACACCAGGCCCAGGACCGCTGCCCCCACCAACCAAGGCCTGAGTAATTGGTGAAGTTTTTATTAAATCCACAGAAGTAAAAACCATATCGTGAGGGACTAGGGTACGGGCCACCAAGGAGTGGGAGCCAGGCCACCAGAGGAAGGAGAAGGGGAAAGGAGTGACAGGACAGAGAACAGAGCCAGGCTGGGCTGGCTCGGGGGCTGCCCAGCCTCAGGGGCCCTCACCAGGGCCACTGGACAGGTCCTGGGCACTCAGGCCAGCACCAGGCAGGCTCAGCGGCGGGGGCTCCACCAGCACAGCAGAGAACTTGGTGTCCCCGAAGGCCTCATTCATGCGAGTCTCAAAGAAGCGCTGCAGGCCAATGATGGACTGCACGTCGGCCTTGTCCTGCCAGGCAGATTACAGTGGATGGGTCCTAGCTCTGCCCCCCAGCCTCCCCACCTCCAACTCACCCCCATCCCCACAGGCTCACCTCAGTCAGCTTGTTGAACTGCTTGAACATGCGGCCCACATCCTGGGCAAACTCCTGGGGGGAGCTGTAGGGGGGTGACAGCTTCTCCTGGAGGCGGGCTCGGATAAGGGTCAAGTCCAGGGTGCCCCCAGGCTGATCCTGCAGGCAGAGGCCACAGGCTGAAGGTGAGGCCAAAGAGCCCCTGCACCTCCCACCCTCCCAAGTCCCAGAACTCACCAGGGAGAAGGTGGAGTCAGTAGCCAGCTGGTGCAGAGGCCGGCAGGGCTCATGGCAAAAGAGGGCCAGCAGAACACGCTCACACTTCTGCAGACGACATGGGCATCAGAGTCAGAGAGGAGTTGGGGGCTGCAGGAAAACCCAACATATGGGTCCCCCCCATCACCTGCTGGTTGGCTGGTGAGAGCTTGGCCACCACTCCGGTACTATCCCCCCCATCCAGGTTCAGGCTGCCATCCTCCTCCTTCAGGTCGGGCAGCACATGGCAGAGAGAGCAGCTCCACTCCTCCCTGGAGGAAACAGAGAGGTGAGGGGCTGCACAGGACCCAGCCCAGCCCTCCACCCTGCAGACTCCACAGCCTCGCACCCTGGCACATCCTGCAGGGCAGGCAGGTGGCAGTCCAGGTGGAAGCAGAACTCGCACTGGTTGCACATGACCAGGTCACCTGGCTTCTGGCAGACACGGCAGATGGTGGCACTGTCATCCAGGGAACCTGGGCCACCAGCTGGGGCTGAGGTGCCCTCTGGAGCCACCACCTCCAGACCTGAGCTGGTGCTGCCACTGGGTGAAGCCAGGCGGGGACCCTCTGCACCAGGGCCCTCCCCCAAGGCCATCAACACAGGCTTGGTCTCCGGGCCCTCGGTGGCAGCAGGCGGAGCTCCAATGGCAGCCTCTGTTTCTTCCTCCTGCGAGGAGGCAGGGGTGGTTTAGTGGCCGGGACAGCAGACCTCCACTCCCCAGCCGCATACCCAGGAGCAGGCTCACCTTGACAATGGCCATTCCCGGCAGGGGAGGGGCCCCAGGGACCCCTGAGGGCGCAGTCCCAGGCTGGCCAGCAGCAGCGGCAGCAGCACCTCGCTCAATGACGATGAGGTTGTAATCTTCAGTGGTGCTGCCTGGGAAGACCTTGAAGACTGGTGGCTGGCTGTCAGCCGTGAGATCCAAGTCCAGGCGTTCGAGGCTCACCCGTGGCACCTTGCGCATGAGGCCACTCACCTCGCCGTCACCTGAGCGGGGCCTGTGGGTGTGGCTTGTGTTGAGCACCCCTGACCCCATGACCACCCTGTCCCTACATGCACCAAAGGACAGTCACACTCACCGCTTCACCCCTGACACATGGGGCTCAGCACTTGAGTAAGGGTCATCTGCCCGGGACACAGAAAAAGATAGGTTAGATGAACCTAGGACATTGGATTTCTCCCACCTACTGGGCAGAAACCACTCACCCGATCCAAAGCCGTAGCCTTCCTGCACCTCCATAGGCTGTAGGAAAAGCAAGAGGACCTCAGCAGGCCGGCCACCCACAGGCCTCAGGCCCCTCTCCTCCCCCACGGCCCCCTCCCCTACTCACCTGGCTGCTGCCAGATCCCTGCTTGCTCAAAGGCCCCGGAGCCCGAGGAGGGGCCATGGGTGCCGGGCCTGTGGAGTTGGTGCCAGGACGCTCGGCCACAATCTTGCCTGCAGCAAGGAGGTAAAACAGCTTAAGGCATAGTGCCTGGGAGAGCAAGCTTCAGTGAGAGCAAGACAAACACCCACCAAAGGCCTCTGCACTCTTGGTCCAGGCATTGAGGTCCCACTGAAATTTCATCTCGCCATGGGGCTCCACGGGGTCCACAATCATCTTAAGGGCCCGGTGCAGCTGGAAGTAGATCTGGGGGAGAGCGGTACATGAGTACAGAGGCAAAGGACAGTGCTCCAAGGCCTTGGGAGGTGCTGACCTGGAACCCACCGCCTGGGTGCCCACCAGCACACACCAGCTTCTTGGAGAGCAACAAAGCCGTGTTGTTGTCACTCTCCAGAGCCCACGAGGCAAAGCGCAAGATGTGTTCCTGGTGCTTCTGGATCTTGGTCATGGTCCAGTGCTGCCGTTCCAGGCGCTCCTGCTGCCCCTCAGTTACCTTCTGCAGGTGGAGAGCAAGATAGGTCAGGGAGGAAACAGCACTAGAACCTCTCCCCACCCAAGGATGGCATCAGCGGCCAGCAGAGGGAGCCAAACCCCCAGGACGCTGCTACCAGAGCTAAAGCGAGCTGTCAGCAGACAAGCACCACACAGGAGGTACCTGGGCATCGTTGACCAGCACGCGGCCCCGCTTGTTCAGTTCCTTCATGATCTGCAGGATGGCCATCTTAACGTCCACTTGCACGCGCTTCTGTACGTCAGACACCTGGCGGATCCTGGGGGGCGGAGGGTGAGATCAGGGCCAGTAGGGCAGGTGCTCACCCCAGGACCTCTCCCATCACACTGGCTTCCACACTTACGAGCTGCGAACCTCCTTGGTGTTCTTCTGCAGTGTTGCATGCTTGTCCCCGAGGCGCTTCACCAATGAGGCCAGGAGCTTGCGCTGGTTTCTCACTGCATCCTCCAGGAACTGGTACCTGAGGGCAAACAGAGGTGGGCCCGGGCGCCCAGCATGGGAATGGGCAGCACCCACCCACCATGCCTCAGGACTCACTGGTGGTCTTTGTGGGCGTTGAGCTGGCAATCCCGGCAGGTGAGGGTGTCGCAGCTCTCGCAGAACAGCACAAGGGGCTCGTGCTTGTGCACATTGCAATACACAGTGCGCTCACCGTCCCTCGACTTGGCTGGCCCTGAGGAATGGGGTCTGTGAAGCAGGAGCTGGTCCTCACCGCCTCAACTCAAGGGGCAGACAGACTGGGGCCTCACAGTGTCTGTCCTGCAGCCCTGGCTTATCTGCTAAAAAATGCAGAGGGCCTACAGCAGTGGACAGGGAAGGGCCCAAATCCTTGCTCTGAACGCCCTCTGCCCTAATCTTGACCAAGAGATCCGCACTCCCTTCTTTCATCTTCTGGGAGTGACAACTTAAGTGTAAGGACGATGGCCTCTGACAACCACCCCACTGCTCCCTCTACTGAAAACTCCTCCAAGTGGACACTCAAGAGAGCTCCTCCGCCTCTGCAGCCCCCACTGCTGGGCTCCCTTTCTCCTCCACTCAAAAGACTCTGTGCCGCAGGGGAGGGGACTCTGGCAACCACGGCATCCGGACACACACAAGAGCTTTCTGGCCCAGACAGAAAGCAAACAAGGACCTAAAGACATGTCAGGTACCTTTTCCTCCTGAGCCACGCCTGGAGACCTCTTCTCTCTTCTCTGGTAAAAGGAGACCACACCATCTTAATAACCCACGAGGAGCCTTGCAAAGCCTTCTCAGGCTGGACAAAGTTGATGTCAGACCAGGACCCTCAGAGAGGGGTCAGGCCCCCGCACAGGGAAAAGGGTCTTAAGTGCTCAAAGCAAAACCCCCCAAAGACTAATACACCACAGTGACCCCCACCGCTTCCCAGAATCTGCTGCCATTAGATAACTCCTTGGGAACAGCCAGCCCCTTCCTCCCCAATCACGTCTCAATGCTACACTGACCCAGCCTGAGACATAAAAACATCGAGATACAGATAAGGCAAATCTCAGTCCCCCCAGTACAGCCCCCTCCTGCATCCTGATTTTTGCTTAGAACCCAGGACCCCCTTGGAGACCCCTGCCCTTCCCTCCTGGCTCCTCATGACTCACAGCAACGACCTCCATCTGGATTTTCCCATCAAAACTGTCCTCTGGGCTGCAGGAGCTACGGCATGACTACCAAAACACCATTCACAGGGAGTTCTGGATGAAAAACCAAGCCCAAGCCCCTCTCCGAAGAATTGCCACCACGTTCACAGAAAAATCTGAAGATACCTACTTAGACTTTGAAACATCTGCAACCTAACAATAAGAACACTTAGAACACTCACTGGTCAGTGCCAGTCTGAGGACACTCATAGCTTATGAGGACACAAGGTCCAAAGACCTCACTTTTCCTACAGAGCCTTAAACCACATTCCAGGGAATCTCAGGCCTAGGAGATCCTTCACACCATTCCCCAACAGCCTGCATCTCCCTATCCGTACATGCGATCCCCCTCCACCTCGGAGGCATATTCCCTGCCTGGGGATTCCCTGAAGTGCTTCCTCAAAGCCCCCCGTGCACTCCACTCCCTGCCTGTGGCTTTGCCCCTTCCACCCGGACCAGCAGAGGCGACCACCAGAGCACCAGCCTCCCCCTTTTTGAACCCTGCCCTCAGGCCTTTCAATTGGTACCCCCTCAGAAATTCCCTGACACTCCACCAACTGCAACCAGCATCAAAAGCAGCTGGAGAAACATGTAGGGGAAGAATCAAGGCAGCACCCTCCGTGTTGCATACCAGTGGAGCGCACGGTGTGGTCCTTGGTGTACTTCACCCGCTGGTGCGCCTCCACACAGGTCTCACAGAGCGGCTCAGAGCACTCCACACAATAACTGGTGGCTGGGGCATTATCCTCACAGCTAGTGCAGCACTGCTGAGCAAAGGCAGAGTCAGAAGAGACAGCACCACCAGACACATCTGCATTCAGACCCAGAAAATACAACCTGGTAAGATGATGCCTTTACTTAGCCTAGATAACCTGCTAAAGCCGTGGTAAAGCCTGGAGCTGGTACTATGCTCTGCGCTGCAGACTCCTACCCACGTCCAGAGGCCTTCCAGGGATTGCTTGGGCAACACATACCTGATTCGCATCCTGGGAATCCGTGGCGGCCTTACCGCCACAGTCTCGCATGAAATAATTCTCCACGATATCTTTGGAGAAACATTGCTGCTTACATACTGGACAGTCCACCACTGCGAAGAACAGGGGAAAACAAGATCACCGCATACTCACATCCAGACTGCGATCCCATCCTCCACAGGGGCCAACTTCCACCCCATGCTAGGCCAACCTTCCGCTCTAGGAGAAGCAATCAAACCCTTCTTCAACCTAACTTGAAACAGTCGCCCCATCCGAGTACGAGACCCACAGCCCGCACCCGTTTCGGCCACTGTCCGGCCCCGACCCTCTCACCCAGATGACCCCTGCCCTTGTCACGCTGGGGACCGACCCCCAATACCCGAACCTCCTCCGAACCTTGGCTGCAGGGTGGGGGAGGGGCCGCCCCCGGCCCGACAGCACTCACCAGAACCGTCGCCCGCTGCACCTCCATCCCCCGAGCTGTTGGCGGCTGCAGGCGCCGGGGGCCCGAGGCAGGCGCTGCAGGCCGAGTGCAGGCAAGGTAGCAGGCGCGGTTCCCTCTCCGGCCGCAGGCGCTCCCGACACACGCCGCAGTGCTCCAATAGCTCCAGCGCCTCGCCGCCGCCCCCCGCGGGTGACGACGCCGAGGCGGACACCGCCGCCGAGGCCGATGCTGAGCCCGCGGCCGAGGAGGCGGCGGCGCGCTTCTCGGCGCCCGCCGAGCCCTCACCCGGGCTCGGGCTGCCGGAGGCGGCCGCCGCCGCCGCCGAGGCCGCCGCCGCCGAAGCCGCCATTCACACGCCGCCGGGGGCGCCCAAGAAGGGAGGAGGGGCGCGGGGCCCGCCACGCAGGCGCAGACGCGCTCGCAGCCAACGGTTGGGCCGCTGCAGCCGCGAGGCCTAGCGCCGCCAGGCGAAGCCTGGGGCGCCGCCCGCTGCGCGCGGGGCGCTGCCGAGGCTCACCCGGCCGCTGCCCGCTCTCCCGCCGCCGCCGCCGCCTGCGCCGCCTCCTCAGCGGCTGCTCAGATCAGCGCCACACGGCACACGTACAACCGCTCGCCCGCGCGCCCGCTCGCAGAAAGAGCCACTGTCGGGGGGCGGGACAGAAATAACTGGCGCCGACGCCGTCGCGCACGCGCGTTGGGCGCCTCGGGCCTGGAGGCGGGGCTGGGGCGCGCGAGGCCGCGAGTACGCACGCGCGGCTCCACCCCGCCACCACCCCTCGCAGCGCCTCTCCCGAGGCAGGGGCCGGGCATCTGCGCCTCCACCGCCCCAGCCTGACCCGCCGGCCGGGCGCGTGCCCGCTACTGTAGTGCCCGCTCCAGGCCGCTTGTTTCGCAGGCACGCACGTGGTCGGCCCCCGCCTGGGTCCCCGCCTCTCGGACCGTCCGGAGAGGTCGCCCGCAGCGACGTCACCGGGCGCTCTCAGGAGGGGGCGGGACCGAGACCTAGGGGAGATGCTGGCCCGGGCGGAGGGGCCAAGGGTCCCCACCCTGTGGCCGGGCCGGTTACTTGCGTTCTAACCTTTTTATTGTTTAACGTGAGAAACACTGAAACCTAAGTCAGCTAGCTCCCAAGGGGCTCAGAGCAGCGAAACTGAAATTCCGCCTGGTCCCCAAGCGCCCCTGGCCACCTTTTAGCCAGCCACTGCGCTGGCTTTGACACTCTTCGGGTGGGCGGACTGAAGAGGGGAGCGGAGTCTGTGGGGAGGTCCATCCGAGGATGGAGGCAGGATCTGTAGGACGGGTAAGCCTGCCTCAGCCGGGAGCAGGATCTGCGTGGGAGGCGGGTATGCCTGTCTGAGGAAGGAAGCAATGTCTGGGAGAGTTCTATCAGGTGAGGGAAGCTAGGCCTGGAGGAGGAATCTTAGGGGCGACAAACACGGTCTTTCTGTAAGAATCCTGTCAGAAGCGGAGTCGGGGCGGAGAATCCTGGGGGTGGGGCGGAATCTGGGGGGGGGGGGGGGGGTGGAGAGGAGCCCTGTCGGCCTGCGGGCAAGGGAGCAGGGCCTGCGGCTGGAGCTGAGGGAGGAGGGGTACTGAGAGGAAAGCAAGGTCGCCGGGAGGGGATCTATTTGGAGTCACCGGGCAGAGAAAACCAGAGGCACGGGAGCCCTGGAGCTGTGCCTGGGGTGAGCCTCCGTCCCTGCGCGGGGCTCCCGGTCCTGCAGCCTCCAGTCCGGGAGGAGGCTCGGCGGCTATTCTGCGAGAACGCAGAAAATCTGAAGGGCCGGCACGTCCGGCCCCCAGACCCGACTCCGCCTGGCGCGGCTCCACCGACCCCGCAAAAGCTTCAGGGGAGCGGGGCGCGGCCTCCCCCACCCGGCTCCCCAGGACCCCGCACGCGGAGGCGGTGGTGGAAGTGCCTCCGGCGCGGCCCAGCAGGCGGGATCTTTGGCCCCAGCAGGGCCTGGGGGCCGCGGGGCTTTGTCTCGGCTCCGGCCTTTGTTTCGGCTCGGGCGCGGCCCCCAATCCGGGCCCCGCCCCGCCCCAGGGCCCGCCCCTCCCCCGCCGCGGGCCTCGCCCTCCCCCGCGGCCTGGGCCCGAGTCCTCGATTCCCTCCTAGGAAGAGGGAGTAGGAAAGTTGGTGGCTGGCCGTGCGCTGCCTGAGCCGTGGAATCCTTTAGTAATTATTAGCTGAGCACTTCCCATGACCCCATCCAGCACTCTGTGCTGGGCCCCAAAATCACAGGGTTGCGAAGGGTAGGGATGAGCCATACCTATCCTGGCCCGCCAGTCAAAATAAATAGGTGATGGTCAAGAGTGTGGGATTCAGGGCTGGCCCTAACAGCTGGAGGAAGAACAGTTAAGTCGCTCAGTCGTTTCCGACTCGTGTTCGACCCCGTGAAACGCAGCGCGCCAGGCCTCCCTGTCCATCACCAACTCCCGGAGTACACCCAAACTCATGTCCATTGAGTTGGTGATGCCATCCAATCATCTCATCCTCTGTCGTCCCCTTCTCCTCCTGCCCTCACTCTTTCCCAGCATCAGGGTCTTTTCAGATGAGTCAGCTCTTCGCATCAGGTAGCCAAAGTATTGGAGTCTCAGCTTCAATATCGGTCCATCCAATGAACACCCAGGACTGATCTACTTTAGGATGAACTGGTTGTATCTCCTTGCAGTCCAAGGGACTCTCAAGAGTCTTCTTCAACAGCACAGTTCATGCAGAAGCAAGTGCGCAGGCCCTGAGGCAGGCAGGCACTGAGAGCAGTGACCGGAGAGGTGGGAAGTGCTTAGAAGTTGCTGGACAGGTTGGTTCCTCCGGTTGCCCCGCTTACGGTCCCTTCACTAGACTCGGGCAATTCTTTCAGAACAGCATCCGTGGAGGCAGGTTCAAGTAGAAATCAGGCTCAGACAACTCGGGGAAATGCCATGATGGAGACAAGTGGGCTTACAGGAGGGCAAGGCCAGGCCAGAACCTGCCTCTGAGTCCTCCCTGAGGAGCCAGCCTGTTCAGAAGAGCATGGCAGGGCATGATCTTACTCCCCAGTAAGCCGGTGTCCCCTTATACCCTTAACCCCTGTGTTCCTTGCCACCCTCTACGGTATCTCACCCTTTCCAATCCTGGACCACTAGAAATTGTCTATATTCTGGCTTTGCAGACAGCGTACCTGCCTGCAGACAGCCATCCTTACTGCCTCTTCACTTCCCAAACTCCATGCTTGCATAGGACTCAACCTCCAACCTTCAGGTATTACCACCAAAGCTACTTCCTGGGGAAGTCTTGTAGCAGGATCACTCCGATCTCTTTCTCCATCTTTACAGGTTTCATTTGGGAACAAGACAGTTGTGATAGTTGCACATCATCAATGTACTTAATGCCACTGAATCATATATGTAAAAAGAGTCAAAAATGGCAATTTTATGTATCTTACCAGGCATATAACAATCAGATTTTGATGAGTCTGTCCCTTCTGACCTCTGATCTCAACACTCAGCTCCAACCACACAGGCTGACCCATTTGTTCCCACCTCATAGCCTTTGCACTTGCTTTTCCTTCTGCCCAAAATGTTCTCCCACCTCTCTTTCTGGGTGACTCCTCCTCCTCTTTCACGTTTGAACATGAGAGAATCACAAAGACATGAGCTCCAAACTGTTTACATCACTGCTCTGTCTGCTGCATCTCACCTGGGGCCTGCTACACAGAGGGCACTCAGTCAGTGAGTAAAAGGACAAATGCTTGAAGATGATGCTAGTTCTGTAGGCTATAAGATGAGATTTGAAGTCTATTACTTTTTAAAAACATCTACTTATTTTTGGCTGTACTGAGTCTTCATTGCTGTGGGCGGGGGTGGGGGGGGGGTTCTAGTTGCTGTAAGCAGGGACTACTCTCCCGTTGTGGCACTCGGCTTCTCATTGCTGTGACTTTTATTGCAGAGCACAGTCTCAATAGTTGTGGCACACAGGCTTAGTTGCCCCATAGAATGTGGGATCTTCCAGGACCAGGGATTGAACCAATGCCTTCTGCATTGGCAGGCGGATTCTTTACCACTGAGCCACCAGGGAAGCCCCTTCTATTACTTTTTAAACCTTTTTTTAAAAAAATAACTGTGTTAAAATTCACATATCACACCCATCAATTTATCTGTTTTGAAGTGTGAAATCAATGCCATTTCATACATTCACAATGTTGTACAATCACCAGTTCATCTAATTCCAGAACAGATTCATCACCCCAAAAGGAAACGGAATCCATCGGCACTCACTCTCCATTCCTGCTTCAACCAGCCAGTGGCAACAAATGATCTGTTTTGTTTCTGTGAACTTTTAAACCTTTTCATGGAGCCTTATGATATGTAGAGAAAAGCATACACATGACATGTACAGTGAGCATCCTTGGTAACCAGCTCTGATAGCAAAACACAGAAGGGTCTTATCCAATGAGTTGGCTCTTACAATCAGGCAGCCAAAGTATGGGAGCTTCAGCTTCAGCACTGGTCCTTCCAATGAATATTCAGGGTTGATTTCCTTGAGAATTGGCTGGTTTGATCTCCTTGCGGTCCAAGGGACTCTCAAGAGTCTTCCCCAGCCCTAGAATTTCAAAAGCATCAATTCTTTGGCACTCAGCCTTCTTTATGGTCCAAATCTCTCGCTGTCTAGCTTTGTCATAGCTTTTCCCCCAAGGAGCAAAGGTTTTTTAATTTCATCCACAGTGATTTTGGAGCCCAAGAAAATAAAGTCTGTCACTGTTTCCAGTTTTTCCCCTTCTATTTGTCATGAAGTGATGGGACTAGATGCCATGATCTTAGTTTTTTTAATGTTGAGTTTAAAGCCAGCTTTTTCATTCTCTTTCACCCTCATCAAGAGGCTTTTAAGTTCCTCTTCACTTTATGCCATTAAGAGCTGTATCATTATATTGTTATGTAGGAAGTTAGGCATCAGCAGCTAGGAGTGGCCTAGCCAAAAACCAAGCAAGCTGATCTCTAAACCCCATCCCAGACACACCCAGGAGATCTCACAGATATGTTACAAAAATAACCACAAGCTTTTCCAGCTCCTGCACAGGCGCCATCAGCACACAGTGAGTGGATACAAACTAACCACAGAGGTTTCTCCCACTCTGGCAAAAGCACCCTTGATGCACAGCTGTGTCCTCAAGTAACCTTAGGCAGCTAGGAGCCTATTAAGGGCTCATAAATATTCTACATATACATACATCTGATTATATGATACTGAATTATGGGAAAGATATGTGCAATAGAGCCTGCAAATGCTCAGTCCACTCCCACCTATATGAATATGTAAAAAGTTCCATTTTGCATGTGCCCAGACACTCCCCCTTCCCTGATTGGCCTTGAGCACATGCCTCTTTGCATTTTTCGCACAGGGCAGAACCAAGAGGAGACAAGACATATAAAAAGGAGAAAGGAAGGCAGAATCAAGTTTTTTTCTCTTGGGCCCCAAAATTATTGCAGACGGTGACTGCAGCCATGAAATTAAACGACAATTGCTTCTTGGAAAAAAAAACTATGACAAACCTGAAAATGAAAGTGTAAAAGTATTAATTGCTCAGTTGTGTCCAACTCTTTGCGACAGTATGGACTGTAGCCCTCCAGGCTTCTTTGTCCACAGGGATTCTCCAGGCAAGAACACTGGAGTGAGTTGCCATGCCCTCTTCCAGGGGATCCTCCCAACCCAGGGATTGAACCCAGGTCTCCTGCTTTGCAGGCAGATTCTTTCTGGTCTGAGCCACCAGGGAAGCCCAAGAATACTGGAGTGAGTAGTCTACCCCTTCTCCAGGGGATCTTCCTGACCTGGGAATCAAACCCAGGTCTCCTGCATTACAGGTGAATCCTTTACCAACTGAGGTCCAGGGAAGCCCATGACAAATCTAGACAGATTATTAAAAGCTTATTAAAAAGCAGAGACAACACTTTGCTGACAAAAGTCCGTATAGGCAAAGCTATGGTTTTCCCGGTTTTCCCAGCAGTCATGTACAGATATGAGAGTTGGACCATAAAGAATGCTGAGCTATGAAGAACTAATGTTTTGTATTATGGTGCTGGAAAAGACTCTTGAGAATCCCTTGGACTGCAAGATCAAACCAGGCAATTCTAAAGGAAATCAACCTGAATATTCATTGGAAGGACTGAGGCTGAAACTGAAGTTCCAATACTTTGGCCACCTGATGCCAAGAGCTGACTCACTGGAAAAGACTTTGATGCTGGGAAAGATTGAGGGCAGGAGAAGGGAGCAACAGAGGATGAGATGGTTGGATAACATCACTGACTCAAGGGACATGAGTTTGGGCAAACTCCCGGAGATGGTGAAGGAAGCCTGGCATGCTACAGTTCATAGGATTGCAAAGAGTTAGACCTGACTTAGCAACTGAACAACAAAACAGGATCATGGTCAATCCTTCAGCATCAGTCAGCTCCCATGTCTTAGAAGTGTACTACCTGCTGCCTGTTTAATGAAGGATCTGTCTGCTTGAGCTGTAATTAGTCTGTCATTCCAAATATCATCTCCGTACCTGAAGTTGTTGATATTTCTCCCAGCAATCTTGATTCCAGCTTGTAATTCATCCAGCCTGGCATTTCGCATGATGTACTCTGCATATAAGTTAAATAAGCAGGGTGACAATATACAGCCTTGTCGTACTCCTTTCCCAATTTGGAACGCCTATTGTTCCATGTGTGGCTCTTACTGTTACTTCTTGACCTGTACACATGTTTCTCAGGATACAGGTAAAGTGGTCTGATAGTCCCATCTTTTTAAGAATTTTCCAGTTTGTTGTGGTCCACACAGTCAAAAGCTTTAGCATAGTCATGAAGCAGGTATTTTTCTGGAACTCTCTTGCTTTCTCAATGATCCAATGAATGTTGGCAATTTGACCTCTGGTTCCTCTACCTTTTCCAAACCCCGTTTGTACATCTGGAAGTTCTAGATTCACAAACTGCTGAAACCTAGCTTGAAGGATTTTGAACATTACCTTTTGAGCATTTGAAATAAGCGCAGTCAGGCAGTAGTTTGAACTTTCTTTGGCATTGCTCTTCTTTGGGAATGGAATAAAACTGACCTTTGCTAGCTCTATAGCCACTGCTGAGATTCCCAAATTTGCTGACATATTGAGTGAAGCACTTCAACAGCATCATCTTTTAGGATTTGAAATAGCTGGAATTCCATCACCTCCATTAGCTTTGTTTGTAGTAATTCTTCCTAAGGCCCACTGGACTTCACACTCCAGGATGTCTGGCTCTAGGTGAGTGACCACACCATCATGGTTATCTGGGTCATTGAGATCTTTTTCAGATAGTTCTGTGTTATCTTGCTACCTCTCCTTTTTCTCTTCTGCTTCTGTTAGGTCCATACCATTTCTGTCCTTTATCGTGCCCTTCCTTGAATGAAATGTTCCCTTGATATCTCCAATTTTCTTGAAGAGAACTTTAGTCTTTACCATTATATTGTTTTCCTCTATTTATTTGTATTGTTATTCACTTAAGAAGGCTTTCTTATCTCTCCTTGCTATTCTCTGGAACACTGCATTCATTTGGGTATATCTTTCCCTGTCTCCCTTGCCTTTCACTTCCCTTCTTTTCTCAGCTATTTGTAAAGCCTCTTCAGACAACTTTAACTTCTTGCATTTATTTTTTAGGGATGGTTTTGGTCACTGCCTTCTGTACAATGTTATGGCCCTCCATCCTATTAAGTGTCCTGTTAAGAAGACACACCAGGGAGTTCCCTGGTGTCCTAGTGGTTAGAATTCTGGGCTTCCACTGCTGTGGTCCCAGGTCAATTCTTGGTCAGGGCACTGAGATCTTGAAAGCCACAAGGAGTGGCCAAAAACAAATTAAAAAAAAAAAAAAGTCGGGGGAAAGACACCAGACAGCTTGCTGTGATCACAGTGAAGAGGTCATGTGACAGTAAAGCCATACAGCAGCCTCCTCCAAGCCAAGAGAAGGGGCCTCAGAATGAAACCTACCTTGTGGGCATCTTGTTCTTCAATTTCTCAGCCTCCAGAATCGTGAGAACCAAATTTCTGGCCTTGGTCTATAATATCACTATTTTGTTTTTGTACCTAGAACCGATTAAGACAGATGACAAACTTCCCTCTGCCTCGCTCTTATAAAAGTGTATGTGAATTAACATTTAGAGTCCACCCAAATAACTCAGAATAATTTCCCCAATCCCAGGTCCCTAATCACAATTGCCAAGATCCTCTTTCCTGATGAGGTAACACTTGTGGTTTCCAAGGATTATGGCGTATAGATCTTTGGGGCCACCCTTCTGCCTACTGCAGCCCCCATTTCACAGATGGGAAAACCGATCCCAGTGAGTACACCATGTTGTCCAGGCTCCCACAGTCCTGGGGAATCTCTGGCCCCCAGGGAGGGCAGGGAGGGAAAGGATAGGAGACATCCAGAGCCCAGAGCTTTAGCTCCTTCTCTGCAGTTAGGAACCAGGGGTCCTGGGACAAAGGATTTCAGGGACAGCTCCAGGTGAGCTCAGAGCACCTGGTTATGTGTATTTATTTATTTTTCTCTATTATTTGGCCATGCCATGGGACATGTGCGAACTTAGTTCCCCAACCAGGGATGGAATCTGTGCCCCTGCAGTGGAAGCACACCCGTGGAGCACCTTGTTACACCAGTCAGTGCCCAAAGGATGACTGGAACCTGTTAAGACGAAACAGAAGCCAAACCTAATGATAGGACTTGCGCATCAAAAAAGACAACCACTGTCATTGACTGACACACAATGAATCCACCCTATCCACAGTTAAGTGAAAGTCGCTCAGTCATGTCTGACTCTTTGCGACCCCATAGACTATACAGTCCATGGAATTCTCCAGGCCAGAATACTGGAGTGGGCAGCCGTTCCCTTCTCCAGGGGATCTTCCCAGCCCGGGGATCAAACCCAGGTCTCTCACATTGCAGGTGGATTCTTTACCAGCTGAGCCACAAGGGAAGCCCAAGAACACTGGAGTGGGTAGCCTATCCCTTCTCCAGCACATCTTCCAGAACCCAGGAATCAAACCAGGGTCTCCTGCATTGCAGGCATATTCTTTACCAGCTGAACTACCAGGGAAGCCCAAAGGTTCTCAAAAAGAAGAGTCACCTGGAGAAGGAAATGGCAACACAGTCCATTATTCTTGCCTGGGGAATCCCATGGACAGAGGAGCCTGGTCGGCTACAGTCCATGGGGGTCACAAAGAGTTGGACAAGACTTAGCAACTAAAACAACAATGTGTGTAATACATAATTTTTACTGTTGTGTAAAGCGAATAAAAGTCTTTCTGAAAATGTTATAGCTTAAAATTTTCTAAAAAAAGAGTCAGAAAAATAGGGCCATCTGCCACCACATGGTGCTGCTTCTACAGCATCTCCTCACTGAGAATGCAGACTGATGCTGTCTTCCTACAGGAAACTGTGTTTCAGGGAAACACATGGTCCCAGCCCTTGATGAGATAATTAAATGCCAGAATTCAGAAAACATCATTTCCCAGGCGGTAATGAGTCTGGAGCAGGCCCGAATACATGCCGTATACACTGCAAGGTGAACGGCGGTGGGGACGTGACTGAGAGGAGCCGGCACCACTGCACCCCCTTAGGAGCAGCAGCAGGAGAACCTGCACGGAACGCGATGGCACTCATCTCCCGCCCGCTGTGAGGGGTTCCAGCCAATAACATTTGGCCCGAAGCCCAGCAAGTCTTTAGATCACATTTTCCATCCGTGGGAGCTGAAGGGGATGTTGGAGGCAGGGAGAGAGGCCATCTGGATGGGGCAGGTCCTGCCAGAAGCCAGGATCCACTGTCCCGGACCCATCCTCATTGAGGGGCCTGTAAACCTCCAGCCAGACGCCAGAGCAGCGACTAGCTGGGGCTGGAGCAGAAATGAACACAGACTGCACAGAGGAAGTTTCTCCTGTTTTCTACTTCTTTTTTGGCCACACAGTGAGGCACGCTGATCTTAGTTTCCTGACCAGGGATTGAACCCATGACCCTTGCAGTGGAAGTATGGTGTCTTAATCACAGGACTGCCAGGGAATTCCCATGAAAGAAGCTTCTTGGTAGAGAGAAATGTTATAAAACTGGATTGTGGTGATGGCTGCACAATATGAGGTATATCTGCTATGGGTGTACTTTATGGCATATAACTTATGCTTCAGTATAACTTCCAGTACAACTGTTGAAAAAGGAGAGAAGGTGCAAAGAAGATATACAAATGGGCTGGGAGAATAAGCACATGAAAAGATATTCAACATCATTAGTCATTAGAGAAACAATTAGAGTCAAACCATAGGGAAATACTGATTCACACCCATTTGGGATGGTTTAAAAAAACAATTAAAATAAGGACTTCCCTGGTAGGCCAGTGGCTAATACTCCGAACTCCCAATGCACGGAGCCTGGGTTCAACCTCTGGTCAGGGAACTAGATCCCACATGCCCCAACTAACACCCAGCACTGCCAAATAAATAAATAATGAATAAAACAAACATTTCTTTCAATGAAAATAACAAGTATTGGCAGGGATATGGAGAAATTGGAACCCTCCTACCTTGCTGGTGGGAATGTAAAGTAGTGTAGTCATCCTGGAAAAAAATTTGGCCCTTCTTCAAACGGCTAAAGATCGACTTAACACTTTGATCCAGCAGTTAACTATGTATGCATCCAAAGGAACTGAAAACGGTGTTCAAACAAATCCTGTTAGAGCACTGTTCACAGCAGCACGATTCACAATGGTCAAAGGTGGAAACAACCCAAATGTCCACGGATTGATGAATGGATAGATAAACGTGGTATTTTCATACAATGGAGTCGTAGCCATAAAAAGAACAACAAGGCACTAGTATGTGTTCCAGCAAACATGAACCTTGAAAACATTATGCTGTGAAAAAAATCAGATACAAAAGACAACATATAATGTCATTTACGTGAAATATCCAGAATATGCAAATTCACAGAAACATACAGCAGGATTATTCATTGCCAGGGGCTGGAGAGAGGGGAAAATGGAGAGCTATTGGAGGAAAATATTCTGGAATTAAATGGAGGTGTGATTATGCAACACTGCAACTATACTAAAATCCACTGAATTGTTCACTGTAAAATGGTTAATTTTTGTGTTATGTGAATCACCTTTATTTCAAAAGAAGAGGTGAGGCTTCCAGATCAGTAGGGAGCAAAGGACCTAAGCAATCCTGAGTGGGTCCCAGGCAGGGACAAGCCAGCCTTCAGGGCTGTTTGTAGACAAACGGTGACGTGGGGGTGTGGAGGAGACACATAAGGAGTAAGGAAGCTTCCGAAGATAGGCAGCAAGGAAACCATCCTCGTTTTTAAAAGATGAATCCTAAAGTTAAAAGAATTAACCAAAGAAGAAATACAGATGGCCAGCAGGCACAGGAAGATGCTCAACATGGCTAATGATTAGAGAACTGCAAATGAAAACTACAGTGAGGTATCACCTCACACCGATCAGAATGGCCATCATTAGAAAGTCTACAAATAATAAACGCTGGAGAGGGTGAGGAGAAAAGGAAACCCTCCTACACTGTTGGTGGAAATGCAAGTTGGTGGAGCCACTATGGAGAACAGTATGGAGGTCCCATAAAAAACTAAAAACAGAGTTGCCATGTGATCCAGCAGTCTCACTCCTGGGCATATATCTGAACAAAATCATAAATCAAAAAGACATATGCAGGTACTTCTGGTTGTCCAGTGGTTAAGAGTCCACGCTTCCACTGCAGGGGGCAAGGTTTGATCCCACATGCCACACAGCCAAAAAAAAAAAAAACAGATATATGTACTCTAGAGGTCACAGAAGCACTATTTACAATAGCCAAGACATGGAAACAATCTAAATGGCCATTGACAGATAAATGGCTAAAGATGTGGTACATATATGCAATGGAATATTACTTGACCATAAAAAAGGAATGGAATAATACCATTTGCCGCAACATGGATGGACCTAGGAATTATCATAATAAGTGAAGTAAACCAGAGAAAGACAAATACCATGTGATATTGTTAGGTAGTTAGAACAGGGAAAAGGAGTCCAGAATGGTGGTTATGTTAATGAGTGGGAGGATCATCCCAGCCATTGGGGAACCACCCACTCCTCTGTCTTCTGACAGTGACTTAGAGCTGTCCTGCCACCTCTGGGTGCATCTTTTGGCTTACAGATTGGGTATTAAGGTTTACGCAAATTTGACTTGTCATCTTGGACCCGATTGATTTTAATCGGTTTACGTTATGCCCCTGTGCTATGTCATTCTTTCAAAGGTTGTGCTCTGCCCCCTTCCCCCCTGTTTCATGCTCTTTTCCTTAGCCCCATCCGGGCCCACAGTGTTGCCTCTACAATCTTATGGAGGGACAACAAGAAAATAGCTGGCCCTTGGGAGGGAAATACTGTATAATATCCAATCCCTCTAGATATTCAGGTCTTCATCTTCTATGTTTCCTATAACATGTGCAACACCAGCATCTCCCAGTAAACCCGCTAGGGTGGGCAACAGGCACAGAGTGCCTGCTAGAAGTCCATCTGTTGGCATACCTTCAAAGGCAATTGGGCTTCCTGGGATAATGTTTGCCACTTTGGGAGTTAGCCCCGCAGGCCGTTTGGGCCCAAACCCTTACCACCCTTCTCCTAAAGTTACAAATATACCCCTGGATCAAATCTCCACTCCACTTTTATGGAACATTTGGTCTGTTGCCTCTAAACAAATTTGTTCTTAAGCCAATTACTAACTCCTACAATTGGGACCCTGCCACCTTGTAAGCAACATTGCTCCACCCAGCCTATTATTAAAATACCTTAATGGTGCTCGCTTCGGCAGCACATATACTAAAATTGGAACGATACAGAGAAGATTAGCATGGCCCCTGCGCAAGGATGACACGCAAATTCGTGAAGCGTTCCATATTTCTTATACCTCAATAAATTTCATTTTTAAAACAAAAAATAAAATAAAATAAAATACCTTAATGTCCCTAACAGGGCCAGATAACCCACTCCTTTTGTCACTCCTTCTGTTATTACCTAAAGTGGGTCTATGACAACAAAGTGTTTACCATTGGAGACACCCTAACCTGCTCTTATGGAGGACTAGGGAAGAAATCAGTGATTTACAATCCCTTAGAACAGTAAGAGAATAAGGCTTATGACTCTTACACTGTTTCCCAGTCTCAGGGCACAGGCTTGGATTGCTTTACATCATGATATCTATTCCCATCCACGGTGCACAAACCAGCAATGAGTTAAGATTACAACCCCTTAACCCTACCCAGCACTGGTCATGCTGGAGATCTTGGGGATGCCCAACTCTAGTCGGGGGTTCCAGGAGGTCAACCTGCCTTGACCTGCCTAGGGATCTGGTCCTCGAAAGGTTGTCACACCTCAACCTGCTTGGGGATCTGACAGCCAGTCCAGGGGTCCCAGGAGGTCATCACGCCTCAACCTGCCCAGGGACCCAATTCTTGGGAGGCCATCACGCCTCAACCTGCCTGTGGATTCGATCTCTAGGAGGCTGTCACACCTCAGCCTGCTTGGGCATCTGCACCCTGACCCAGGGACGCCTGGCTCTCAGGTTGCAACAATACTGGGTAGGATACGCTTCACAAAGACTCACCCCTAAGGAAATCCACCCATGGAAACAGAAGGAAGCCTATTACTTGGGGGACTGTGCCCAGTCTCAGCAATAACTCAGGAGCCCAATGAGAACCCCATTGTCTTTCTGGAAAGGCTAAAAGAGGCCCTCCAAAAGTTTTCCAATCTGGACTTAGACTCTTATGAGGGACAGGTGATTTTAAGGACAAATTCCTGTCCCAATGTGCATCAACTATCAAAATTAAGTTACAACAGCTACAGCAGCAGGACCCTGCTGCCTCTTTAGATGAAATGATCAGACAGCCACCAATACCTTTTATAACAGAGAACAGGAGAAGGAGGCCAAGGCCCAGGAGAGGGAGAGAAGGAAAGAGACAAGTCATGCCCAGATGCTGGCCGCCCTCCAGAGAAGCCCTACGGCAAACCCTGAGACCTTGAAGCACAAGAAAGTGAAGTCACTCAGTCGTGTCTGACTCTTTGCGACCCTGTGGACTGTAGCCGACCATGCTCCTCCATCCATGAGATTTTCCAGGCAAGAGTACTGGAGTGGGTTGCCATTTCCTTCTCCAGGGGATCTTCCCAACCCAGGGATCGAAGCGGGGTTGCCCGCATTGTAGGCAGATGCTTTACCGTCTGAGCCACCAGGGAAGTCCTTGAAGCACAAGGCACTAGGCAAATGCCTAATCTGTAGACAGGCGGGGCATTGGGCCAAAGAGTGTCCAAACCTTGACAAGTTTCCTAAAATGACTTGCTACAAATGCCATTAACTGGCACATTGGGCGACACTCTGCCCTCAGGACCCAAGAGCCTCAAGGTCAAGCGCCAAGCCTACCCTCAGGATGGTTCAAGAGGACTGAAGCGGCCCGCTCCAGCCAGCACACACACAGATAACCATCAAGGGGCTGGAGCCAAGTGTGCAACTGGATGTGGCAGGTAGGTCTGAGAATTCCTTGGTTGACACGGGGGCTACCTACTCTGTCTTGATCCCCTACTCCGGAGCCTTCTCCTCCCAAACCTGTACCATTTTGGGTGCTACAGGAAAAACAACTACTAGAAGATTCACCCAAGCACTTCTTTGTTGCTGGGATGAACAAATACTTTCCCACCAGTTTCTCGTGGTCCCTGAGTGTCCTACTCCCTTAATGGGAAGAGACATACTCACTAAACTGGGGACCACCCTTGTGATGGGAAGCTTTTCAGCTCCTAGAGCTCTACAGCTCCTGGTTACTACTGAAGAACTCATTACACCTTCTCCAATAGAGAGGGACCAAAAACTATGAGAAGGCAAAATTAACCCCCAGGTGTGGGACCAGGGGATTCCTGGACGAGCCCACCAAGCTGAACCAGTCATCATTGTCCTCTGAGATCCCACTCAGTTTCCTAACCGGAAAAAATATCCCCTCAAAAGAGAGGCTCAGGAGGGACTACAGCCTTTAATAAATAAATTCCTTGCTTATGGGCTATTGGTCCCCACCAGTTCACCATGTACCACCCCAATCCTCTCAGTAAAAAAAAGGATGGAACCTGGCTAATGGTTCAGGATCTCCGGATCATAAATGAAGCTGTAGTCCCCTTCCATCCCACAGTACCCAATCCCTATGTAATCTTGGGAGAAATCCCACCCAGTGCCAAGTGGTTTACAGTCTTGGATCTCAAAAATGCGTGTGTTTTTTTTTTGCATACCACTGGCTAAAGAATCCCAATATCTTTTTGCCTTTGAGTGGGAGGCCCCAGGAGAAAAACATCAACAGATGACTTGGACAGTATTACCTCAGGGGTTCAGAGATAGCCCCCACTTGTTTGGATAGGTCCTTAGCCGGTATGTCCTAGATCTGGACCTGCGACCTAATGGGAGAATATTACAATATAGGTCATGTAGATGACCTAGTAATCTGCTCTCCAGATGAGAAAAGTGCCAACAACATGCAATTCAGGTTCTAAACTTTTTGGCAGAGAGGGGATATAAAGTCTCCCGTGCTAAGGCACAGATGGTGGAGACAAAGGTCACTTACCTGGGAGTTCAGATTACACACGGGTCCAGTAGGCTGTCCTCTGATCGGGTACAAGGAATCCTCCAGTTGCCCTCCCCCAAGACTCGAAAACAATTGCGAGCTTTCCTGGGTATTGTAGAATCTGGATACCCAACTATGGTCTAATTGTCCAGCCCTTATATGAAAGCTTAAAGGACGGGATGATTCAATCCCACTAATGTGGGTAACTCCTCAAAAGAAGGCAGAGGCTACACTAAAACAGGCCTTAACTCAGGCACCTGCCTTGAGGTTGCCAGACCCAGAAAAAGCATTCCAACTTTATGTCCATGAAAGAGAAGGAATAGCCTTGGGAGTGTTAACTCAAAGGTTGGGATCTGAGCCCCAGCCTGTAGCTTACTTATCCAAGAGGCTCGATCCAACCGCCCGAGGCTGGCCCTCCTGCCTTTGAAAACTTGCAGCTATTGCAATCATGATAGAAGAGGCTTTAAAACTCTCCTTTGGGGGCAAACTAACTATTTTTACCAGCCACCAAGTAAAACAACTTTTAAATGGGAGAGGTCATTTATGGATGTCTGATCAAAGAATCCTCAGATATCAAGTAATGCTGATGGAAAATCCAGGGCTAACTATATCCCTTTGTGAGGTTCTTAACCCAGCCACCCTCCTGCCTACCCCCAAGGGCTCTCTCCCCTTTCACTCTTGTCTAGAAACCTTGGACCACTGGACAAAACCCTGAGAGGGATTGTCAGAAGATCCTCTGACCAATCCTGAGGAAATCTGGTACACTGATGGAAGCAGCTTTGTCTTAGATGGAAAAAGAAGAGCTGGATATGCAGTAGTCTCCAATTTTGAGATCATAGAGGCTAAGCCTCTGTCACCAGGTACTTCAGCCCAATTAGCTGAGTTCATAGCCCTGACTCGAGCTTTAGAGCTGGGAAAAGGAAAAAGAATAGCTATTTACAGTGACTCCAAGTATGCCTTTCTGGTGCTACATGCACATGCAGCTATTTGGAAAGAAAGGGGCCACTTGACCACCTGAGGGTCCCCAATCAAATATGGTGATCAAATTCTTAGACTCTTGGAGGCAGTCCATCTGCCCACTGAGGTTTCAGTCTCCCACTGTAAAGGACACCAAAAAGGGAGCATGAAAGTGGCACGAGGGAACCAAGCAACTGATCAGGCAGCTAAGAGAGCAGCATTACAGAACAGTGACCTAATAGGGATTGCCACCCTAGTTCCACAGACTAATTTGCCAGAAACTCCTTCATGTACTGAAGATGAGACTCTTAAAGCTAAGAGTGAGGGCTTTCAAGAAGATCATATGGGGTGGTTCCAAAAGGAGGGACTCCTTTTTCTGCCTGGGAACCTCCAATGGAAGTTAGTTAACTTCTTACATGCCACCACTCATTTAGGGGAAAAGGCCCTCCAAAGATGACTAGAAAAGTCCTTCAGAGGAACAACTATATATATATAGTTGTTCTATAAGGCAACTTATAAGGCAAGTGTCCCACTTGCCAATTAAACAACCTCCAAGGAGCTCGAAGACCCCAACTGGCCCAGCCTGTCCAACGACATGGGGCCTACCCAGGAGAGGACTGGCAGGTGGACTTCACCCAGATGCCAGTTTCTCAAGGGTATAAATACCTATTAGTCATGATAGATACATTTCATAGGATGGATTGAAGACTTTCCCACCCGGACTGAGAAGGCTGAGGAGGTGGTAAAAAAACTGCTCCATGAAATCATTCCAAGATTTGGTCTGCCCAGGTCGTTACAAAGTGACAATGGGACATCATTTACTTCTAAGATCACCCAAGGGATCTCTAAAGCATTGGACATTACTTATTATCTCCATTGTGCCTGGAGGCCTCAGTCTTCAGGAAAAGTAAAAAGAGCCAAACTTAAATTCTTAAAATCAGCGATAAAAAAGATAACCCAGGAGACCTCCCTGGGCTGGAAGGAGGCTTTACCAATAGCTCTCCTCCGCACCTGTATTGCCCCTAAGGGACAGGTTGGTCTTAGTCCTTATGAGGTGCTATATGGGAGACCTTTTGTTTATGTCAATGACCTCTTTCCTAGACCCAGAGGTTCAGACCCTCCAGTCTTATACCATGGCCACTGGACAATTCCAACAGGATATATGCTTGCGGGGTATGAACCAGGACCCAAAAGAGTCTAAGGAGTCACCACTATATGCTCCAGGGACTCAAGTCCTAATTAAAGTCTGGAAAGATGGGTCCCCAAAGGCTCAACTCCAGCCCACATGGAAGGGCCCCTACCCTGTAATACTTTCTGCCCCCACAGCAGTCAAGGTACCAGGACATGACTCCTGGATTCACTACTCACGAGTCAAGCCATGAAAGAAAACAGAAGAGGACACTCAATACACCTGTGAGCCCCTGGGAGATCTCAGATACCTATTCAGAACTACAAATGAGTGCCATTCTAATGAAAAACCCCAAAATCTGCTCTCTGGGGATAAGATTTCTCAGGATAGCTCTAAAGAGCCAACGGCTTGGCAGAGATAGTACTCCAAAACAGACAGGAGATAGATCCTCTGATGGCTAAACAAGGAGGGACTTGAGCCATCCTGGCGATGTGAATTTGGAATTGGCTAATGCCCCTACTAGCCCTTGCTATGCCATATTGATGCTGCTTATGATTGTTCCATGCACTGTCAATTGTCTAACCTGTGTTGTCTCTGCCCAGGTCAACAAGCTACAACATGCAGTTCCAGTTCAACAAAGGCATAAAACTACAGCCGACCATGGAAAATATCACTCACCCTTAGATGGACACAGCTATAAGGACTCTGAGGCCTGAGACTAACAGGAGGGGGAGGCCCAATACCCCTCGTTGTCCCAGTTCAGCAGGAAGTAGCCAGAAAGACCTCGACGCCCCTATTCCCAAAGAATTGGGCCTCCCATCTCTTGAGGGGGGAATGTTAGGTAGTTAGAATAGGGAAAAGGAGTCCAGAATGGTGGTGGCTAAAAGATAAGGAAGAGAAAAGCCTGCAAAAATAGAACAAAGGAAGGTCCAAGGACTGGAATGAGGACCTCAGGTAGAACAAACAACACTCCTGGCTAACCCAATTTACATAGGGCAGGCCCAGGGAAGGGAAAAAAACATATAAAAAGAGGAGCCAAAGCGCATGCTTCTCTTGCTCTCTATCCCCCACCCCCCACGCCCCCACCCCCCCCACCCCACCCCCACGCGCGCTGCGGCGCTCTTCTCTTCACGTCTTTGGGTCGACATGATCTCATGCCTCAAAGATGTATTTTCCTGCTATTATCTAAATAAAATAGAGCTGTAACATGGAGCTGTAACACTGATTTGTCTAAGAGCTATATAACACAGTCCGTTTGAGACCTCAGAACTATAACACAGTGTGCCCAAAATCCGAGAGCTGTGACACGCCGAGGGTTTTAATGTCCATCACTCCAAATCTTTGTTGTGATGAGACAGAACCGAGGAACATACACTCGCCTGACAATATCATTTATATGTGGAAGCTAAAACATGACACAGTGAACCTATCTATGAACAGAAACAGATACACAGACATAGAGGATGGACTTGTGGTTGCCAAGGGTAGGAGAGGCAAGGACCGAACTCGCGTCTCCTGCATTGGCAGCTGCAAACTAGTACATATAGGCTGGATAATCAACAAGGTGAACTTCCCAGGTGGCTCAGTGGTAAAGAATCCACCTGCCAATGCAGGAGATGTGAGTTTGGTCCTTGGGTCGGGGAGATCCCCTGGAGAAGAAAATGGCAACTCACATCAGTATTCTTGCCTGGGGAATCCTATAGACAGAGGAGCCTGGTGGGCTACAGTCCACGGGGTTGGAAAGAGTTAGATATGACTGAGCAACTAAATCAGCAATCAGCAGCAAACAACAAGGTCCTACACAGGGAACTATATTCTATATCCTGCGATTAAACCATAATGGAAAAGAATATAAAAAAGAATGTAAATATGTGTAACTGGATCACTGGGCTGAATACCAGAAATTAACACATTATAAACCAACTATACTTCAAAAAAACTAAAATGAAGATAATTCAAAAAGAGAAGTTAGCCAGCATCTTAACACAAAGCGGGCAGAGTGGAGGGGACTAGGGCTCAGTGGGCCTCAGCCTCCACGGATGCAGCAGGAAGACAGGCTGGAAGAGCAGGCCTGGGGGTTCAGCAGCAGTCACCCACGTTAGCAGGGAAGTGTTCCTCAGACCTGAGGCCAAGGGCACAGCTTCTGAAAGGAAAACAAGGAGCAATCCAACAAGACAGAATTCACAACCTCTGGATGGCAGGCACAGCAGGGCCTATCTTTTGCCGGCCAAAGCTATGGCAACCTCATATGGTGCAGTTTCACTGCTATGAAATGTCCAGCACAGGCAAGTCTACAGTGATGTTAGATATGCAGTTGCCTGGAACAGGGGTGGGATCAGAAACTCACATGCAAGGACAGAGGGATCTCAGTGGAGGTGAGAGAAATGTTCTAAAGCAGGAGGATGCTACAGAAAGTGCAAGTGAAAGTTGCTCAGTTGTGTCCGACTCTGCGACCCCATGGATTATACAGTTCATGGAATTCTCCAGGCCAGAATAGTGGAGTGGGTAGCCATTCCCTTCTCCAGGGGATCTTCCCAACCCAAGGATGGAACCCAGGTCTCCAGCATTTCGGGCGGATTCTTTACCAGCTGAGCCACAGAACGGTAAATTGACTAAAAATGACTGGGTCATATGTGCACATGACATGGAGAACTTATCAGAGACTTTGGTGTTCAGAGGTAGGAAAGGTTGTACTGGATCCCTGTGCCAGGGTGCCAGGAGCTCCCAGCCCCAGGTCAAGGAGCAGCAATGGAAGGGAGGGGAAGTCACTGAGAAACATTGGTTAAAACAAGCATTTGAACATAGCCTCAAGGGATGCATTAACCCAAGGATGGAACAGGAGGCCACCAGGACAGAATTACCTAGGTGTGACAAGTCCAGTGGCTTTCCCTTTACCTACAAGCTTTATTTTAAAGGTCTCCCTCATAACTCTTTGTAGGCCTTCCCTTGTGGCTCAGCTGGTAAAAAATCCGCCTGCCCTGCAGAAGACCTGGGTTCGATCCCTGGGTTGGGAAGATCCCCTAGAGAAGGGAAAGGCTACACACTCCAGTATTCTGGCCTGGAGTATTCCACGGACTGTATGATCCATGGGGTCACAAAGAGTCAGACACAACTGAGAAACTTTCACTTTACTTTAAAAAAAATTATTTTTACTTGAAAAAAGTTTTTTAGTGTACTAAACACTGAACAAAAATAATAAAAAGAGAGAATACAAGAATACTTGGTAGCTTGAGAATGTAAGTGCTCCAGTATGTGTTCTATTGTTTTCTGTGCTTCTTGTTTTCTTTTTTTAACTTTTGGAAATTAATCCAAGGGCCCAGTAAGGGACCCAGGTGCACTGACCTTGGAGAAGCAACACTGGTGAAACTGGAGGGAAGGGGAAAAGGCACAACTATTGAAAGAGTATCATAGCCCGAGGGCCGAACTTAAACTGGTTAGAACCAAATGAATGTGTACAAGATGGCAGACAAGGCAACTTGACTAGTTTCTGATCCTTAGTATATACTCAGTGTAATACATGAGTATTGTAACACATTACTATTGTAACAGATGAGTATTGTAACACATTAGCAAGCTGACACACCCAGGGGCACCATGACAGCTCCAAGGGGATCATCAAGAACCAAAAAGTGGGCATTGACACAATTCCAGATGTTCAAGCTGGATTCAGAAAAGCAGAGGAACCAGAGGTCAAATTGCCAACATCCCTTGGATCATAAAAAAAGCAAGAGAGTTCCAGAAAAACATCTACTTCTGCTTTATGAGCTACGTCAAAGCCTTTGACTGTGTGGATCATAATAAAACGTGGGAAATTCTTCAAGAGATGGGAATACTAGACCCCCCTGACCTGCCTCCTGAAAAATCTATATGCAGGTCAAGAAGTAACAGTTAGAACTGGACATGGAACAAGAGACTGGTTCCAAATCGGAAAAGGAGTACATCAAGGCTGTATATTGTCACGCTGCTTATTTAACTTATATGCAGAGTACATCATGCGAAATGCTGGGCTGGATGAAGCACAAATTGGAATCAACATTGCCAGGAGAAATATCCATAACCTCAGATATGCAGATGACACCACTCTTATGGCAGAAAGTGAAGAACTGAAGAGCCTCTTGATGAAAGTGAAAGAGGAGAGTGGAAAAGTTGGCTTAAAATTCAACATTCAGAAAACTAAGATCATGGCATCCTGTCCCATCACTTCATGGCAAATAGATGGGGAAACAATGGACACAGTGAGAGACTTTATTTTCTTGGACTCCAAAATCACTGCAGATGGTGACTGCAGCCATGAAATGAAAAGGTGCTTGCTTCTTGAAAGAAAAGCTATGACCAACCTAGATAGCATATTAAAAAACAGCGACATTACTTTGCCAACAAAGGTCTGTCTAGTC
The DNA here is from genome assembly GCF_910594005.1 of Cervus elaphus. Lineage (NCBI taxonomy): Eukaryota > Metazoa > Chordata > Mammalia > Artiodactyla > Cervidae > Cervus > Cervus elaphus. The sequence goes on along the minus strand of NC_057818.1, from coordinate 68,585,512 downwards.
AAAGCTATGGTCTTTCCAGTAGTCATGTATGGATGTGACAGTTGAACTATAAAGAAAGCTGAGCACTGAAGAATTGATGCTTTTGAACTGTGGTGTTGGAGAAGACTCTTGAGAATCCCTTGGACTGCAAGGAGATCCAACTAGTACATCCTAAAGGAAATCAGTCCTGAATATTCATTGGAAGTACTGATGCTGAAGTGAAACTCCAATACTTTGGTCACCTGATGAGAAGAACTGACTCATTGGAAAAGATCCTGATGCTGGGAAAGATTGAAGGCAGGAGAAGGGGATGACAGAGGCTAAGATGGTTGGATGACATCACTGACTCAATGGACATGAGTTTGAGTAAACTCTGGGAGCTGGTGATGGACAGGGAGGCCTGGCGTGCTGCAGTCCATGGGGTCACAAAGAGTCGGACACGACTGAGAGACTGAACTGACACAATTCCTGGAAATCTCTGCCCCTTCCCCAAAATAGTTGGCATAATCCTCCCACTCATTAGCCTATGAAATTACCCAGGCATAAAAGCTAACCACATACATTTCGAGACTGTACTCATCCTCTGCCATGGCCCACACTCTACGGAGTGTGTTTCTTTCTGAAAAATCCACTTCTTAGCTACCTCTTTGTCTCCCACTGAATTCTTCCTGTCATGAGACACAAAGAACCTGAGCCTCAGAAAGTCCAGACACCTGGTGAGTGATAATAATTAAAAGATCATGGGTTCAAGTCCCAATCTTCGGTGCTCAGCTTTCTTTATAGTTCAACTCTCACATCCATACATGACTACTGGAAAAGACCAAAGCTTTGACTAAACGGACCTTTGTTGGCAAAGTAATGTCGCTGTTTTTTAATATGCTGTCTAGGTTGGTCATAGCTTTTCTGACAAGGAGCAAGCACCTTTTCATTTCATGGCTGCAGTCACCATCTGCAGTGATTTTGGAGTCCAAGAAAATAAAGTCTCTCACTGTGTCCATTGTTTCCCCATCTATTTGCCATGAAGTGATGGGACAGGATGCCATGATCTTAGTTTTCTGAATGTTGAATTTTAAGCCAACTTTTCCACTCTCCTCTTTCACTTTCATCAAGAGGCTCTTCAGTTCTTCTTCGCTTTCTGCCATAAGAGTGGTGTCATCTGCATATCTGAGGTTATGGATATTTCTCCTGGCAATGTTGATTCCAATTTGTGCTTCATCCAGCCCAGCATTTCGCATGATGTACTCTGCATATAAGTTAAATAAGCAGCATGACAATATACAGCCTTGATGTACTCCTTTTCCGATTTGGAACCAGTCTCTTGTTCCATGTCCAGTTCTAACTGTTACTTCTTGACTTGCATACAGATTTTTCAGGAGGCAGGTCAGGGGGGTCTAGTATTCCCATCTCTTGAAGAATTCCCCACAATTTGTTGTGATCCACATAGTCAAAGACTGATGTAGTCCATAAAGCAGAAGTAGATGTTTTTCTGGAACTCTCTTGCTTTTTTTATGATCCAAGGGATGTTGGCAATTTGACCTCTGGTTCCTCTGCCTTTTCTAAATCCAGTTTGAACATCTGGAAGTTCATGGTTCACGTACTGTTGAAGCCTGGCTTGGAGAATTTTGAGCATTACTTTGCAAGCGTGTGAGATCCCACATCTGGCCCATGTCCACCAGGATAAGGCTGGGTTTGGAGACCTGAACACTGGGTTTCCCCTTGGATGGTGGCTGCCACAGCAGGAAGTTGGAGGGAGACTGGGGACCCTGGGTGAGCTGGGAGGAGGGGCTGAGGCTTCTGACTCCTGACACAAACTGTCCAAACTTCCCCAGAGGCCAGGCGGTTAGGGCTCTGTGCTCTCACGGTGGGGAGCTAGGATCCCACAAGGCATGCGGCACAGTCAAAAAATAACTAACATTAAGTAAAACAAAAACTGTATGTGTGTGTTGGGTCGGGGGAAGAGTCTGCTTCCCAGCTCAGTCAGGTTGCTAGAAAAGCCAGCTCCATAGCTGTAAGACGAAGTCCCTGTTCTCTTGTTGGCTGTCTCCCAGGGCTCTTCTGAGATTCGAGAGTCCACTACCACCACCCACACATTCCTCACCACACAGCCCTCTCCCTCTGCCTTCAAAACCTTGGAGTCCTCCTCCTACTTCAAGTATTCTTCTACCTTTAAGAACCCTTATGACAAACTATGACAAACCTAGACAGCATGTTAAAAAGCAGATAAATCACTTTGCTGACAAAGGTCTGTATAGTCAAAGCTTTAGTTTTTCCAGTATTCATGTATGGATGTGAGATTTTCACCATAAAGAAGGCTGAGTGCCTGACCTGAAATTAGCATGTTGACAAGTCTAACACTGAAGAACCCTTTGACAAAATACTTGAGAATTTAACAATAAGATTGACATTTTAATGAAAAGGTCTTTTTCCTTACAGATGATGGCTACAAATTTTTTTCTATGGATGACTTCTTTGGGGTGTGAAGAGAGGTAGTGACTACAATGCAAGGAATGAGGAGTTCTAACCAAAGGCAGATGTTCTGTTGTCCTGAAGATTCAAGGGCATTTATGATACCAGTCAGACATAACAGGTAGCCAGATGGATGCATGTGGGATAGAAGAGCAAACAACTATTAATTGGCTGCTGCTCTGCACGGCCTGTGGGATCCTAGCTTCCTCACAAGGGATCAGACCTGTGGCTGCTGCAGTGGAAGCTCAGCCCTAACCATTGGACGACCAGGAAATTCTCCATCTTTCTACTGTAATAAAGATTTATAAATCAAAAAAAAAAAAAAAGAAGGCTGAGTGCCAAAGAATTGATGATTTTGAACTGTGGTGCTGGAGAAGACTCTTGAGAGTCCCTTGGACTGCAAGGAGATCCAACCAGTCAGTCCCAAAGGAAATCAACCCTGAATATTTACTGGAAGGACTGATGCTGAAGTTGAAGCTCCAATACTTTGGTCACCTGATGCGAAGAGCCAACTCATTGGAAAGGACTCCAATGCCTGGAAAGATTGAAGGCAGGAGGAGTAGGGGATGACAGAGGACAAGATGGTTGGATGACATCACCGACTGGATGGACATGAGTTTGAGCAAGCTCCAGGAGATAGTGAAGGACAGGGAAGCCTGGCGTGGACAGGAAGCCCTACAGTCCATGGGGTCATAAAGAGTCACAACTTAGCCACTGAACAACAAGAAAGAACCCTTATGATTCCCTAGAGCCCATCCAAACAATCCAGGACTATCTCCTTATCTAGTCAGCTGATTAGTAACCTTAATTATACCTGCTATGTACTATGAGCTATTAGAATTCTCACTTAATGCCCCCAAATCCTGTGGAATCAGGCCAGTCCAGGGCAGCTTTGGCAGTTCCACTCCTGTTTAGGTTACAGTGGCAACAGCTGTCAAGACACAGGACATAGGTGAACCCCTGGCCTCACAGGTCGAGGTGGGCACAGCAAGGGGCCTGTGAAGCCAGTGAAGCATGATCAGTGATAAAAACCAGGGATGAGAAGTTGGACGGAAGAGATACAGGGAGTTGGGCAGGCCATTGTTGAAAGACTCAGATTCTTAACAAGGACAATGAGGCCATGAGACTGGGATTTTAATTAGCTTCCTGGGGGCCTGGGCCACGGAATGCTCCCTTCCCTGTTCGCTCAGTAGGTGCCTAAGGCAGGAGGCAGGGGCTGTGACCTTATCCTCATACTGGAGCTGAGAACTCGGCCCCTTCCACTCTGGACTCTGAACCTGCTGCACAAAGCATGGGGTCCACTGCGGTCTAGGCATCACCTCCCTCTTCTTTCAGCCCCCATGAGTAGAGCCTAAGGCCCGGTCAGTCCACATCCAGTGGGCCTGGCTCCCCCGGGGCCCTGGACAGCCAGGCCCAATTCAAGGTCCTCGGAGGTCCAGGCTGTTCCTCTGCCGGGACAGTTCTTCCCACACACTCTGGGCTCTAAAGTGCCTCTTTGGAGTCTGGCTGTTCACCACCTCCCAGCTAGACGCAAGACCCATCTCACCGCCTCTACCACCTTTATTTTCTGAGCGTTGGCGCGGAGTGTGGCCTGCTGAAAGCACTCTGAACATTCCCTCCTCACACCCCTCCCTGGGGCAGGTGCGCCTGCTGTAGAGGCATCTAGTCCGGGTGCCTCACCTTCTCCCTGGGCCAGGGCAAGGTGGTGCCCGTATGTTCCCACATTCCACTCGCAGCCGCTAGACCCACATAGGTGGAGGCCTGGGAAGTCCTCATCTATGAGGGGTTTTGACCCGCCGGGACCCGCCCCGGGCTTGGGAGTCCACCGCCCTCCCACCCTCACCCCGCCACACCTTCTCCCGCCCAGCAGCACATGCGAGGGGCGTGGCCTACAGATTGACAGCGCAGGTCCCGCCCCCGCCCCGTCGCTAGGGCGAAGCTGCGTGATTGCCCCGGCCCCCTGCGACTTTGGCCGGAAGTGCGACCTGGCGGCGGCGACTAGTCTCCATGGAAACGCCGGAAACGTGCTCTGACCGAATGGTTCGCCGCGTCGCGGCAGCTGCGGACTTCGGTTCCGGCGGCGTCGCGGCCCGGAAGTGCGGCCTCGGAGGTGGTGAGCTGGAGGCGGCCACCGCCCGGCCTGGTGCCTGAGGAGGAGCCGGAGGTGGGGTCAGGCGAGCATCCCCCTGCAGCAGGGCCCGTGGGGAGGCCGGGGCGTGCCAGGGGAGGGGCGCCCGCGCTGGGCTCGGTGCGCTCGCCGCAGACGTGAGGGGGCGCTGCAGGACGGGGGCATGTCGCGGGCCGGGGCGCGGAGGCGGGAACCCGGCTTGGCCTGGGCCGGGGCGGGCGCAGCCGGAGCCGATCGGAGAACGGGGTGCTGGAGTCGAGGGGGCGCGAGGCATGGCGCAGGGAACTCGAGAGGGTGCTCGGAGCAGAGGGCACGGCGTGGGTCAAGGGGCGGCAGCGAGGATGCCTGGGAGCCGCGGCTCAAGGTGGGCCTTTGTTCCGAGGCGCCCGAGGCTCCGCTGCACCTGCAGAGACCGGAGCCTGCCGGGGCGCGGGGCGGAAAAGGAAGGGCCAGTCCCCACGGACTGGGGCGCGGGCTTCTGCCCGCGTCGCCCGGGCACAGGCTGAAAGTCCTTTAGGTGCGGGCGTATAAAGCCTGTGCAGAGTGCTTGCGGCAGAGGTAACGGCACGTGAAGACTTGGCCTGAGTAAGGAATTATCATGGAGACCCCAGAGCTAAGGAGGGTCCTGATCTGTTCTTAATAGATCTCAACAGGCTCCCTCTGGCTGTCGGGTGGGGAATAGACCGGGAGGTGGGGGAGCCTGGTGGAGGCCTACAAAGTGGTCCGAGGGGTCAGATACGGAGTATGAACGGCCCATAGCAAAGGAAAGTCGATTTGGACCTAAGGAGCCAGAGGGGGTGAGTCTGAGACCCCAGCAGGTTCAGAGGATTTCGAGGCCTCACCTGAACCAGACTGGTGCAGAGTGGGCCCATCTCAGGGTTTCTCATCCGTTTGATAAAGGGGAAACTGAGGCCCAGCAAGCATGCTGCCTGTTTGACAGTGAAGTAGCTGAGCTTCTCAGATTCCCAGAGATCCCTGGGAATCGCTTCCCCTTTTCGGTGCCTGAGGGTGGGCAGTGCTGGGATTTCCAGGCTGTAGTTGGACAAGAAGTGTCCATATTGTTCAGCCATGCTAAACCTGAGGTCTCTGCTACTCCACATGCACCCAACCAATCACACAGACCTGGGCAGTCCACAGGCCCCTCTCAATGCCACACCCACACCCTGGGTCCCATGGGTACCCCATAGGTCGCATCAAGATTCCAGGAAGCACAGGCTGCAAGACATGTCTCCCACTAGACGTGCTCCCCTCAGCCAGAGACCTTGTATCTTCCTCCCTTCCGGCAGCACCTGCCAGGCTTCCCAGGTGGCGCTAGTGGTAAAGAACCTGCCTGCCAATACAGGAGACATAAGAGACTCAGGTTTCATCCCTGGACTGGGAAGATCCCCTGGAGGAGGACATGGCAACCCACTCCAGTATTCTTGCCTGGAGAATCTTCCCATGGATAGAGGAGCCCGGTGGGCTGCAGTCCATAGGGCTGCAGAGGCAGACACGACTGAAGCCACTTAGTGCGCAGTCAGGAAACCTGCCAGCCTAATGCCCAACCTCCTCTCAACTCTTTGTGACTATGAGCACCCTTAGACCCCCAGGCCATTCATGCCAGCCCCACCCCATTGAAGACCTGCGCATACACTCGATATAACCAGGTTCTGAGGCAGCAGACCTCTGGGTCTGGGTCTGGGTTTGCAAGGGTCTTGGGTGTGCCAAGGTTGAGGGCCCTGCCAAGGGGAGATGAAAAAGAAGTCCTTAGTGGTGGGAGTCTTAACTGGCAGGGTGGGGAGGGGGTGTTCTATATAGGGGCCCCTGCCCTCTTCTCCACCCTATTGGAGGAGAAGGTGGGGGAGGCCATGGATGGGAGTTAGGGGAAGAGGGGGTCGGTCGGGCAAAATAGGGGAGGCGAGCCCTGGGTCTCCCCACTCTGGCAGTAAGCACGACCGGGAGGGCCGCAAAGCTTTGCTGTCCCCAGCCCTCGCCGAGCGGTGCGCTGGAGGCTGCGGGTCGGAGGAGGGGGCGGCCACATAAGTCCTGGAGGCGGGGAGGGGAGTCCTGCTGGGTCGGGAACCAGGACTTGGAGGGGCCAGGGGCACTGGAGAGGGCTGGGGCTCCTGAGGCCTGGGGGTGTGCGGCCCCTCGGCCCGCTGAAGGGATGGCTGACCCCCTCACCGCCCCGTCCGATGCAGATCGAGGGGAGGTCCCCCGCTCACACCGCCCGTCCCGCGCAGATGGCGGCGGCGGCGGAGGCGGTGCACCACATCCACCTGCAGAACTTCTCGCGGTCCCTGCTCGAGACCCTCAACGGGCAGCGGCTGGGCGGGCACTTCTGTGACGTGACGGTCCGCATCCGAGAGGCCTCGCTGCGCGCCCACCGATGCGTGTTGGCCGCCGGCTCGCCCTTCTTCCAGGACAAGCTTCTGCTTGGCCACTCGGAGATCCGCGTGCCGCCGGTGGTGCCCGCGCAGACGGTGCGCCAGCTCGTCGAGTTCCTCTACAGCGGCTCGCTGGTGGTGGCGCAGGGCGAGGCGCTGCAGGTGCTCACCGCCGCGTCGGTGCTGCGCATCCAGACGGTCATAGACGAGTGCACACAGATCATCGCCCGCGCCCGCGCGCCCGCGCCGGGCGCCCCCGCGCCCCCGCCCGCGCCCGTGCCGCCGCCGCTGGCGCCCGCACAGCTGCGCCACCGCCTGCGGCACCTGCTGGCGGCGAGGCCCCCGGGCCCCCCCGGCGCCGCGCACCCGCGCAAGCAGCGCCAGCCGGCACGCCTGCAGCTGCCCGCGCCCCCCGCACCCGCCAAGGCGGAGGGCGCGGCCGCCGACCCCGCGCTGACCGCGGCCGCGGACGACGGCGCGGACGACGACGACGACGACGACGAGGCCGACGACGAGACCGACGGCGAGGACGGCGAGGGAGGCGGCCCCGGGGAGGGCCAGGCGCCCCCCGCCTTCCCCGACTGCGCCACGGGCTTCATGCCCGCCGCGGCGGACGGCACGCGGGAGGAGCCGCCCGTGCCCGCTGGCCTCTCAGATTACAGCGGGCCCGGCAGGAACTTCCTCCGGGGGACCTCGGCCGCCGAGGACGTGTTCCCCGACGGCTACGTCTCCGCCTGGCAAGAGGGCGATCAGGGCGCCCCCGAAGGCTGTCCGGCCGAGACCCCTGCCCCTCCCGATTGCGTCCTGTCGGGGCCCCGCCCACCTGGCGTGAAGACCCCCGGGCCGCCCGTGGCGCTTTTCCCCTTCCACCTGGGAGCCCCCGGGCCGCCGGCGCAACCCCCTCCTGCGGCTTCGGGAGCGGCCCCCGCACCCCCGCCCGCCTTCTACCCAGCGCTGCAGCCGGACGCAGCTCCCAGCGCGCCTCTAGGGGAGGCCCCGGCCCCAGCGGCCGCGGCCCCCTCGACCACTCCCGCGCGCGCCCCTGGTGCCGAGCCTCCCGCCTACGAGTGCAGCCACTGCCACAAGACGTTCAGCTCTCGGAAAAACTACACCAAGCACATGTTCATACACTCGGGTGAGCCGGGGTGGGTCTCTGGGCCCCTTGATTGGCCTTTCGTGAACTGTCAATGACCCAAGGGTCAGCACAGCCTGGTTCCCCTCTCAGATTCGGATGGTGGGGCGGCCTGCTCTGTAACCCCGGGGATTCTGTACCGGCCAGCAGGGAGGGGCACATATACTTGGGTCTTTCCCAGTGTGAGGCCGCTGGCCCTGAACGGTGGCCAGCGACCAGAGTTCAGAGGGCTCTCTGGGCGCGGCAGGGATGGAGGAGGGGCAGCCCGGCCCTGGGCCTGGCACCAGGAAGTTTGGGGGGGGAGGTTTCGCCCCGGGAGGTGGGGGTAGACCTGAGTGGTCAGCCCCACCTGCGGCCTTCCCTGCTAGGAGGCTACCTGTTGGAGTCGTGAGTCACTGACAGGTAGTGACCCTGGTGTCACCATTAGGGTCTGGGAGAGGGGCGTCCCTGCCCGGTTGGGGGATTCCGGGTTAATGACACGTCTGGGTGCTGAGGGAAGTCGCGGTCAGGCACGGCGCCCCAAAGCCCCTTCCCAGCTGACCTGAGCGCGCTTCCCGCCCTGTCGCCCGCAGGGGAGAAGCCCCACCAGTGTGCCGTGTGCTGGAGATCCTTCTCGCTGCGTGACTACCTGCTCAAACACATGGTCACGCACACGGGCGTGCGCGCCTTCCAGTGCGCCGTCTGCGCCAAGCGCTTCACGCAGAAAAGCTCGTTGAACGTGCACATGCGCACCCACCGGCCGGAGCGCGCGCCCTGCCCCGCCTGCGGCAAGGTGTTCTCGCACCGCGCGCTGCTGGAGCGCCACCTGGCCGCGCACCCTGCGCCCTGATGCGGGCCTGAGGCTTGGCCGCGCCCCGTGGGGTTGGCCTCGCCGCTCCGCGGGCGGGCCGCGTCCACCGCCGACGTCACACCTGTCTCGGCCTCTTGGCCGCTTTCCCGCCGCCGGCCCGCGCTGTCCCTGAGCGCAGGCCCTGCTCCTGCCCGCCCTGTTCCCCAGCCCCGCCTGCTTCGTTCCTCCCCTCCTGCGTACTCGGCCCTCCAAGTGGCGTCCGGCTGGGAGTGGTCAGGGACTCCACCGCCTCCGAGAACTGGATCATCTCCAGGCTGATCTAGGGCTCAGCTATGGCCACGGGCCCAGGATTCACGGCTCCGACTCCAGTTCACGCCGCGACCCCCACCACCACCACCACCGCTCCAGGGAGTGGGGTGGGGGCTGCTCCTCTGACCCTGTGCCAGGATACGAGGTCCCCAGTGCCCCGACCCGAGCCACCCCTCCCTCATCTGGCGTCTAGGGCATCGCCACGGACTGAGGCCCGGCCTTGAGAGCCCTGCTCTGTAATAAAGGACTGTAGGCCGTGGGGTCCAAACCCAGAAGCGCGAGCCCCGGCCCATGTGTGCCTCACCGGCTGTGACCATCGTGCGTGTTGGGGTGCAGTGCGCCTGGGCAGCACCCCGCTGGGCAGCGCTCCCTTGAGCGGCGCGCGGCAGGATGGGCCGCCTTGCAGTCTCGTGTTCTCTGATAGGAGACGCTTGGCTTCCTAGAGCCCCCTCTCCTGTGGAGGCGGGGGAACAGCCCCCTCTGATGAGGATCTGGAAGCCGCAACACCCCCCCGCCCCCGCCCCACCCCTCCCAAGATGCCGATTTCGAGGCCCCTCCCCCGAGATCTTCCGGGCAGATTCTCTGGCCTTCAGGCTTCCCCTCCCGCGTCCTGATGGCCTTGATGGTTGAACTACTCACTTTGGGGGGCAGAGGATCTTAGGGGCCAGGCTACTGATAGGCGGGGGCCTGAGCCCCAGAATTACTGTCCTGGCCTGCAGGGTCGCGAGTGCCGGACTGGGCTGGGGGCGGCACAGACACCAGCGGCCGGCCCCTCGGGCTGCCCACCCGGGTTGCTGAAGATGCCAGCCAGGGTCAGCTCGAGGCTCCTCCTCGCCGGCCTCCTTCACATCGCTGGCGCAAGGCCCGGGCACCGCCTGCAAAGTACCCCGAGCCGGGGGCAGGGGTGTGTGCGTGGGGTGTGGCCTGCGGGCCCACGTCTGGATCCTAGGCTCGTTTCCGCGCTCCCCCGCTGAGGCTTTCCCGCCACACCCACATTCCAGGCAAAGTTCAGCCTCCTGAACCCGGTCCCCACTGATGCCAGGGGTACAGCAGAGTCAGAGCGGGTCACCTGGGTAGGGGGGGTCAGGACCGGGTTTGAACTCAGGCGCTGCGACGTTCAGGGCTTACTGAGCACCTGCTGTGTCCCTGGCCCCCACCCAGCTCCCGCGGAGTCAGGTTAGGTCGGTGCACAGGGAACCTCCCGGGAGGCCTGCTGTCGCCGGAGCTGCCTTGCTATCGTGCCTCGCTGGAAGTTCAGAGGACTGTTTGCAGGTTTCCCAAGAGACTGGCACCCAGTGGCAGGAACGGAGGCAGAGGGTCCGGCGACACGCAGAAGAGCAGGCAGAGCCAAACAAACACTTGGGGTTAGGAAGGCGGGAGGGCAGAGTCCTGGGGCCCGCACCGCGGTCAACAGTCCATGAGTCACGGCGCAGGGGCGGGTCGCGGGCGGAGGTGGGCACTCCTGGACATTTCCCGGAGTTAGGAGCAGGTGCCATGGGGCTCTGGAGGCGACTGGCCTTCTCCTTGTTGCTGCTGCTGCTGCTGTGGGGCCTGGGGCAGTCAGCATGGGTGGCGGCAGCGGCCCCGGCCCTGCGCTGGCTCCTGGGCGACCCCGCCTGCGGCGTGCTGCTGGGTCTGGCCGTGCTGGCAGGGCCCTGGCTGGGTCCCTGGACGCCGCACTGGCTGAGCCTGGCGGCCACGGCCCTGCTACTGACCCTGCTGCCCGCACGGCCGCCGCCGGGGCTCCGCTGGCTGCCTGCCGACCTGGCCTACACCTTCCGGATGCTCCGACTGGGCCTCCGCACCTGGGTGCGCTTGCGGCGCCGACCGCCGGATACCTTCGTGGATGCCTTTGAGCGGCACGCGCGGGCCCAGCCAGGCCGTACGATCCTAGTGTGCACCGGGCCGGGGGGCCGCGCGGTTACCTTCCGGGAGCTGGACACCAGGGCCTGCCAGGCGGCCTGGGCCCTGAAGGCCGAGCTGGCCAGCGCCGCGGGCCTGCGCGCCCGGGAGCCCACAGCCCTGCTGGTGCTGCCCTCACAGACGCTCCCCGCCCTGAGCCTGTGGCTGGGGCTGGCCAAGCTGGGCTGCCCGGTGGTCTGGATCAACCCTCACGGCCGCGGGCCGCCACTGGTGCACGCGGTGCTGAGCTCCGGGGCCCGCGTGCTGGTGGTGGACCCAGGTGAGAACCCCTGGACTAGGGGGTCGGAGGGGCTGCGCAGCGGAAGGGAGAGAGAGGTGGAGGACTGCTGTCCAGGGGGTCCCATTGGGGGCTGGCTCTTAGAACAGCCCACAACCCGCTGGCTCTTAGGACCCAAATCCAATTGCTGGACAGAAATGCTGAGGGTACCAGAGTTGTTTTGTTTTGTTTCCACCGTGGTTATTTGCGGGCGTTTCACACCCCAATATCCATTACAGGTAAGGTAGGTGTGCATCGCAGCCGCAGGGGAGCCTCGGCACGTCTCGCCCCTCCCACCGCAGGATGCCCCCCCACCCCACCCCCTGAAACCTCCTCTGACCCCTCTCCTAGAGCTCCGGGCGAACCTGGAGGAGGTCCTGCCCAAGCTGCAGGCGGAGAAGGTCCACTGCCTCTACCTGGGCCGCAGCTCCCCCACGCCCGGGGTGGGGGCCCTGGGCGCCGCCCTGGCCGCCGCCCCCTCAGACCCCGTGCCCGCCGACTTGCGGGCAGACATCAAGCTTCGAAGCCCAGCCCTGTTCATCTACACCTCGGGAACCACCGGTGAGCGTGCCCCGATGTCCAGGCCCGACCTCTGAACTCTCCTGCTGAACTGACCTCAAGCCTGATTTGTGCCCTCAAACTTGGCTTCTGAAACCCTCCTTGCCCCTGAATTGTGACCCCTGGCCCCAACGTTGACAGCCAGTGTTATTTGAATGGTCGGTGCCAGAACCCTGCCTCTGACCGGTAAACAGCCGCTGAAACCTTGACCTTTGGAATCAATCCGCTGAACGCAGATGAAAACCCACCCACGCTGGCCAGTTTTGCAGAGCCTCAAACCCCTGAGCTTGCGGACCTGCCCTACCCTCCTCTCCCCTCTTCTCCCCAGGGCTCCCCAAGCCCGCCATCCTCACCTACGAGCGTGTGCTGCAGGTAGCAGGGATGCTGACTCTGTGTGGGGTCACAGCCGATGACGTGGTCTACACAGTCCTGCCTTTGTACCACACCATGGGGCTTGTCCTTGGAGTCCTCAGTTGCCTGGACCTTGGTAAGCCTTTCTTTCTTTGAGGTCCCCCTCAATCCACAGGACTCCCAGCCTGGATGTCAGGGTGACAAGCCCCATAGGTTACTGAGAACCCCAGGTTCCCATCTTTGACAAGGGACCACGAAGCCCAGGGCCACCTGGACAGAGGGCTGGACACCTGGGGAGTCCTTCATGGCTGTGGCTGTGTGGGAAGCCAGCAGCACTGCTGTGGGTGTCAGGCATTCCTGGCAGTCAGTGTCCCAGGTGGAGCCAGTGAGGGAACCGGCAGCAAGCCTTCCTTCCGGTTGTCTCCCTGGACACCTGGCCACGAATTCAGTGAACAGACCAGGTTTCGTTGCCGTTGTTGTCGTTTCTGAAATTTTAACCTGGAAAATATTGAAATATCAAAATTTCTAAAGTTTTCTACATGAATCCTCAGGTGCTCACCACCCAGCCTCAGCCACTAGCAGCATTTTGCTCTTCTGTGTTTTGTGTATCACCTCCCCTTTACTCTCACTTTTTACTCTCATTATTTCTTCAAAAATCTTAAAATCATGGGACATTTCAAACATACAGGAAAGTAGAGCAGATAGTTTGATGAAGTCTCTGAAATCCTCACCCAGCCTCAAGAATTGTTAACATGTTGCCAATTTTATTTCATAGGAACTCCCTTCTTTCAGGATTATTTTGAAGCAGATTCTAGATACTATCTTTCTCTGTACATATTGCAGTATGTATCTCTAACATGTAAGAACTTAAAACACCTGTGACCACTGTGATTATCACACCTGCCTGAAAAATTAACAGTAACTCCTGGAAACTATCTGATGCTCACTTCATGTTAAAAATTTCCCAGGAGTTCCCTCTTAGTCCAGTGTCTAAGCCTGTGTGCTCCCACTGCAGGGGCCACAGGTTTGATCTCTGGTCAGGAAGCTAGAGCCCACATGCTGCAACTAAGACCCAGGGCAGCCAAATAAATGATTGAATATATTTTTAAAAAATTACCCCGATTATCTTACTGTCTTTTTGCAATTCAAGTGTTCTTTTTCTTTCTTTCTTTCTTTTGTATTAAGATTATTTCCATTTTATAATTCAAGTGTTCTTTGTACTTGTTTGCTTGGTCTCTGTTCCTCTCCCTCCCACATCCCTGTCAAAACTAGATAGTCCTTCTAGAGATGTTTTCACTTATTTTTAAAACAGTTTTTATTTCTTTGGCCACACCAGGTCTTAGTTGTGGCATGCAGGACCCAGTTCCCTGACCAAGGATCAAACTGGGGTGCCTGCATCAGGAGCATACAGTCTTAGCCACTAGACCACCAGGGAAGTCCCTGTTTTATTTTTACTTTTTTTTTTTTTTTTTTGCTCTTTACAAGAGACTCACTTTTTTGTTTTTTGACTGAAGTATAATTGCTTTACAATATTGTGTTGGTTTCTGCCATACATCAACATGAATCAGCCACAGGTATACATGTGTCCCATCCCTCCTGAACTTCCCTCCCACCCCCCACCCCATCCCACTCCAGGCTGTCATAGTGTTTTCACTTATTTTAAAACAGTCTTTAGGGACTTCCTTGGTGGTCCAGTGGTTGAAAATCTGCCCTTCAATGAGGGGACTCGGGTTCAATCCCTGGTCAGGGAACTAAGATCCCACATGCTTCGGGGCATCTGAGCCTATGCACTGCAACTAGAGCCCCAATGCCAAGCTAGAGCTAAGACCCGTTGAAGCCAAAAATAAATAAATATATTAAAAATAAATACATAAATAAAAATAAAACAGTCTTTATTGATCTGGCTGTAGTGGGTCTGAGTTGTGTCTTGCGGGACCTTCGATGTGGTGCCTGGACTCTTGCGGCCCGCGGTCTCAGTTGCTCTGTGGCAGGTGGGAGCCCCAACCACAGATGGAACTTGTGTCCGCTGCACTGTAAGGTGGATTCTTAACCACTGGACCACCAGAGAGGAATCCCCATGATGTTTTCAGATTCAGTTTAATTATTCTTGGAAATAACTTTGGTGACGTGCATATGCTTCCTAATTTGTCACGCCAGAGACTTCTTAAAACTGGGATCCCATCTTAGGCTAAGAAGAATTGGGACGTTTTCATTGGAAAAATCCTTATCAACCTCCCCCCTGGTCTTAGCAGCTCTTGAAGCCCTTTCCAGAATCCAGGCATTTCAGTTGGGGTTGCCAACAGAGCTGTTGCTTTCAAGGACCCAGCATCCATTTTCACAGAGAGGACATTATACTTCACCTCTGTCAAAATACAGCTTCGAAGAAGACACACACCTGCTCCCTTCCCAAGCACAGGAGCAGTTGTCCCTCTGGGTGCAGGGCTGATGATATTATCTTGCAGGGTTTTCTGAGGATTAGGGCTGAGGTAGGGAGAGTGCCATCCACGGGGCCAGCTGCAGAGGAGGGGAATCAGAAAAAAAGGGAGCACATTCCTGGAGTGACTGTGAGTGCTAAGTCGCTTCAGTCATGTCTGACTCTTTGCGACCCCATGGACTGTAGCCCACCACGCTCCTCTGTCCATGGGATTCTCCAGGCAAGAATACTGGAGTGGGTTGCCATGTCCTTCTCCATGGAGTGCCTGTAGTGGCCCCTAAGATGTGCTGATCCACATGTCCATCCTTCAAAACATCCATATATCCAGCAACCCAGCCCCCCATCACCCATCCATCCTTCTAGCCACTATCCATTTGCCCAGCTAGACAGGCATTCCTTAGACATTTATCACAATCACAAATGAGGGCTCACAGCCCTCATTCAGCAGGGCTCGCTTTGTACCAGGAACCGAGCTTTCCACACATTCTGAAGACAGGATTTAGACTCAGGTCGAGCTGTGCTCTTCTCGTGGGGGCAGTCCTGGTTGGGTCAGTGACAAAGATGAGTGTGATGCCATCCTTGGCTTCAGGGACCACAGCCAGGTGGTCAGAGCAGCTTCTCATGGCAGCTCAGAGGCCTGACCTGAAACCCCTTCCTCTCCTCCCTTCTAGGGGTGACCTGTGTCCTGGCCCCCAAGTTCTCTGCCTCTGGCTTCTGGGACGACTGTCGGCAGCATGGTGTGACTGTGATCCAGTATGTGGGTGAGATCCTGCGGTACCTGTGCAACACACCCCAGGTGAGATGCACAGAGCGCCCCCAAGTCATCCCAGTGAAGGTCTCAGGGAGATTCGGGCCAGGACTCACACAGTGGCCCTCGGGATAGGGGGTCCCACGTGAAGGTTTCCCATCACGGCTGCTTTGAGGATCAGCTGTGCTATCTTGGGAGTGGGGGTGGGGCGGGCGGTGACTTCACCTCTCTCAGCCTCAGTGTCCTCTTTGGGGAAACAGAATAATACCTCACAGGGGTGCAGCAAGAATCAAACATGTAAAGTACGGAGAGCAGGCTTGGCTCGGGATAAAGTCACTGGACCTGAGCAGGTCTCATCCCATGGATCAATGACACATGGACCCCAGGTGACTCTCTCAAGGAGTATGTGTTAGTTCCTCAGTTGAGCCCGACTCTTTGCGACCCCATGGACTGTAGCCCACCAGGCTCCTCTGTCCATGGAATACCCAGGCAAGAATAGTGGAGTGGGTGGCCATTTCCTTCTCCAGGGGGTCTTCCCAACCCAGGGATCGAACCGTAGTCTCCTGCATTGCAGGCCAACTCTTTACCATCTGAGCCACCAGGGGAGCCCTAACGTCCCTCCAAATAAAATATCCAGGTAACCACTCAGGAAAACGTTCCTGGTAACTAACCCAAGTAAGGCCCCTGGATAACTCCTCAAGATGAAGCTTCAAGTCAGTCCCCCAGGTTACCTTCAGGTAAAGGCCCCCCAAGTAACTCCTCCTGCTAAGGCCTCCAGTAAACGCCCCCAGGTAAAAGCTTCAGATAACCATCCCTATATAAGACCCCAGAGGTCTCCCTTAGGTCAGACCCTATAGGAGGCCTCTGGCCACCCCTATGTATTCCTCCAGGTAAGGTTCCCAGGTATCCTCCGAAGGTAAGCCCTGCAAGTAACTCTCTCCAGGTAACAGACTCCAGGTAACTACTCTAAAGTTAAGAACTCAGATCCCCTAGATACAGGTCCCCGTCACCTCCCAGGATAACTCTCCTGGGTCAGGGCTCCTGGGCACACCCAAGGGCAGCCCCTCCTCACCCTTCTCGGGGTGTCCCTGCAGCGGCCAGAGGACCAGACACATAAAGTCCGCCTGGCGATTGGCAATGGACTCCGGGCAGAAGTGTGGGAGACCTTCCAGCGGCGCTTCGGCCCCATTCGGATCTGGGAGATGTATGGCTCCACCGAGGGCAACGTCGGCTTCATCAACTATCCTGGGCGCTGCGGGGCCCAGGGCAAGACCAGCTGCTTCCTCCGAGTGAGTTGCTGGGCGTGACGGGGCCCCTGATGGGGGCCGAGCCCACCAGACCTCTGCTGACACCTCCCACCGTCTATAGATGCTGTCCCCCTTCGAGCTGGTGCAGTACAGCCTGGAGACAGAGGAGCCTCTGAGGGACAGTCATGGCCTCTGCATCCCTGCGAGGCCAGGTATGGGGCTGGGGAACCTCCCCGGGTGTGCGAAGTGGGGAAAGCCGCGGGCTTCTCCATGGCTGGAACAAGCCACCAGAAGTCTCGAGGTGGCTGATGCCCACTGGTGGCGCCTGCAGTCCTCAGCCAGGCCCTGCATCCCTGGTCTGTCTGCCCACGGTCTGGGACCTCCCTCTCAACTGGTCGGTTCTGCCCAGCTCCTCTGCTTCAACCTCTGGCTCTGCTGAGTCTCTGGGTGTCCATCTGAGGTGTTAGCTTGCGCTTTCTGTGGAAGTCCCATCCTCCCAGGCATCAAGCTCCTGTCCTGAACTTTCTCTGAGGGTCTTCTCTCCTGGGGCCTAGCAAGGTCACAGCGGAATCTCTCTTCGCATCACCATTTGTGTCTCTCCCTTGTCCATCCTTGTTGGCCTTTTCCTCTTCTGAGGGGACTCTCTGATACCACCTTCATTTCCTGTCTCTGTCTCTGGATCCGTTTCTGGGTCTGTCTCTTCTCTGGCAGAGTCCGGGCCGCGGCCTGGGGGGCTCCTGACGCTCTCAGCCACAGCTAATGCCCGACTCCCGCTCCTACCCCAGGGGAGGCAGGACTCCTGCTGACCCAGGTGTTGCGTCACCAACCCTTCCTGGGCTACCGCGGGCCCCGGGAGCTGTCAGAAAAGAAGCTGGTGAAGAACGTGCGGCACCCAAACGACCTTTACTACAACACCGGGGACGTGCTGGCCATGGACCACGAAGGCTTCCTCTACTTCCGCGACCGCCTCGGGGACACCTTCCGGTACCGCGGGGCTCCTCAGGGCAGGACGTGTGGATTCGGGGAGGGGCGGGGCTTGGGGAAGGAGGCGGGGCCTCTCCTACCCGGGGGGCGGGCCTAATAGACAGGAGGTGGGGCTTAGAGATTCCTGAGGGGGCGGGACTTAAGGGAAGGGGGCAGGGCCTCTCCTACCCAGGGGAGGCGGGCCTAATGACCAGGAGGTGGGGCTCGGTGGTCAGGAGGCAGGGCCCCTCCTACCCCGGGTGTTCAGGGGCGGGACTTGGGGAGGAGGCGGGACCTACCCTTTCTGGGGGGCGGGACTTACGGCCAGGAGGCGGGGCCTATCCTTTCCAGGGGCGGGTCCCTTCGTACATATTCAGCACAGGACAGGCCGGGGCCTAGGGGCCAGGAGGCGGCACTTGGTCAGGGGCAGAGCCTCCTTTCTCGTACCCTGATCCCAGGCACCCGGTCCAACCCCACAGGTGGAAGGGTGAGAACGTGTCCACGCGGGAGGTGGAGGGCATGCTGTCAGTCGTGGACTTCTTGCAGGAGGTGAACGTGTACGGTGTGCCTGTGCCAGGTGCGGAGGAGTGCACAGCCGTGTGGGCGGGGCGGGGGCTTGTTCCAGGTGGGGAGCTGCCGGAACCCGGGAGAGGACAGCTCGTGTACGTGCTCCCCAGGGTGTGAGGGCAAAGTGGGCATGGCCGCCGTGCAGCTTGTGCCCGGCCAGGCCTTCGACGGGCAGAGGCTGTACCAGCACGTGCGCACTTCGCTCCCGGCCTACGCCGCTCCCCATTTCATTCGAATCCAGGTGAGCTCCAGTGGCGGGAGGGGTGGGTGGGAGGCCCGGCAGGGCGGTTGAAGTCGAGGTTACAGTCTCTCCCCCCGCAGGACGCCTTGGAGATCACAGGCACGTTCAAACTGGTGAAGTCCCGGTTGGTGCGCGAGGGCTTCAACGTGAGCGTCGTCACTGACCCCCTGTTCGTGCTGGACAACCAGGCCCGAGCCTTCCGGCCCCTGACTCCAGACATATACCGGGCAGTGTGTGAGGGAGCCTGGAGACTCTGACCTCCCATCAGCTCACAGGACATCCGAAGGCGCTTCATCCAACGCTGGTCCCCGCCTCCGCTTGTCCCCTCACCCACTCCCCAGACCCGACGAGCCTTGCCTTATCCCCAGCTTCACAAGCTGGGGTGACCCTGGCCCGCAGCAGAGCGAGAATAAACCCGGATGTGTACACGGATGTCTGTGTGGATGGGGAACAAGCCAGAGGTGCGGGATCCCCCCAGAGGAGCAGGCCTGTCTGGACAAGGCCAGGGGAGTGGCTGGAACCAGCGGCCTGCTGCAGCCACTCCAGGAGGCGACAACACACCGAGTCTGCCTGTGGCCTCTGTCGGGGCTGGGCCGGGCTGCAGACGAGGACGTGGTCTGGAGGGTGTGGGGAGAAGTGCTGTGAGGGGCAATCTGACAAGGGCCACAGGCAAGGCTTCTGGAGAACGAAGGTCATGGTGTCTTGGGGCCGGAAGCACCTTCAGGGCACTGCGGGAGCCACAGGCCGGCTGACGTCAGCAGGGGCAGCTGTGCTGGTAACAGCCCCGCTGTGGTCAGCTGCTCCTGCCATGTCTTGTGCTGGACTCTGCTCTCCAGGCGTCCCTGGGCTCCTGTGCCAAACTGCCCCCGCCAACCGATACACCCACTTCTCGGGCACGTGCCGTGCTGCAAGTGGGGTTAAGCTGTGGCCACCCCCCCTGGTAAGGCCCTGTTCAAGGGGCCCTGGCCACTGAGGCTGTCACTGCATTTCCTCTTGAGAGAAGAGCGTGTGCTGGGAACCCAGAGAGCCACATGGGGAGAGGGGGGCGCGTGCTGGACAGGAACCTGGGTCTGTGGGTCCCCGAGCCTGCAGCATGGATTGACAGCTGGCCACTTCCAGGCTGGGTGGCCTGGGCAATGCCCAGAACCACTTGCCTCTCAAGCACTGGTTTCCTTCATTGTAAAATGGGACTGAGGATCGTGTCCACCTCAACAGATGTTTGTGGATATTAAAAAAAAAAAAAAGATGGAGGGCTTCCCTGGTGGCTCAGTGGTAAGGAATTCACCTGCCAATGCAGGGGACAGGGGTTCGATCCCTAGTTGGCGATCTAAGATCCCACACCACATGCTTTGGGGTCAACACGCATACCATGACTACTGAGCCCAGGTGCCACAACTAGAGAGAAACTCACCCACCATAACAAAGACCCAGCGCAAAACAGAAAAAAAAGTAATCTCAAGGTTACATGTGGAGTTAGCATAAGGTCAATTATCACAGTTATCTTATACCTGAGATAAAGACATATGTCCACACCAACTCTTGCATATGAATGTTCATAGCTGCATTATTCCCAGTCCCCAAACCTGCAAACAACCCAGTGTCCAGACAACTTAGGAATGGATAAACCAAATGTGCTAAATGCGTAAATGGTCTATTATTAAATAGCAGCAGCAAGAAAAGAACAGCTCTGATAGATCCACAGAGACAGAAAAGAGACCAGTGATTGCCAGGGGCAGGGGGAGGAGGACTTGGGGGACTGCCAACAGGGGTGTGTGCTTTGGGTAATGTGAGAAAAAGTTCTAAACCTGTGACGATGAAGGCACAGCTCTGTGAATACACTAAAAACCACTGCATTGTATACTGGCAAGGAGTGAATTGCATGGCACAGGGTCTCCATAAAGCTGCTAAGAAATCTCTACACTGCAATTTAATGTTTTACAACGTGTGCATTTTTATTTTTTAGAATATTAAGCCTTTACCTACCTTGCTGGCTGAGTTTGTGGCGTCCTTCAAAGTTGTGCCCCAGGCCAGCGCCCTGCTCTCCCTGCCCTGCTCTCCCCGCCTGCCCCACCCTTGCTCAGCAGCTTTGGGGTGCGGTACCCTACCTGGCTATGGGGCATCTTCATCAAGTGCCGTGACGCCCGTGGTGAGCAGCCTGCTCCTGGGCCCAGTGTTGTAACCATCTCCTGTTCAACCAGCCCTAGGGCTACCGAGATAGCCGAACACACAACAGATGGAGGTGATCTCAGCCTGGGGAGGAGAGCACCTCCCACTACACAGGGTAACGTGCCTGCGGGACCAGAGGGAGGCAGGCTTTGTAGTCAAGAGAGGCTGGGGGGGCCCCTGACTCCTGCTGAGGGTGTGACTGGCTTATTGGGGTGACTGCTGGCTTGGGGGGGAATTAGTCACTTGAGGGGAGCTGTTTGACTCAGGGCTCTTACCAGGAGCAGCATGGAGGGCGGGGGAAGGGGATTTGCTAACTGACCTTTGAGGCGCTCCTGGTTTCAGGTGTTAGGAGGCACCAGAATCAGGCCTTACTTTTAGCGTCCCTCCTACACCCACTGGAGCGAATGTCAGACAGACTCGCAACAGATTTCTGCTCTGCCAACCACTGGGTCACCTCCAGCAGATTTAACTTGGGAGCAAAGGCCAAGGAAGGAGACGGGGCTGGAGAGAGGACCAGCTGAGGACGGAGGCTCTCGGTGGCCTCGAGGACCAGATGAGAAGGGGTGGGGGGCGAGCAGCTGGGACCGGGTGGGAAGACGCTGCCCATGGTCCCAGCCCAGAAGCAGCCCAGGTGATGCTGGGGTGCGGAGTGCCCGGGAGGCTGGCCGAGGAGGCTTGGCCCAGTTACAACGGCAAGAGGCAGGGTGACCGTGCTGTGGAGCTGGCTGGGACGAGCGGTCTAAAGCCCATGGAAGACGGTGACAGATGTGACTCCATCATGCGTGAGGCCGCAACAACAGGGCGACACACACACAGCTCCCCCGGAGACGCCACACACCCGAGCATGTGGGTGGGGCAGAGCCTGCCTGCTGTTCGTGGAGACACAGGGCTCCTGAGCTCTGCCTGCAGGGTGGAAAAGGAGGGTTGGAAAAGCGAGTCCACGACGTTCTGGAGTCTCCGCTGCTGGGTGCCCTTCCATCCCGAGGGAAGGCGGGCGGGGCCCACGTGTCTGGAAGACGCTGATGAGTCCGCGGAGAATTTAAAAGCCCCTTACCCCACCAGCTGACCCTCAGACGGGGGACTGTTCAGGATGATGCAGGTGGGCCCAGCGTCATCACGAGGGTCCATAAGAGGTGGAAAAGGAGGGCAGAGGAGAGCTCGGGCAAGCCCCCGCGAGCGCTGAGTGGCCACTGCCAACCTAGAAGGTTTGGGGAAGGGCGGTGAGCGCGGCACGCAGGCCACCTCTAGGGTGGAAAAGTGTAGCAACGGTTCTCCCAGAGATCAGAGAAGGAAAGCAGGACCTGGACTTTAGCGCAATGAGACTGTGCCCGCCTCCTGACCTCAGAACTGTAATCTATTTCTTAAAACAAGAAGAAAAGGAAAAAAACAAGAACAGAAATCCCACGCTCGGGAAAACTTGCCACTCCCACTCTGCAGGAGCCTGTTTTGAGGAAACACACAGGTTGCCCACAGAGAGTCTGCTCAGGTGTGTCCTCACGGCACCGGGAGCTGCGGGGGAGGAACTGTCGGGGCCTGGTGGAAACCCAGGAAGTGGAATCTCCACCCAGGCATCATGACACGTCGCATTTTTAGTAACACAGGGAGGTGGGCGGGAAGAGCAGGGCTCAGAACAACATGCAGAGACTTAACCGGCTATAAAACCCCACCCCTGTGTGAACACCGAGAAAAACAGTGGCATCCGCGACCACTTTCGTGAGCTTCTTTGTCCTCGGGTATATTTCAGACTTTTCTAAGTGAACAGAAACTACTTTTAAATATGAAAAATCTCCCAAGAAGGCTGCCCGCCCACCCCCGCCCGCCCCTCACCATCTGTGTGGCTGGGCCCTGGCCTGACACCTTCCTCCATGACCCCAGCACAGACCTCACCGCTGGCTGCCAGCCAGATTGTGTTATAATGAGGAAGAACCTTTGAATTCTGTCACCTGAGTCAGTCACTAGAGGAATGCTGCCTCTAAGCTTAAATTAGACATAATAGCCCACCTCTGGGAGCCCTGACTCCCAGGTAGTGAGCATTTAAGCTAAAATTCCTTCCTTTAGCTCACAGGAGACCTCCTGACCACACCCACCTATGAGTGTCTACAGGGAGGAGGAAATGAACACATCTCCTCTGAACCAGGAAATGTTTGACTTGACTTCCTCCCCTTTCAGTGTAAGAGCAGCCTGGATTTTAACTCAGACAAGATGGTTCTCTGGGGCACACGTCTCCATTGTCTCAGTTTGCTGGCTTTTTGAATACAGGCGCTACTCCTTGCCCTAACCACTTAGGCTCTCGATTCACCGGCCTGTCATGCAGCGAGCAGCACAAGCTTGGATGCAGTAACGAGATCACTGGTGCCCAGTTCCACCTCCAGCCTGGCCGTTCTTCCCCGGGCCTGAGTATGGTCAACCGCTCAAAGGTCCCAGAAGACTGGACATGGAGGAGGTGGGTCCCCGGCGTGAAGGCTTCTCCCTCCGTTTCAGGCTGCAGTAAGCTTCCCCAACCCCGTCCATGTGTCCCCCACCTTGCCCAGTAAGGATGGTTACTGCAGCACTCAACACCCTCCTGCGACCCCTGCATGTGCCCGAGGCTGCGGGGGGCTCAATCCTTGGGTGCATGTGTTTCCCTGAAATCACCTCCCACGAAATGCTCTTTTTAGAGCAGAATGGAGACCGAAGTGCACCAAGTAACAGCCCCCAAGACGTCCACGTCCTAACCCCTGGATCCGTGAATGTCACCTCACACGCAAAGGGCTTGCGCAGATGAGAGCAGGAAGGTGGATGGACGTGGAAGACGTGCAACCCTGAGACGAGGATCACCATGGTTACCAGAGACTCTGGATGCAGCCCCAAGGGCCTTACAAGGAGGAGGCAGTATGGGACCTCACTATCCACGGCAAGCGCTGCCGATGTAGCGAAGGGCCACAAATCAAAGGGCGCAGCAGCCTCTACAAGCCAGAAAAACCCTTACAGTGGATTCCCCCTTAGAGACTTCAGGAGGAACCAGCCCTGCTGACACCGTGATTGGGCCCAGAGAGACCCAATCCAGAGTCCCAAGAGGATACACGTGTTGTGTCAAGCCATCGCAGCAGTAGAAAAGTACCACAGGACACTAGCCAAGACCTAAACGACTGCCCAGGACCCAGATGGGCCACCAGGGGTGGCCCACTGTGCAGGCTGTGGGGACACAGCCCTGAGCCGCTGGCCTGCAGGCCTAAGTGACATCTGTTCTTGGAGCCCATCCTTGTCCAGAAATCCTTGGAGAGAAGTTCCCTTCACATCCACTCAGGCAGGGACAACAACGCCAGCAGTGGGGAGTGCAGCCAAGGAGCGGGCAGGCTGGACGCTGGCCCGGCTCAGGGGCCGGCTGCTCAGCAGCTCCAGGGGCTGGGCGGGAGGGCAGGTGCTCTGATCCGACCAGCAGAGACCAGATATCACGATTCTTCTGCAGAAACTTGTCCAATTTAAAACTGGAATCTGTTAAAACTCTAAAATGCACAGTGGATAAACTTCAGCTTTGCAGCTGGCTGCAGACGGAAGTGGGCCATGCTTTCCTGGGCTTCCTGGCCCGTCCACACTCAGACCATGGGCCCAGCTTCTGCAGGAGGAGCGGGAGGGGCCTGGTGACCAAGCCAAGTGGTCCCAGAGGTCGGGGGAGCCCACACGAGGTCACCGGTGGGAGCTTGCAAGTCCCCTGGTGGCACTGGGCTGGCGGAAGCCTGGAGCCCAGCCAGGCCTCTCAGAAAGCTGGGCAGGAGACAGGGAGCATTAGCTCCGGCGGCAGACTGAGCGGGGCAGGGGGCCCCCTGGGACTCTGACCTGCTCCAGGGTCCTGGGCAGCCTCCAGGTCTCCAGGCCACGCCGGTGCCTGGACAGGGAGGCCACCCTTCCAGCGCTCACGGGGCCTCGGGCCGGTGGCTCTTGCGGTGGATGACCAGCTGGGACTTCCAGTCGAAGCTGTGGCCGCAGTCGGCGCAGAGGTGGCGCCGCTGGCTGGCATGGCCCTTGCGGTGGATGACCAGCTGGGACTTCCAGCTGAAACTGTGGCCGCACTCCTCGCAGGCGTAGCCGCGCGGGCCCGGGAGCGCGCGCGGGGGCGGGCCGGCCGGCGGCTTCTCGGTGCCCGGGCCGCTGGCGTGCGCACGACGGTGGATGACGAACACTGACTTCCAGTCGAAGGCGCCGCCACACTGAGCGCACGTGTAGGGCTTGCTCCTTGGCGGCGGCGGCGGCGGCGGCAGCGGGGCCTCGGGGCCGCCGGGCTGGCCCTCGCTCTCATCTCCTGGGGAGCAGAGGAGGCCAGGTCACCTGGGGACCCAGCGCTGTCCAGCCGGGGCGCCTGGGCACCCCGCCCGCCCCCATCCTCCACCCCGCCCCTGCTCGAGAGGCCACTTACCCGGTCGGAGGTTTCTCCGCCCCTCGGATCTGGATCCGGTGCTCAGGGCCTCCGGCTGCGACTTCTCACGCGACTCAGGCAGGGGGTGCGGCAACCCTGCTTGAGGTTGGGGGCCCATCAGGTGAGGGGTTCGCACGAATGAGGGGCGGGGGGGGCGGCCTTGGGAAGCGCTGGGAGGCAAGGTGCGCCCAAGGGCCAGGAGGAGGAGAGGGGGCCTCACCCAGGGAGACCACCGAGCCGTACTTCTCCAGCATCGCGTCCCAGTACAGCTCCTTCTGGGACGGCTCCAGGAGCCCCCACTCCTGCAGGGACACAACCCATCACCCACAGAACTGTCTACTCTGCACCCACCAGGCCAATCCCGGCCAGAGCCTTGCTGGTCCCCTGAGGGGTGGCAGATTACCTAAGCCTCACCTGCTGAGATGGGAACAAGTAAGCGCTGCGGATGCAGGCCTGGGAAGGGAGCTGCCTCTTGGCTCACCAGTCACCCTCAGCTGCCCCACCCCAGGTTCTGGCCATGCAGAAGGAAGCTGAGGACCCCTGGATGGCCCTGGGACTGCGTGTGCTGCATGGAGCAAAAGGCTAGGGGATGGCGGGGACCCCAACCACCTCTCCCCTGCTTCTGGTTTCAAGGGTAACAGAGATCCTCAGGGGAAGTGCCCAGAGCCTCAGCAAACTTGCAGGGAGACTGGGGCGTCAGAGGGCAGGCACTGCCTCGCACCTCCAGACACAGCCGGGCCAACTGTTGTTGAAGCAACCAGGCTTTCAGGATGCGGCTGGGTCCTCGGGAGCTTCTCAGTGTGGAGTGGGTTAGGAACAGTGTCACTGGGAAAGGACAAGACCCTGATGCCTGCACTCAGGACCCAAGCCCTCCAGGTGACAGGGGCTTCCACGCCCAGCTGGCTGTAGCTGAGGGCTGACTGGCCTTGGAGGAAGGGCCCGGGCCATTTCCTGGCAAGAGTGTCTCCATTCTGACCTTGGGTGTGCAAGGGAGGCCAGACTGCTGGGTGGCACTCAGGCTTTCCTGCCACACTGGGGACCCTGTCCCTTCCGCACAAGCACATGAGGGTTCACACTGGGTGCTGGCTCAGGACTCCTGCCAACCTCTGTCTCACATCTGTAAGTGCGAATCCCACCTCTGCCAGTTCCCATCACTCTAAACCAGGTTCCCAGTTCCCTGAAACCAGAATTCATTCCAAGCACTGTTCTGTCCCCCAGACCCTGCCAGGGGTACCCTGATACCAACTCCACTTTGGGGCAGCAATAAGGACAAGAAGCACTGACCAAGGAGCCTGGACAACTGGCAGGACAGAGAGCAGCCCCTGAGGACACCCTCTTCCTGCAGCGGGGCTGCACTTGCCAACCGGGAGCTGCTCACCTGAAGCCGGGGTGGCTGGAAGGGTGCAGATGTCGGTTCCTGTTGTTCGACATGCTCCTTGCAGGACTGGGCTGGAGGTGGGGGGCTGGAGGATGCTAGGAAGCCAGGCAGGCAGGGGTCAGGGGCTGCTCCTGCGAGCCAGGGCAGGCAAGGAGCTGGCGTTGATGCTGTAGCCTGGGCCCTCCTCTGGCAGCAGGAAGGCGTGCTCTTTGTGTGCCAGGCACACAGCAGGCAGGCAGCCAGCCCTTCCCTCCAGCCTCCAGGGGACCCAGTCCTTGTGGGGCCTGCCTCCCAGCTGAGGACGCCAGACCCGATCCAGGAGCCCCCAGTCTCCACACAGCCTCTCCTGGACTCCCCCCTTGCACTCTCAAGGGGCCCCAGCCCTGGTGCACCCGCACCTCACCTGTCTCCTGTACGTAGCCATCAGGCTCCTCCTTCACACTGCAGCTGAGCTGGGCATTGCCCTCCATCTGGGCATCCTTTGGCCCCTCCCCAGAGGCTACCCTGAGGAGCTCCACTGTCCCTGAGGGGTGGACACCCCCAACCAACTCCTCTGTCTTCTTCGTGGCTGGGAGCACAGCTTGCTGCAGGACATGTGCTGTAATCTGAGGTGGGGGGGAGGGTCATTGGGGCACTAGTTTTATTCTGTCCCTCAGAGAAGCCACCACCACCACACTCACCCAGCCCAGCAGCTGCCCAGGGTCACGCTGCAGGTCTTCGACCAGGACAACGGCCTCCTCAGGGCTGCCTGGCTGCTGGCCTCGCACCCAGGCCTGGATCTCGGGGGGCAGAGCCCCCAGGAACTGCTCCAGCACCAGCAGGTCCAGTATCTGCTCCTTGGAGTGCGCCTCAGGCCGTAGCCATTGGCGGCACAGAAACTGCAGCCGGGCCAGGGCCGCCCGGGGACCGGCCACCTCTTGGTAGCAGAAGCCCCGGAAGTGCTGGCGTGCCATCTCGGGATCCTCTGGGGTGGCCTCAGGGTCCAGAGAGGGTAGACTAGGGGGACCCAGTGGGGATGGCATTGTGTGGGGAATCTTCTTGGAGCCACCTGCAGGAAAGAGGAGTCAGGCTGCCAGCCACACAGCCACAGTCAAGGTGAGGCAGCTGCGTGCAGACAGCCCCAGCCGGGGGGGTGGTGGCGGTGGTGATGCTGATGTCTGGGCAGAGAGGGCCCTGGTGTGGGGATGCTCGAAGCTAAACTGGGGAAAGTTTCATGGAAGGAGAGGTCACAAGAGCTGGAACTAAGAGCAGAAGGAAGCCTTGTGAACCACTTGGAGTCGGATGGAGCTTCCAGGAAACAGCTAGGAGATGATGCTGAACGCAAGGCCAGGGGAATTACCCCAGGCTTCCAGGGTCAGCCGAGGAGCTGAGAGAGGGGGAGCCAGGGTGAGAACAGGCTGCCCGTCCCCTCCATCTCAAGGTCACGTTGACTCAAGAGGGGCACCCCGAGGGGCTGGCCTGCGCCACGGCCGAGGCAGGGGCCGACGTGGACCCCGAGACACCGTGCTCGCTGACACGGGACAGCTGTGCGTGACTCACACCGTGTGGACCGTACTTGTGAAAGGCGGAAGCCAAGCAAAACAGAGCCTAGGGCTGTGTGGGGCGCTCCGCGGGCAACCGTGTCCTGGCCCTGAGGGCCCGCAGGGAGACGCGCCCACAAGGGGGGCCTGTCTGACAGGCTGAACCGGGCCCGACCCCCACAGCTGGCCTTCCAGAGACGAAGGGGAGACGGGAGTCCTCCGGGAGGAAGGGATGGTGCCCCAGACAGAGGAGGAGCCAGAAGATGGCTCGGGGGAGGGGCGCCCCGCGCACTTCGGGCGGCGGCGGGAGAGCCCGTGCGCCGCGCCTACCGGCGCTCACTCCGCCACCACGAGCCCCTGCGGTGAGGGGCCCCGCGCCCTTCCGCTGGCCCCCCCCATCGGCCCGCCCCTCGCGCGTTGCCCCGGCGACGCGGCCCTGGCCAATCACGCATCAGCTCCAAGGCCCCGCCCTTCCGCTGGCCCCCATCGGCCCGCCCCTTGCGCGTTGCCCCGGCGACACCGCCCTGGCCAATCACGCGTCTGCTCCGAGGCCCCGCCCCCTCCCGTCGGACTACGTTTCCCATGAGCCTCAGCACGTGAGCACAGGCGCGGCCTCGGAGCAGGTGCACTTTCTCGGAGTCCTCGCACGGCTGAGGGGCGACCCGTTCCTCCGAGCGGCATCTGCGGCGCCGCGGGCTTCGGTGGGCTCCCGCCCCGTCCCTGCAGCCGCTCTCCCTTTGCACCCGCCCCGGAGGACTCACCAACTGCAGAGATGGACGGGACCTCCGGGCCTTGCGCATGCGCACATCAGGCCGGTGCCTATTGGCCGAGGGGTGAGGTGGGGCGGGGCGTGACCTCTCAGCCAATCAGGCTGGCGCTCCGCCCGGGCGCTCTCCCTGCAGCCTCCTTCTGGGCGCCGGCGGTCGCCCTGGTAACCGCGGGAGCACAGCGGCCCCCCTCCCGCTATTTCCAAGGCGACCGCCGGAGCGTGGCCCTGCCCTCCCGGGCGGCCGGAAGTTTCCCAGAGACTCGCCTCTTCGGGTCCCAGGAGGAAGCAGGGATCTGCCGGGAAGGCTGGCCTAACCCATGGGCGTTCTCCGCCTTCCCCAGGAATTTCTCCAGCGAGGGTGACGCTGGGGTCCGTCATTCGACTACCACTGAGCGCCCTGCGGGTGTGCGAGGACAGCAGGCACCCATCTGCTAATGAGGAAACTGTCCCGTAATCTATATCCTCAGACTCTCAGACGTGCCTTCAGCTAGATCAGTCCTGCAAAGAAAGGTCTCTTCCATCATCTACCATGTGGAGAGAGCTGGAGCTCTAACAGCCTCTTCGGGAGCTTTCCCTCAGTCATGTTTGTTTGGGGTCTACCCTTCCAGAGGGCTGCTGGTTTTCAAGCCTTCTGGATTTCTACAGCGTGAGCCTGGTGGGACCACCCTGCACGTCCGCCAGCGCCAACTCAGTATTTGACTTTTCCCCAAATCGGTACTAGCTCCTCAATTTCCACCCACTTCTGGCTTCCGTATGCCACTGCCTCCTCTTTCACAATCCTCCTACTTGCAGGTTTGTGTTTTGTTTACTTACTGGCCCCACCACGCAGAATGTGGGGTCCTAGTTCCCCAACTAGGGATCGAACCCTGGGCCCCCAGCAATGGAAACTTGGAGTCCTAACCACTGGACTGCCAGGAAATTCCCAAGGGTTAGTGTTTCAAACGCTCCTTGTGGTTTCAGTGGGTTTCTGGACCGAGTAAGATGCATGTAAGTCCATCATCTTGACTCAGAAAGTCCACAAAAACTTAGTCATAACACATTCGGGGTTAAGCAGAGCGGTCAGCTTGGCAGGACACAGCCCAACATGACCACAAAGGTTTGGAGGACAACTCTGGGGCCAAGACATGGGGGCAGGGGGGTACTTATGGTGGCTGTTCCTACAGGAACAGGGCTGGAGCCTCTGATCACCCCTCGGTACTGGGAGGGTGGACTCAAGGAGGGTGGAGGAACTGGGGTAGAAGGAGCCAACCACATGGCAAGAAAAGTTCAGTGAAGCAGGAAGGAGGCTGAACAGGGCACCAGGCCTAGCCTGAGGGTTCAGCAGGGCTCAGGGTGGAAAGCAGGTTCCAGGAGCTTCTTCTGAGATGCAACAAAGGTTGCATGTGACTGATTCTCTGGGAACCTGTTTGATACTCAACAGGGTCCTACCACAGAGTTTGTAAGCTGTGGAGTTTGCCTGCATCTCACAGCCACGCCAACAGACCCTGATGTGACCTGCTCAAGGCTCCCTCATGGAGGCCAGCCTAGGGGAAGATGAGACATAGCCAGGCCAAGGCAAGGACCAGGGCAAAGAGTTTGGGCCCAAGACGGCTGGTCACTGGCTCAGAGGACCTGCCCCTGAGGAGTCTTGGGGAGCCTGGCCCTGTGTGACCCCTCTCCCTACCTCCAAGTGAGGTTTCAGGGGCAGCAGCCTGCCAGCAGGTGGAGAGTTAGTGGTGTCATGTCTCTGACCTCACACCTGTGAGGTCTTGAGGTGATGGAGCTGGAGCACCCACTGGGCTGTGGTCAACCTTCTGGGTCACCACACGTGGCCACAGCCTCAGATTCCAGGGTCTGGACCCACAAGGGCTCATCTCCCAGCGGAGCTGCAGCGTGAGGCAGCCCCACCACATCCGGGTCCCCGGCTGCCCCGGGGACAGACAGGCTGCACCTCTACCCTGTGGCCCCTCACAGGGACCAGGCCTGAAGCCAGGGCCCTGCAGCTGTGTGACAACACGTGTGCATCACACTGAGATGAAACCCACTTCAGGCCAACTCCGTTCATGTTTCTAAAAAGAAACCTTTATTAGGGAGTCTCTCTGGACTCTGTCTTATCAAAACCTTCTGAACCACGACCTAGAGGCTGAGGCTGCGGCCCTGCACAGTGCCGTTCAAGAGTTTAAAGCGTACCTCCAAGCCATAACTTCTAGTCTTTCCCCCCTCCAATAAATGCTCCATTAACTTCCCTGGAGGTGAGACCCTGGGTGGAGATGCCCCAGGTGGAAGGCCACAAGAAGCCAACCGGGCCCCCAGCCCATTTGTCTGCCTCAGTGTCCCTACCGTGTGGGCTGTGGCACCCTGGGGAGGGGTCTCAGGAGGGCACCACACACAGCCTCGTGGTGGCAAGTCCTCTGCCCCATGAGGGAGGCACAGGCAGGAACATGGCACTGGATCCCACAGAAGCAAGTGGCCCACCCACCTTCTCTGAACCTGTTGCTGTGGTCACCTCCCATCAGGGCAGTGGGGCTGGAGAGGCTCGGATGGCGCTGACTTTAAGGAGGGCAGGACGCAGGAGCTAAACCAGGACCACAATATGAGTGAACAAGCACAGCCAGGGAACTGGCACTCTGCACCTTGTTCCCCCAGCTCCCTGGGGACTCCCCTGTCCTGAGGGTCGGCCTCGTGCAAGGAGTCAGGCAGGCTTCACCCTCCAAGCTGGCAGGCTAAGTGTGGGGTGAAAGGGTGAGCTCTCTGTGCCTCAGCCTCCTCTGGGGAGTGGGGACCCCAGCCACAGCAGCCCCTCAGCGCTGTCAGGAGAAACCTCCTCAGGCAGAGGCGGGACTGGCGGGAGCCTGCGGGGATTGCAGATTGCCGTCTGCAGCCTCAATGTTTTTTCTTCCCCGGAGGCGGGAGCTGAGGCTCAGAGCCCAGCCACTGGTCCTAAAGCCAACAGCCGCCTCCCACAAGGCCTCCTGTCCACGGGCCGGCTCCCAGGAAGCCCGGGCTGAACTGAGGCCTGGGGTGGGGGATCTTCTGACGGCAGGGGTGCAGCAGTTCCCTACAAAGCCTCCAGTTTGGGTGGGAACCTCGGAAATGTCTCCGGACCACCTCCACACCCCCCAGCACCTCCTGTTCTGGTACCAGTGAAGACACGCATGAACCGGCAGCACCCTGCCAGCCTCCCCCGTCCTTTCTGCAGCCAGACCGCTTGAGGCTGGAGGGGTGAGCTGTGGCCAACCAGCGGCAGATCTTGTCACCAGGTGCAGGAGGAACCCCAGTGCCCGCGCCAAGCTCCTCCAGAGTGGAGGCCTCTGCAGAGGACCGGGCCTGTATGCGCAGAAGGGCCCAACCACCGGCCGGGGAAGGTCGGGCCGCGCCCTCAGGACTCAGTGGTCCTCAGGATGGTGGCTGGGCCCGAGGTGGCGGGGCGCCCGGCCTCCCGCCCCAGTGCGCCCTCGGGCGATGCCCCTGAAGGCGGCCTGGCCGGGGGGCGCGGGCCGGCTCGGGGCCGGCGCGCAGGCTTCTCGCCGGTGTGGAGCCTCTGGTGGTGGAAGAGGGCCGGGCGCTCGCGGAAGGCGCGGCCGCAGTGCGCGCACACGAAGGGCTTCTCGCCCGTGTGGATGCGCCGGTGGCTGAGCAGCACGGCGCCTTTGGCGAAGGCCTTGCCGCAGTCCGCGCAGCGGAAGGGCCGCTCGCCTGTGTGCAGCAGCCGGTGCTGCCGCAGGTTGGAGCTGTGGCTGAAGGCGCGGCCGCACTGCGCGCAGGCGAAGGGCTTCTCGCCCGTGTGCACACGCCGGTGCTTGAAGAGCGACGAGCCCTGGCTGAAGGCAGCCCCGCAAAGCGCACAGGCGAAGGGCTTCTCGCCAGTGTGCGTGCGCTCGTGCTGGATGAGGTGCGAGTTGCGGCAGAAGCTGCGGCCGCAGCGCGCGCACGCGTAGGGCCGGCCGCCCGCGTGGATCTTGCGGTGCTGGCTGAGGTTGGAGCGGTGGCTGAAGGCCTTGCCGCACTCGGCGCAGCGGAAGGCCTTCTCAGCCGTGTGGATGCGCTGGTGCCGCACCAACGACGAGCTGTGCCGGAAGGCCTGCCCGCAGGCCGGGCAGCTGTAGGGCGTCTCCCCGCTGTGGATGCGCTGGTGCTGCGTCAGGTGCGACGTCTGGCTGAAGGCCTTGCCGCACTGCGCACACTCGTAAGGCCGCTCCCCGGTGTGTGTGCGCAGGTGCTTGAGCAGGTCGGAGCTCTTCACGAACACCTTGCTGCACGCCCTGCACTCGAAGGGCTTCTCCCCGGAGAGGAGGCCGGGCCCGGGCTGCAGTGCCTCACCCAGCTCGGTCCAGCCAGGCGGCCCGCGCCAGGCCGGGCCCATTCCTCGCGCTCCTGGAGCCCCGGGAGCGCTTGAGAAGGCTCCCCCGGGGGCCTCACGGGCCCAGGGCTTCCGCCGCTCCGACACCCGAGACGGCTGACTGGGCACGAGGCACTCTGCGAGAGCCTTGTCCCCAGGCGGCGGCCGCAGAGAAGAGGTCAGCCGGAGGCTCACACTGGCATCGCCGCTGCCCGGCCCCAGCCGGAGCCTCTCCCAGTAGATCACAGATACCCCAGTGGGTCTCCTCTCCCGAGACGGGGAGATGCCGCGCCGACCCTCCGGGATCTTCCTGCGCTCATAGGCACCCGTGGTGGGGAGGACCCTGGCGGGCGCCAGAGAGAAACCATCCCTGAAAGCCCCCGGGAATGGGGCTTCTCCAGAAACATTGCCGTTCTCTGCCAGAGGAGGGGAACCTGCAGGCACAGAAACGGTGGAGGACTGGGTCATCCTGGGCGGGCCATGCAGGTGGGCGAGGGGACCCTCAACCCCAGCGTGGATGAGGGGGAGGAACAGGGGCCTGACTCCCTTCTGGCATGGAGCTGGCCGTGGGGTTTTCCCGGGCCGCTCTGCTCCTCACACTCACCAACTCTGGTACTGACCGCCTGAGCCCTAGCACCTACTGACTGCCTCTCCCCCGCAGGGTCAGCCCCACAAAGGCAAGACCAGAAGTGATCTGGGCAAGGCTGTGTACCCAGGGCCTGGAATGGAGCTGGCCACCGCAAGTGCTCAAGAGACCATGTGCCCTTAAATAAATGGCCTCACGGATGAGGTAGTGAGGAAAGACCGTGAGGGTCTGAGGCCACACACACTGGCTGAGGGTGGGACTCTGGGCAGGTCTCCCCACAGCCTGGGGGCGGCCCCAGAGCCACCCTCAAGGACGGCCAAAGTCGGAGCCTCTAGAAGAGGCTGAAGGTGAACAGTCAGGCGGGCGGGAAGCCAGAGAGGACCGTGTCCTGGAAGGGAGGCGGACGAAGCCAGCTCACAGGCTGGCCTTCAGCTCACACCCCGAGCCCCACTCACCGCGGCGGGGCCTCCTCTGGGCATCCCGGGGCAGGGTCACGTCCACCCCACTGAGAACCCAGGGCTCCTCGCCGCGCTCCAGCTGCGTGACCACATGGGGCCGGGACACAGACAGGCCTGCGGGAGAAGACGGGCGAGTGAGGGGCAGACGGAGGGGCCGGGGCTTCGCCGGACGCAGACGGCACCCTCTGTGAGGATGAGGAGGCCTAGGGCACACCCCAGGGCAGGGTCACACCTCCTCCCTCGAGCGAGGAAAACAGTGTTGGCAGCACCAGCAGGGGACTGAGTGCTGAGACACCACAGCTAACAGGGACACTCGGCCAGCGGGCACGCGGCTGCTCCCAGGCTGCCAGGTGATGAGAGGTTAGTGCTGGCAGCCCAGCCTGGCAACAACCAAGCTCCACATGGGGACCCAGAGCTTACCCAGCGAGGCCAGGAGGGCGAAGTTCTCCAGCATCACCCGGCGGTACAGAGACCTCTGGGCTGTATCCAGGAGTCCCCACTCCTCCTGGGAGAAGTGCACAGCCACGTCCTCAAAGGCCATCAGACCCTGCCAGAGTCGGAAGGTGGACACGATGAAGCTACGGCTGTGTGACCCAAGCTCTCTGTCCTGAAGGCTCCCTCTGCACACGTCTCTCAGCTGCTACCTGCACACCCCAACCCCCACCCCACGAGGCTCTGCAAGTAGAACGCCCCTCGCCTGGCTGAGCCCCTCCGCCTTCCTTACCCGGGGCCTTCCTTATCGGGGCCGTAGATGCCTTGTTAACCCCGCCCAGCCATCTACATGAGGAAGCCAGAGGAACCCCCAAGGGAAGCCCCTCATGCCCACCCATTCTCCAGCCTTTGCAAATGCTCACCCACCCCAAAGGTGCCCTCGCTGCTCCTGCACAAGTAACTGCAAGCAACAGCAGCAGAGCCCCCAGGACACGCCCAGCCCTGCAGGTGTGCCTCTCCTGCAGAATGCAGAATGCGCCCGGCATTTCCAGGCTGCTCTTTGAACCAGAGGGCTGGCTGATCCCCTGCAGTCACCACAGGCAAGATCCCAAGGACCTGGCGGGCACACAGAAGCCACTTCCCTCCTCCCTCCACAGTCAGACCTCCTCTATTTCCTCCTCACTCGGCTGCTGCCTCCTTTCCCTCAGCCACCTGCCAGACTTCCCCCTAGAGCCCCAGGACTGCCAGCCATTTCCATCTCCCTAAAGCCCTAAGTATCCATGCCTGTCCCTGGCTGACTCCATGAGATCCCCTCCTCCTACGTTTGATTCCCAAGCTCGGCCTTGCTCAGGACACCAGGACACTGTCGTTGGACAGCTACAATTCCAGATCCATGTGACACCTCCACTCTTAAGATACCATAGATTCCTCCCAATTTCCCCTTAAACCTACTTTCCCTTCAAATGCCTAATTTGGTGTACAGCACCTCCTTCCCCTCTCCCCGGCTCTGTCCCACTGAGTGACAGTTGTCACTGACACAGTCCCAAGGCAAGGATGTAATCAAGGGTTTTCAATTTCAGGACCAGCTCCCAAATCCCGGCCCCACTGCCCAAGGAGGATCTGTGAAAGTGCTAGGCACCTGCATCCTGTTGGGTGCTCCGGCGGAAAACCTTAGAATGGCCCTTCCACTGGGCACGCACATCCCACTTGCTACATCAGCGTATCTACACAGAATTCTCGTCTTCACTGCCCGGACTCTGGCCGCAGCCTGCTCCCTGCAAAGCGCCACCCCCTCTGCTGCCCTCCATCCAGAAAACGATGGGATACCTAAAAACTCGTGACTTAAAGCATGTCCAGTCTCCTAGTGCCCTGGGATAGTCTTAACTCCTCGGCCTGTCCTTTCGGACATATCCTCTCCCGGTCCCGCAGTTTCAGTTTCAGAAGCGTCTACACTCAGGCTTCCCTCGCAGCTTTTGCACACGGGGCACCGTCCCCTCGGAAGTTCTATCCACACCTCACCCCCTTAGCTGCAAGAAGTGGGGATCCCACGCGTGCACGCCCAACCGGCCGGAACACCAGGGCCTAGGACGAAGCGCGAGGGGAAGACATCAGGTGAAGTGCCTCCCCGGCTCGGGGCTCTGGTCCCTGGAAGAGGCAAGGTGGGGTGGGGCGCCCGGGCTCTCGCTCCTCACCTGCGCCTGGTCGGGCTGCGCTGCCGCAGGCGCCGCCGCCATTGGAACCTGCAGAAAGGGCGGACGCCCAGACGCGGGACTTACTCTCCCCGTCCGTCAAGGGGCGCCGCGTTGGGGCTGCGTGGAGACCAGAGAGCGCGCGGCTCGGCGGCAGCCCACGCGGCACCCGGGGAAATTGAGACCAGCTGCGAGCCGTGGGCCTCCTGGCTCCGCCGCCCGCGCTTCGGGTCTCCTCCCGCGCGTCCTCGCTGCCCGCGCCTCGGGTCACAAGACCCTCCAGCCAAGCCGGCCGCGACGCTGCGCTCTCCGGCCGTCACCGGCGTGGCCGGACACCGGTAGCCAAGTGACAGTCCCAGGCGCCGGAAGTCCAATCTCGCGAGCTCTCATTGGCCCGTGGCGCGTTGCGGAGGCACGCGCAGGGACTCCGGGGAGGCGTGGCTTCCGCCTGTCTGCAGGCACGGCGGGCGGGGCCCGCCTGTCTCCACGGCAACGGCAAAGCGTCACCGCGAGGGACGCTGGGAAGTGGAGTAGACGGCCGTCCAGCTGTCTATTTTATTAACATTCTTTGTAAATCCTTGTAATGCAAGAGATAGCATCCATTTTGGCGCTCAGTCGTGTCCGACTCTTTAAGACCCCATGGACTGCAGCACGCCTGTCCTTCCCTGTCCTTCACCATCTCCCGGAACTTGCTCAAACTCATGTCCACTGAGTCGGTGATGCCATCCAACCATCTCATCCTCTGTCGTCCCCTTCTCCTCCTGCCTTCCCTCTTTCCCAGCATCAGGGTCTTTTCCAGTGAGTCAGTTTTTCGCATCAGATGGCCAAAGTATTGGAGCTTCAGCTTCAGCATCAGTCCTTCCAATGAATATTCAGGACTGATTTCCTTAATACTACAATTAGTATTTGTACTTAAATTTTGCTCACCTTGAAACTGAAGAAAAGCTAATGTATATCTGGGCATAACATGTTTCCTGCCATTCTTGTACACAAAGAACACTCAAGTCTCATCTGAGGTGCACCTTGAACCCACGTGTCTGGACTACAAACCCAGTCTAAACCCATATATTGGGACTCGAACACAAGGTCTTTTTCTGTTTTCCTGGCTGAATGGCATGGCACGAGGGATTCCTTCAACCAGGGATCAAACCTGCACCCCGTGCAGTGAAAGCACGGAGTCTTAGCCACTGGACTGCCAAGTAAGTCCCAACCCATGGTCATTTAATTGAGATCACACACCAGGTCTCCAGACTTAGTGAAGTTCAGGTTCTTTATGTCTCATCGCAGAAAGAATTCACTGAGATACAAAAATGATAGGTAAGAAGTAGATTTATTTAGAAACACATTCCATAGATAGAATTCAGTCAGCCTCAAAAGGCCAGAACAACCATGGGAGAAACACACTCCACAGTGTGGGCCATCTCAGAAAGCGAGAGGCCCCAAAACATGGGGTGATTAGTTTTTATGGGCTGGGCAACTTCATAGACTTAACGAGTGGAAGGGTTTTTCCAACTATTTGGGAAAAGGGGTGAGATTATCAGGAATTGGGGCACTGCCCACTTTTTGACCTTTTACCATTGGCCTCAGCACTGTCAAGGTGCTGGTGGATGTGTCATGTAGCTTCTCTGGGGTTACTCTGCACTGGTGAGGGGCTCTACGTGTACCCCCACTTCAGTTGCCTTTGGTGTTGATGGAGGCTGGGGCTGAACCGGGAGGCTCCCCGCCACGTCCCCGGGCACGTGGCTTCTACCTACTACAACCAGGTGTCTTTGAAGATGTGTCACTGGGGTGGGCTCTCCAGCTTTCAGGGTCCGCATGGTGGTCCTGGACTGTGAGCCTGACCCCACTGGTACAGATGGCAACCCACCTCCACTCCAGGCCTCATGGTAGCCCTCAGGCAGGTTAGCAGTCTGTGGACATCTTCGGTGGGGAGCATGATTCTGCTGACCAGGAACGGGCAGCTGAACTGAAGGGCCTGGCAGGAATGTGTCACATGTAGAGGCTCAAGAGGGCCCATTCCCCTGACCTTCACCCAGTCCCTCTCCCTTCTCCATGTGGATGTCAAATGGATGCTCTTTTTTAAAAATGTATTTATTTGGCAGTGTCAGGTCTTATTTGAGGCACACGGGATCTTCCCTGTGGCTTGCGGGCTCCAGAGCATGTGGGCTCAGCAGTTGTGGCACTCAGGCTTATTTGCATCTCAGCATGAGGGATCGTATTTTCCCATCCAGGGATCAAACTTGCATCCCCTACAATAGAAGGCGGGCGGTTAACCACTGGACCACTGGGGAAGTCCCAAAATGGAGTCTTGTCAGATCTAGTCACTCGTCCAATCATGTCTCCCCAACCCCTGCCCCACCCCCATCCCCCCCAGGATAAAGGCCTAACATGAATCCTTCCCCCTTGGGACTTTGTGGTAAAGGACTTCAGGTGTCCTGCATACCCTCCTCCAAGCCTTTGCACATGCTGGTCCCTCTGAAACAGGACAGAGGGGTTCTTTTAAACAGAACCTTTAAAAGAAAGACATAGCTATGGGACATGATATGGGGCTCCCCAGGTGGCTCAGTGGTAAAGAAACTGCCTGCCAATGCAGGAGGCACTGTTTCAATCCCTGGGTTAGGAAGATCCCCTGGAGGAGGAAATGGCAACCCACTCTAGTATTCTGCCTGAAAAATTCCATGGACATGGGGTGGCAAAGAGTCGGAACTTGTTAGGCCCTAACTGCACGGGAGCTGCGAACTGACCCTCTCTGGCCAAAGGCCCCACAGAGGGTCTGCTGGCAGTGCTGGGGGAGGATTCCTGGACAGGCTCACTCTGCTGGGGGCAACTGGAATGTCCCGGGGGCAACTCCCTTCCGAATGCTCCAGATTCTGTGACAATAAAGCCGGAAGGGTTACATCACCTTGGAGCCACGGCTGTGGCCCAGGAGGCAGAACAGAAATGGGTCACTGCCAAGATGCTGAGGGATCAGATTCTCAGTGGTGACAGCAATGTCCATGTGCCTCTGGGGACAGAGTGGGAGGGCGGGGGAGGCACTCTGTCCTCATGTGGTCCGAAAGGTCTTGTGACTTCAAGCCCTCCAGGGAAAGCACTGTGGCCAGGATCTCAGAGTCACCTGTGTGCCCAGAGCTTACCTGAGGTGGAATCACAGGATCTGAGGGGTACAGCTGTCTGAGAATAAGGAAGCAGGTCCCTCAAACCAGGCGCATCTTAGCGTGGCCACCAGCTGGAGATGAGCCATCTTTCTGTGCCAGGCCAGAAAAACCAGATCCCTCTAATCACCACTCCAGGCTGACAGGGGCCGGTCCCCTCTACGTAGATGGGGAATGGTAGGACACAGGGAACAGACAACAGGGTACGCCAGAGCCCAGCAGGCAAGGGCACAGGCCGTGAGACCTACAGGGGCCAAACTCGCATCTGTTAACACCGTGCTCAAGGTCCCTGAGCAGCTGAAGTTGTCCTGAATCCTGCAGTCTCCTGAGCCACATTCCTGAGAGCTGTCACCCCACCAGCAAAAGCCAGGGAGGCTCCTGTTGCCCAGGCTGGGCTCCTGGTGACTTCAGCAGTCACAACCTTCATGGCTTTCCAGGCTCGGGGCCCAGAGGCACAGCTTCGTAGAAAGGAAAGCGGGAAAGGTAAACACAGTTTCAGGATCTTCTGTTGGGTGTGTACTTCCTGGAGGAGCTAGACCTTCAGATTTCTTTGTGGAAACTTCTGATTTTATAATTTTTGCATCTGTTTTATTTTATTTTTTGGCTGCCTTGCATGGCGTGAGGGAAGGGAATCTTATCTCCCTAACTAGGGATGGAACCCACACCCCCTGCAGTGGAAGTGCAGAGTTTTAACCACTGGACTGCCAGGGAAGGCGCAGCACTTATCTTAAGATATCTAATACCATGTGAATCTGGAAATCTTCCCCAATGGCTCAGTAGTAAAGAATCCACCTGCAGTACAGGAGATGCAGGAGACATGGGTTCAACCCCTGGGTCGGGAAGACAGCCGGGAGGAGGAGATGGCAACCCACCCCAGTAGTCTTACCTGGAGAATCCCATGGACAGAGGAGACTGGAGGGCTGCAGTCCATGGGGTTGCAGTCAGACACGACTGAGTGACTGAGCACACGCAATAGCCATGTGAGTTCAGCATGGCAGGCAGAACCACGGCTCTCCAAGAACGTCCACACCCTAATGCTCGGAACCTATTAACATGTTACCTGACGTGGCCCATAGATGGACACATTATCCAGAATTGCCTGGGTTAGTCTAGTATAATCACATGAGCCCTTGAAAGCAGAAAAACACAACACAGATATTTTAAATCTAAGAATGAAAAAAAAAGAAATCTAAGAATGTCCTAGGTCTGATGCTCATGTCAGCTGCTCTAAAACCAAGGCCTCAGCAGGGCTGCGCTGCTTCTGGGGGGAAAAGGGGTTTCCTTGCTTGTTCCAGACTCCAGGGTCTGCCAGTATTCCTTGGTTCCTGGCTTTTTCTGTCTTCAAAGCCAGCAAAGGCAACTTGAGTTTTCCTCACATGACATCACTCTGAATTGATCTCTCTCCGTCTCTATGCCTCCCTCTTCCACTATAAGGACCCTTGTTATTACGAGGTTTCCTCCCACCCTGCCAACCTCAGACAATCCAGAATGATCTCCATGTCCCAAAGTCAGGTGATTATCAACCTTATTTCCACCTACCGTCTAAATGTAGTTCCCTCTTGCCCTATAACAACATGTTCTGGACATTAAGTCCTCCAAATCTTTGGCGGGGATGGTGCTTTAGTCTGCTTACCATGCATGCTCAGTCACTTCAGTTGCGTCGGACTCTTTGCGACCCTATGGACTGTGGCCCGCCAGGCTCCTCCGTCCATGGGTTTCTCCAGGCCAGAATACTGGAGTGGATTGCCATACCATCCTCCAGGGGATCTTCCCAACCCAGGGATCAGACCAGCATCTCCTGCATTGCACACAGATTCTTTACACTGAGCCACCTGGGAAGCCCTGCTTACCATAAGTATACTTATACAAAAATTAAGCATTGCCTACTTGGCTACTTGTTACATCAAGAATGAGCGCACTTTTTCTTTTCGTAGATGTTAAAGGAAGAAATGTTCACATATTGAGGGCTAGGGAAGTCATTCTTGCTTATATATGATTTAACTTGATTTCTATGCTAACTAAAAAAGATAGCATAGAAGGAAGTCAAAGTAGGAAGTCAAGAGATACCTGGAGTAGCAGGCAAGTTTGCCCTTGGAGTACAGAATAAAGCAGGGCAAAGGCTAACAGAGTTTTGCCAAGAGAACACACTGGTCATAACACAACAACACAAGAGAGAGGACTCTACACATGGACATCACCAGATGGTCAACACCAAAATCAAATTGATTATATTCTTTGCAGCTGAAGATGGAGACGCTATACAGTCAACAAAAACAAGATGGAGAACTGACTGTGGCTCAGATCATGAACTCCTTATTGCAAAATTCAGACTTAAATTCCTTATTGCCAATTCAGAGTTAAACTGAAGAAAGTAGGGAAAAGAACAGGGTGCACTGGCCAGAAATAAAGAATGTCCATGTTAAAAAAATAAAGTTTAGGGATTTCCCTGGTGTTCCAGCAGTTAATGCTTCCCAGGTGGCGCCAGTGGTAAAGAATCCACCTGCCAATGCAAGAGAGGTAAGAGACGTGGGTTCGACTGGAGTGCACACGCATGCACACACACATACACACACACTTACCCTGGTGGTCCAGCAGCTAATGCTTCCCTGGTGGCTCAGATGGTAAAGCATCTGCCTCCAATGCAGGAGACATGGGTTCGATCCCTAGTCCAGGAAGATCCCCTGGAGAAGCAAATGGCAACCCACACCAGTATTCTTGCCTGGAGAATCCTTTGGACAGAGGGGCCTCAGGCTACTGTCCTTGAGGTCGCAAAGAGTTGGATATGACAGAGTGTGGCATGCACATACACACACACACACACACACACACACACACACTCTCTCAGGCTACTGTCCTTGAGGTCGCAAAGAGTTGGATATGACAGAGTGTGGCATACACACACACACACACACACACACACACACCACACACACACACACACCAGCTGTTAA
Organism: Cervus elaphus; assembly: GCF_910594005.1. Classification (NCBI taxonomy): domain Eukaryota; kingdom Metazoa; phylum Chordata; class Mammalia; order Artiodactyla; family Cervidae; genus Cervus; species Cervus elaphus. The sequence continues at coordinate 68,543,243 of NC_057818.1, read as the reverse complement.
TACTCCATGCTTCCATGCAGGGGACACAGGTTCCAGCCCTGGTGTGCCAACTAAGATCCCACATGGGTGTGGACACACTGGGTTTGAGCTCAGGAGGGCTGTGGTGTGTCACGTTTGCCACACTTGCTGGCAGAGCCCTGGGTGAGAGAGGGCTCAGCTTGGCAGGGAGGTGCCACACAGGCTCACCTTGACCTGAGAACGGGTGCAGAGGCCACCTGAGAGCAGGTGTGAGCCGCAGCGTGCTGCTCCTGGTCGGACGACAGTCTGCAGGCAGGCGGCCTCCTCGGCCTCCTTGGGCTTGCTCCCGGCAAGACCATCACTGCAAGGCAGGAGCCCTGGGGCTGAGAGGTCTGCAGCCCAGATCTCAGGGGCACAGGCGGCACTGCAAGTGAGCCTGGGGGCACCTGCCCTCATCATCTGCTGGTTTCCACTGAGGCAGGGCCCAGAACAGAGGCAGGGATGGTGGGGTCCACATTTGGTGGTCTCATCTGCTGCTTTTCCAAGAGGAGTGAGAAATCCATGTTTTACGTGGAGCCTTTTGATTTTATAAAGGTTCAAGACTATTCCCCCCCAAACTTCAAAGTTGATAGGTATGTACGAGCTCCACTCTTTCTATATACATGGAGAGAGCTATATAGAATGTTGGCTTCTGGGCTATCATTTGTGACTCAGGACAAAAGGCAAACAAGGAGCCCAGGGATCCCTAGACAGGAAGGCGCAGGGCCCAGGGATCGCTGCACAGCACGCTGCGGCCGCTCTCAGGACACCTCTCCACTCCCTCCCCATCATCGACCTGAAGCTGAGCGCTGGGCACAGGACACTCCTGCAGGCATGCAGTGAGCCAAGCTTGGGGACTGTCTCCCTGAGCTCTCCCCAGCATCCCGAGGCATCTGTTTGTCCCCTGAACTCAGACCTTCCCTTCCCTTCAGCCGGCAGGGGGGCTTGCTATCAGAGCTGCAGTCAGGTGTGCCTTGGGGCCTCAGGCTTCAGAGCAAAGGGTGGGCTCAGCTCCCTGTACCAGAGTGGTCAGCTGCGGTCAGAGAGGCCTCACAGCGCTGCCTCCCACACCTGGGGAGAAGCCTTTCCCCTGCCTGTTACCCTTCCCAGCCAGGCTCTGTGCACTTCATGGAACACCCATGTTTCACCGGTGGTGCCAGAACAAACAACCCAGGTCCACTGGTTCTGAGTGTGCAATCCCTATCAAAACCACAGCTGACATTCTGAGCAGAAACTAACGAGCTGACCCTAAAATCATAGACATGCAGAATACAACAGGGAAAACAATCATGCCAAGAAACAAAGTTGCACTTTCCTTACTAAACTTCAAAAATTTCTATAAAGCCAAGGTAATCAAGACAGTGTGGTCCTGTCATAAGGACAGACATATAGATCAATAGATTTAAGAGACCAAAATACCCTTAACTGATTTCCAACAAAAGTATAACGTGGAAAGATGGCCTTTTCAGCAAATGGTTCTGGGAAAACTAGACATTCACAGGCAAAAAAAATAAATCCAAACCCTTATCTCAACTATACGTAAAAGTTGCTATGAAAAAGATCATAAATGTAAGAGCTAAGACTATAAAATTTATAGAAGAAAACAAAGGAGAACTTTTTGACTTTTGGCTAGGCAAAGAATTTTTTAGGTATGACACAAAGACAATATATAAATAGAAAAACTAATATATTAGACAACGAGTATAAAATTTAACATCACAATGTAAAATTTTGCTCTTTAAAACACACCATTAGAAAAAAAAAAAAAAACACCAATAAGAGACTTTCCTGCTGGCCCATTGACTAAGACTCTGCGCTCCCCATGCAGGGGGCCTGGGTTTGACCTCTGGTCGGGGAACTAGATCCCACATGCCACAACGAACACCCAGCACAGCCAAATAAACAAATCTTTTTTTTAAAAAGACACCATTCAGAAAATTAAAAGATGAGCACACAGCCTGGATTGGAGGGGAGTATGGCAGGGGTGATAAGGGAGATATGTATATGTATGGCTGAGTCCCTTCACAGTTCAACTGAAACTATCACAACATTGTTTGTTAACTGGGTACACCCCAATAAAAAATAAAAAGTGTTTTTTTTTTAATAAAAAACACAAATAAATAAAATAAAAGTTTAAAAAAAATGAGCCACAGACTGAGGGAAAAATACTTAGAAAATACTTACATATGGATTCTAAACACAGAATCTATGAAGAACTTTATGGCTCAAAGATAAAAAGACAACCCAATTAGAAATAAGGAAAAGATCTGAATAGACGTTTCATCAAAGAAGATAAACAGACTGTTAACACGCACCTGAAAATACCATTGTTCATGAGAAAAATGTAGATCAAAAGCCCAATGAGATGACTGCTTCAGGGGTAAAGAGTTTCAGTTCAAGATAATAAAAATGTTCTGGAGAAGTATAGGGTTAAAGCAGCACAACTGAATTTACTTAATGCCACTAAACCATACACTTAAAAATGGTTAAAATGGTAAATCTTGTGTATATTTTGCCATGATTTTTAAAAAAGCCATTGAGATACCATTTCATACCCACTAGGATGACACCACGAAGTTGTCTTGGTGTTGGCAAGAGGTGGAAAAACTGGATCAGTCCTACAGTGCTGCTGGGAATATAAAAAGGCACAGACCCTTTGGAAACCAGTTCAGGAGCTTCCAAGGAGTTAAACATAAACTTGCCAGGCTTCCCTGCTGGTCCAGTGGTTGAGAGAATGCCTGCCAATGCAGGCAGCATGGGTGCGATCCCTGGTCCAGGAGGATCTCCTATGTCTCGGGGCAACTAAACCCATGCACCACAACTACTGAAGCCCTTGCTCTCTATAGCCCGTGGTCCACAACCACAGAAGTCACCACAACAAGAAGCCTGCACATTGCAACAAAGCGGAGCCCCGACACGCTGCCGGAGGACAGGTGACAGAGGGAGGGAAACGTCACAGGCCCGGACTGGGCCACACGACTAGAAAACCACCAAGGTGACCCATCTGCTGCTACTCAGGCTGTGATGTTTTTGATCTTGGACCATGGCTGTCAAGATCCCAAGGCAAACAGCGCGCGGTTGCTTACACGGTGGTCTGGGAGGAGAAGCAGCAGGACACGGCCAGAACGAGGGCCAGCAGCGCCTCTCCTGGAGAACATGGCAGCCTGACCTGGTGAAGACAGCACCACACCTCAACAGAGGCCTCACTGGCCTCACTAAGGAGACCTACTTCTTCCCCAAAAAAGGCACACACTCTTGTCCTCAAAAGTCACTGGGTCCTGCAACACCAGGCAGGGGGCACAAGAATGTGATCTAAACACTGGGCGCTGGACCTGGGCCCCCAGTCTCTGTCCTGCCCACACCTCCCCTTAGGTCTCCAAAAGCCCGTCCCCTGACACCCCTGCTCACCCTTTCACCTCTGAGGGCATGGGCCCTCCTCCTGGGTGCGCACTGTCCCCACATCCATCGGAGTTTGGACAGTTTCTCTTCTCTGCACCCACCTCCTCCACTCAGCTACTGGTCCTTCATCTGGACATCCCACACTCATCTCAGGGCCCATCTGGAACCACAGCTGAGACTTCCCTTCCAAAATCCCGTCTCAGGACATTCCCTGGTCCAGGCCACCAGGGCAGAGCAGTCTAGACATCAAGAGGCCAAATGGAACTTTCCTGTTTGTTCACGGGCACGCGGGTCAGGTCCACTTAGAGGTCTCCAGACAACTTAGACTCTACTCCCACATAATCCAACTGCTACTCTTCTGCCAAACATACTCCTCCTACCAACCTCCGCTCTCCATCTCATTTTTTATCTGTAACACTTGGGATAGTCCTTTATCCTCCACTACATTCACTCTCCATTTGTACATGGAAAACCGACTCCACTTTGAAAAACGTATCGGGAATCTGATTATTTCTCCCACCTCTCCTACTTCTATTCTCGAAAGGTCACCGGAGAAACATTTGCAGCAGCATCCTCCTGAAGCTGCCTGCTTTCAGCCCTCACCACAACTCTGTGTTTACGCAGTTTCAAAATCCTAACTCAGATCATGGCCATCCATCTTCTAATGAAAATCTGTGGCTCCTAGGATCCTAAGCCCGTCAACAGAGGTAGGACTCCCATGCTCACACTGTCGCTTACCCGCAGTGGAGACAGCAGAACTTTCCCGAATGCTCCCAGGCCAGTCTCACCTCCGAGTCTTCGCATATGCACATCCCTCCGCCTGCACCCTCATTTTATCACAATGGACTCTGAAATGCAGGCCGCCACCTATGAACGCCCCAGTGTCCTGAGCACCGAGGCCTGGGGTTCAGTCGGGGACTAGCGGCACTGGGGTTCGGAGTCCACCCAGGTGGAGGCCAGGAGACCCTACTTCACCCGGCTCGCTTATCATGCCCTCAGTTCAGCAACATGCTGGGTAATGACCTCGGAACGGGTGGCTTTTGAGCCTGGGGCCCTTCTCCGTAAAGTGGACACGACACACAGGGCGACGACTCCCGGTCGGCCACGGGCACAGACGGGCCTTGACGGACTACCCGCAGGACAACCCCCGCGCCGGGCGGTCCCCCGACAGCCGAGGACACAAGAGCCCAGGGGAGACGGGACGTTTGCTGAGGTCACGGGACATACAGGGCACACTCGGGACCTCCTAGGCTGTCGTACCTACCCATTCCCGTTTCCGCGGGCCTGAGGAGCCCCCTGGACACCAGCCACAGTCCAACAACCAGGTCCGTCCGCCCGCGACCGACGGAGTAGCAGGACAGAAGAGCAACAATCTGAACGGAAGTCCCGCCCTCCAAGGTGTGGCCGTCCCGGAAACGCCTATCTCCTAGGCTATCATTGGTCAATACTGGTGTAAACGCAAGGCGAGGGTAGTTCTGGGTAGTGTAGTTCATGTCGCGTGAGCCGTGATGCGGTGCGTCCTGCCTAATCACCTAGGCAACGACTCGGCGTCACAGCGATAGGCTCAGGGAAAAGCGTCATAGACGTCCACGAGTCTGGAGCCAGTGAGGGTCAGGATTCGGGCGTTTTCGCCTGGCCTCAGAGGGTGGGGCGGGACTTCCGGCGTCGCCATTGCAGTCTTAGTTTTGTGCCTGGTGGGGCTGCGGCAGACACACCCTGGAACGTGAGGCGAAGGCTCCCAGGGGGACGTTCTGGGACCCTCTTCGCACCTTGGCACTCCCTTTTACCCTTGGCTCACCGCCCCTCCTTCCTAAGCCTCGGTTTCTCCGCTCCCCGCCTTTGTCCCAAGTTCCGGGGAGGCAGCTTCCGTTTCATCCTGGGGACGGTCGAAGCACTGAGTGCGACCATCAACCTGCGTCACCCCACCCAGTGTGTGTGTGGGGGTTTGGGTGAGCCCGCCGGCTCGTCCCGGCCTCCGCCTGACACGGCCCCGCCCAGCCCACAGGCTGTGACCGGTCCTGCAGAGTCGCTGATGGACCCGGGGCAGGTGAGTGGCAGGTGAGAGGACACATGTCTTCACCTGCTGAGATCCCCGCCCTTGTGACCCTGGGGTCTGTTAGGGAATGGTGGCGTCCCGAAAGGCCTGCATATGAGTCTGGGCCCTTGAGAGTCACTTTCCCCTGGCATCCTGAACCTAGGCCAGAGGTTATGTGGAGCTGATCACATGGCATAAGATCTGGAAAGGTACCCGTGACACAGGGACCAGCATGTGCCAATTGCTTGGAGGTGGGCATAAAGTGACAGTGTTGAGGGAAACGACAGATCTCCATTTCTTCTGGTGGAAATAGAGAGCAAGGGAACTGGAGACAGACCCGGAAAGGGAGGCTGGGGTGCTGGGCCTCTATTCTCAGTGTGGTGCGGGTCACGGGAAGTTTAGAGCAGAGGAGGAGGTGATCTGAATCAGATCTTAACAAGCCTGTGGATGCTGGGTGAAGAGACTGGAAGGTGGGGTGAGGTTGGAGGCCCGAAGATCATGGAGGAGGTGACTGCAGTAGTCCCGGTGTGTGGTTTTGGTGGCTAGAGCAGGGAGGTGCCTGTAAGGTAGGAGAAGTGGTTGGCTCCTGGATGTAATTTTTAGGGTGGACTAGATTTCCTGATGTGTGGCAGGGAGATACGGTTGACCCTGAATATTTTTTCGGATTTGGAAGATGGTTCGAGGAGTAGATTTCAGAGGGAAAATAACTGTATTTTGGCCATATCATATTTGGAATGTCATTGAGACTGCCAAATTGAGATGTCAAGTGTATTTCATGCCAGCTTAAGACTAGAGACGTCCGCCAGGTGGAGGCCTGTGCTTGCGCACTGTCTGCAGCTATGAGCTGGGTTCAGGATGATGAACAAGCCTCTGAATAGAGTGTAGACTTGGGATGAAAAAATGAAGCACAGGGTCTTCCTTGGTGGTCCAGTGGCCAAGACTCCATGCTTTCAATGCAGGGGACCTGGATTCAGTCCCTGGTCAGGGAACTAGATTCCACCTGCCACAACTAAGATACCGCATGATGCAACTAAGACAAGCACAGCCAAATAAGTGAATACAAAAAAAAGAAAAGAAAAAGCACAGAAGTAAGTAAGGTAGGATGACAGTGGGGCCTGAGTTTAGATGGTTTTACCTTTTTACAGCTTACAGGGTTTTGTGGCCATCCTCCTTATGTCTAAGGCTGCTGGAATATCAGGAACAAAAAGGCTCAGCCCAAGCTAAGAGTTGCCATGCCAAGAGTCAGGACGAGCAAGTCAGGGATTTGTGTATTAGGACGGGCAAGGACAGCTATGACTTGTGAAGGGACAGCATGCATAACGTTAGAGCTGGAAGAGAAAAAGGGTGTTTGAGATTATTACTCCTGGTTCTGGGGTGCAAGGTTGGAGCAACAGAGCCAAGAAGGGAGGCTTTATCTAGAGAGGTGATGGCTCTCTCAGTGGGAAGTTTTTGCAGTCAAGGACAGTCCAAGGTCAGCATCGGCTCCTGCTTGCCTCTGTTGGCAAGCTAAGTGCATAGTGGTAACATGCCTGTGGTGTGGCCAGGGAGAGGGGCGATGGTATTGTGGGATGTGGGAAGTAAAGGTATGAGGATTGATGTGTACATGATAAGGGAATAAGCCCTGATACAGAGGCTTAAGAAAGAAAAGAGAGCCCAGATTTTCTTACATTTGGGAGGTGTGACCTGAAGGACACAGGGAAGTTGGTTAGTAGGGAGAGGGGTGTCATGTGACAACTTAGAGCTCAAACAGCATCCATTTACACACCTTCCTTTTGTCTCTCTCGTTAGGATTGGTCTGAAAACAGTGGCCAGTGGGAATGTGAGGAGAGCAGGGCACCAGTGGGGCCAGCACCTGTGGTCTTCTCGGAGGTGAGGGCCTGCAGAGGGCGTGAGTTGCAAGCGGGTGGAGGGAGGATGGACGGGGGTCATGAAGAGAGGAGATGCCGGTGGGACACGTGGCAGAACTCTTGAGTCGCACATCAAGGGCCTGAATGTGCCCGCTGGACTGTTTTGTTTGTTTTCCAGCCCACCTACTGGCCCCCTGGCCTTGCTGTCTCCTCATGGGGGAGCCTGGTGGCTTTCGAGGAGGTGGCCATGCACTTCTCCAGGGAGGAGTGGGAGCTCCTCGATGAGGCCCAGAGGCAGCTGTACCACACCGTGATGCTGGAGACCTTGGAGCTCGTGACCTCACTTGGTAAGGCCCTCATGCCCTGCCCTGGCCTAGGGGCCAGCATCTGCCTTTTGTCTTATGCCCAGCCCCAAGCTGGACCAAGGACACTGCTTCCTGCCCAGGTTTCCTGTTGTAGCTGCTGTGAGTGCTTGGCCTGGGCTGTGTGCACCCCCGTTTCTCCCTGAGCAGCCTCATGAGGAGTCCTAACAGCTGTTAGGTTGGGGATGCTATTAGCATGTGGTTGGGGATCAGGCATTCTGGTCTGCCTGCAGGGTCCTGCTCAACTTTACCTGTGCCTGGCTGGCTGATCTAGTGTGGGGCCATGGCGAGGTTTTACCCCTTCCCCTAGAGACATTTTTTTTAATGCCTTTACTGATATATATCATAACGTTCACCCTTTTATTTATTTTTTTTACAAAAATCAATTTTAACGTTCATCCTTTTAAAGTGTATCGTTTAGTGGGTTTTCATGTTTCCAGTGTATAAATATCACCATACTCCATAAAGCTCCTTGAAGAGAACATAGGCAAAATATTCTTTGATATAAATCATACCAGTGTTTTCTTAAGTCAGTCTCCCACGGCAACAGAAATAAAAACAAACAAATGGAACCTAATAAAACTTACAAGTTTTTGCATAGCAAAGGAAACCGTAAACAAAATGAAAATACAACTTAGAAACTGGGAGAAAATATTTGTAAATGATATGATTGTCAAGGGTTTTAATTTCCAAAATATACAAACAGCTCATACAACTCAATAACAAGAAAATAACCCCATTGAAAAATGGGCAGAAGACCTAAATAGACATTTCTCCAAAGAAGACATACGGATGGCCAAAAAGCATGTAAAAAGATGCTCAACACTGCTTATTATTAGAGAAATTCAAATGAAAACTAATGAGGTATCACCTCACACCAGTCAGAATAGCCATCATTAAAAAGTCTACAATTAACAAATGCTAGAGAGCATGTAGAAAAAGGAACCCTCCTACACTGTTGATGGGAATGTAAACTGGTGCAGCCACTATGGAAAACAGTATGGAGGTTCTTGAAAAAATGAAAAATAGAGTTGCCATATGATCTAGCAATCTCACTCCTGGGCATATATCTGGAGAAAAAACAGCAATTCGAAAGGATAAGTTTACTCCAGTGTTCATTGTAGCACTATTTACAATAGCCAGGACATGGAAGCAACATAAATTCTATCGACAGATGAATGGAAAAGAAGATGTGGTGTATGTATACAATGGAATACTACTCAGCCATAAAAAAGAAATAATGCCACTTGCTGTAACGTGGGTGCACCTAGAGATTATCATACTAAGTGAAGTAAGTAAGAAGGAGAAAAGATAAGTACCATGTGATATCTCTTATGTGTGGAATCTAAAATACAACACAAAGGAACATATCTGTAAAGCAGAAAAAGTCTCATAGATACAGAGAACAGACTTGTGGTTGCCAACGGTGGGGGTTGGGAGAGGGATGGATTGGAATTAGGAAATGCAAACTATTATATATGGAATGGATAATCATTAGGTCCTACTGTATAGCACAGCAAACTATAATAGGAAAGAATATGAGAAAGAATATATGTATAACTGAGGCAGTTTGCTTTATGGCAGAACTTAATAAAATTTTTTAAAATTAAGGATAATAAACAAATGGACTTCCCTAGTGGCTCAGACAGTAAAGCGTCTGCCTACAATGCAGGAAACCCGGGTTCATTCCCTGGGTCGGGGAGATCTCCTAGAGAAGGAAATAGCAACCCACTCCAGTATTCTTGCCTGGAAAATCCCATGGATGGAGGAGCTTGGTAGGCTACAGTCAGTGGGGTCGCAAAGAGTCAGACACAACTGAGCGACTTCACTTTCACTTTTTCAATAAATTAATGTCACCATACTTTAATTTTAGAACATTTTCATTACCTAAGGAAAAACTCTGTACCCTTTAGCAGTCACTCTTTATCCTCCCTCATCCTGTCCTGAGTCCTAGGCAACCACTAATCTACTTTCTGACTATACAGATTTGCTTATTCTATTAATAGATATTTTATACAAATGGAATTATACAATATGTGTTTTCTGTGACTGGCTTTTACTTGACATAATGTTGTTGAGGTTCATCCATGTTATAGAATATATCAGTAATACTTCTTTCATTTTTATGGCTGAAAAATATTCCAGCGTATAGGTATACCAGTTTTGTTTATCCATTCATCAGCTGATGGACATTTGGCTTTTTTCCACTTTTTGACTGTTAAAAAATCATGGCTGTTACAAATGTTCATGTACAAGTTTTTGTGTAGATATATGTCATTTCTCTTCAGTAAATACATAGCAATGAAATTCCCAAACTGTTTCCAATTGGCAGCACCATTTTACATTCCCATTGCAGTTTATGAGTGTTTCAGTTTCTCTACTTCCTCATCAAAAACTTGTTACTATCATTTTTTCTTAAAGCTATCCTGGTAAGTTTAAAGTGGTATATCCTTGTGGTTTGAGCTTGCATTTTTGTAAAGACTAATGGGCTTCCCCAGTGGTGCAGTGGTAAAGAATCTGCCTACCAGTGCAGGAGATGGAAGAGATGTGGGTTTGATCCCTGATTCAGGAAGATCCTCTGGAGTAGGAAATGCCAACCCACTCCAGTATTTTTGCCTGGAAAATTCCATGGACAGAGGAGCCTGACAGGCTATAGTGCATGGGGTTGCAAAGAGTCGGACATGACTGAGCACACACACAGTACACACAATGACTAATGATGTTGAGCTTCTTTTCATTTACTTTTTGGCCATTTGTGTATATTATTTTTGAAAAATGTCCTTTCAGGTCCTTTGCCTCTGAGTTCTTGCCCCTGGTGAGGGCCCTGTCCTGCCAGTGAGCCTTTCACTCTAACTCTGCCCCACCTGGCCTATCGGCAAACCCTTGGCCCATTCCTGTATGTGTCAGTGACACATTTCTAAGGAAGTCACCCTTTTCACTAAGTGGAATGCTCACATTAACTAGAAATTTCTCGGCTTTCAGGCTGTTGGCCTGTGGTGGAAGGTGAAGAGTTGCCTTCTGAGAAGAATGCTTCTGGAGAAGTGGTGGCACAGGTCAGGACTCCCAGTGTACCTCCTTCCATGCAGAAGGCTGACAGCTGTGACACGTGTGAGCCACTCTTGAAAAACATTTTGCAGCTGGACAACCATCAAAGACATACTGGGGAGACTCCCTGCACATGTTTAGCATATGGAAGAAAGTTTTGGTTTGGTGCAAATCTTCACCAGCATCAGGAGTACAATGGAGAGAAGCCCTTCCAATGGAACAGAGACAGGGACTTGTTTGTGAAGAGCTCAACAGGCTCTCTGTCAGAGAAGCCCATTACATGTGGGTTAGGTGGCCAAGATGTCTCAGACAGCCATGACCTCCTCCATCCCCCAAGCATGAATGGCAGTGGGGAGCCACATAGCAGCACAAAGGGCAGGGAGGCCTCATTGCACCCTTTCGATTCTGGGCAGCTCCCAGAGGTCCAGTCCTCACAGAAGCCCTTCAACTGCAGTGACAGTGGGAAAGCCTTCCAGAAGACTAATGTCCTCCTCAGCCACCTGAGCACTCACTCTGAAGAAACACCATTTAGATGCCCAAGAGTTGAAAATTCCTTAGAGGAGAAATCAGCCCTTATTAGTGACCAATGGTTTCATACTGGAGGAACATCTCATATATGCAAAGAGTGTGGCAAGGCTTTCAGTCACCCATATAAACTGAGGAAGCATCAGAAATTCCACACAGGAGTTAAAGATTATGCGTGCAGCGACTGTGGGAAAACTTTCAGCCACAAACTCACCCTCATTCATCACCAGAGAATCCACACAGGAGAAAGGCCTTATCAATGCAGTGAATGTGGAAAAGCCTTCAATAACAGGTCACACCTCGCTCGGCATGAGAAAGTTCACACAGGAGAAAGGCCTTTCAAGTGCAGCAAATGTGGACGAGCCTTCAGCCAAAGCTCCAATTTCCTTCGGCACCAGAAAGTCCACACCCACATAAAACCTTATGAGTGCAGTCAGTGTGGTAAAGCCTTCAGTCGCAGCTCTGCGCTCATGCAGCACTGGAGAGTTCACACTGGAGAAAGACCGTTTGAGTGCAGTGAGTGTGGGAGAGCTTTTAACAACAACTCCAACCTTGCTCAGCACCAGAAGGTTCACACCGGAGAACGGCCTTTCGGATGCAGTGAATGTGGGAGAGACTTTAGCCAAAGCTCTCACCTCCTTCGCCATCAGAAAGTCCACACCGGAGAACGGCCTTTTGCATGTGGTGAATGTGGGAAAACCTTCAGCAATAGCTCCACCCTCATTCAGCACCAGAAAGTACATACTGGACAAAGGCCTTACAGGTGCAGTGAGTGCAGAAAAGCCTTCAGTCGCAACTCCAGCCTGGTTCAGCACTGGAGAACTCACACTGGGGAAAAGCCTTACGAGTGCAGTGAATGTGGGAAAGCCTTTGCTCACAGTTCCAGTCTCATTGAGCACTGGAGAGTTCACACCAGAGAAAGGCCTTATGAGTGCAATGAATGTGGGAAGTTCTTTAGCCAAAAGTCCATTCTTACGAAGCATCAGAAAGTTCACACTGGGGAAAGGCCTTATGAGTGCACTAAATGTGGCAAGTTCTTTAGCCGTAAGTCCAGCCTCATCTATCACTGGAGAGTTCACACTGGGGAAAGGCCTTATGAGTGCAGTGCATGTGGGAGAGCCTTCAGCAGTAATTCTCACCTCATTCGTCACCAGAGAGTGCACACACAGGAAAGGCCCTACGAATGCAGCCAGTGTGGGAAAGCCTTTAGTGAAAGATCCACACTTGTTCGACACCAAATAGTTCACACCAGAGAAAGGACTTATGAGTGTGGCCACTGTGGGAAAATCTTCAGCCGCCTCTGCAACCTTGCACAGCATAGAAGGATCCACAGCTGAGTGGAGCCTCATAGAGATGGTCTTTGGGAGATCTTCAGCCACATCATGCTTCAGGCAGCAGACTACAGAGAAATTCCGTAATGTGTCACTGATGTGGAAATACCTTCAGAAGCTACCCTGCCCTTTCTGAATAGCCTAGGAACCTACACAGCGCTGTCTCCCCTCTGGAGCATAAACCTCTTTCTAGCTGCCTGTTGCCTCTGAGAGAGTCAGGGAATGAACTGACCCATGCTGGTTGAGAGATTCATTAATAAAGACACATGACAGTCCTACACATTAATGTACCCAACAGTGCTTCAGGGTACATGAAGCAAAAACTGATGGAACTGCAAGGAGAAAGAGACAAATTCACAATTATACTTTGGGATGTTCACACCCTCCCAGATAATCAGTAAAGGCGTGGAAGACAACACTTTGAACCAGCTTGACCTAATCAATATTTATAGAACTTCCTGTCCAAGAGGACAGAATAGACATTCTTTTCACATGCACGTAGAACATTTACCAAAATGGAGCATATTCTGGGCCATAAAGGAAGGCCTGATAAAGGGAAAAGAAATAATACGTGGTATGGACCTTGACTATAACAGAATTCAATAAGAAATCAAGAACAGAATGATGTGTGGGAAACCCTCATTCAGAAACTGAATATCACACTTTTAAATAATCCATGGTGAAAGATGAAATCAAAAGAAAAATTTGAAAGTACTTGGAATGAAAATGAAAACAGCATATCAAAATATGTGGGATACACCTAAAACTGTACCAAGGGAGAAATTGTGTGTGTGTGTGTGTATAGGTGTGTGTGTCCATGTATACTGGTGAAATATTAATAAGCCTTACGGATTGTAGAAGAATCATTAAATGCCAGGTTTTTTAAAGTTCCAACAAAAGAAGTAGACGTGACTCCAGGCCACGAAGTTTTTCTTCACTGAAAGGTAAAAGCCAACTGTAGGGTCACGTGAGCCCCCAGGAGAAAGACATAAGGACAGACTCGGGCCCTGAGATGAGGTGCACCAGGAGGGGCTCACTGACGCACTGAAGGGCCCTTCACAGCCCTGCTCACAGCTGCCAGTTGTGTGCTTTCTTGAGGGATGTCTGTCTCCCATGTCTTAGTCCATTCCAACTGATCAAACAAATATAAACTGGAAGGCTTTAAAATAACAGAAATTTCTCACAGTCCTGGAGACTGGAAAATCCAAGATCACGGTGCCAGGAGATTTGGTGTCAGGTGAGGATCTGCTTCCTGGTTGACAGCCATCCTCTGTGTCCTCACAGTGAAGGAGAGGGGGTTCTTGAGGGCCTCTCTTATGAGGCCACTAATCCCAGTCACAAGGGTTCCTCCCTCAAGACCTCATCAACCTCCCAAAGGCCCCACCTCCAAATACAGAACACTGAATGGGTTAGGCTTTAACCTAGGTATTGTGGGAGGACACAGCGTTCGGTCTACACCACCCTACTACAATGTCAGTTTCACGCAGGAGGGGCCTGAGGATTTCATCCTGCCAGGGGAGTGAAGTCTCCAGGGCTCAGCAGCTGGACGGAGTAAGCACCACTCTTTCCCTGAGGTCTCCTACCTTCTCCCTCCCCAGGGTCAGCTCCGACAGGGCTGTGTACCATCCCTCAGGGCCACCAGACATCCCCCGGGGTCCTACTGGGCACCAGGCTTTTGCCTGAGCTCTGCTGTAGATGCATTTCATCTCCATCTGATGTGCAATACAAAGGTTTAACGTGCAAAGGGACTAAAGGACACAGTCACTGCAGAGCAACTGTAGCTCTGAGAGGAATGAAGCACAGGTGAGAGTGACAGTGATGCTGCTACTGCCCGCTTTTAGGCTGGCAGGAAAATCTGAGGCGAGGACTCCAGGAACCTTTTCAGCCAGATGGAGCGGCAGTGCAGAGGCACCAGGCAGGGATGACCCATGGAGGGACCATGGGGGAGAAGCAGGCCGTGAGGTCAGGAGACAGGTCATGCCGCCCTGTCGGTTGGGCTGAGGAGTCTGGTCAGTGCCCTAACCCCCACTTGCCTGGACATCTGGGCCCTGCTTGGCTCTGCCAGACTTTGACTCTGCTCCATACAGACCTCCACGCTGAAGGCAGACAGTTGATCACACAGGGATTACACACACAGGGGCCCCAGCAGGCCTGGGGTGGCATGTGCCTCACGACACTCGAGATGCTGAGCAGACTGGCGGAGAGCTCCCTGCGCCCACAGCTGCCGCCCCTCCTGCCAGCAGGGTGGCTGAGGGGAACTGCTGAAGCTAAGGGCAGCAGCAGCAGCGGGTTCCAACCCCGACACATGGTCCTGGCTGAGCACCACTCAGCCCAAAGCCTCCAGTCTGGGGTTGGCTCTCCCCAAACATGCCTCCACTAACGTTTTCTTCTTGACCTGAAGCACTGTTTATAGACCAGGGACACAGTGACAACCACATAACAAGTTTCGCTGAACTGACATTTACCTTGTAAAAGAGTAGTTTCCAACATTTGAAAATCAAAGGGCCCACAACCGGCAGGATCTGGATCTATACGTGAATCAACAACTTCCTTCCCTGGAGCCCTGTAACAGCAACAGCAGAAAGTCAAGGCTGTGGTGTGCAGACACACCAGGAATCCCAACCAGGTCACAAAAGCTGCATCCCAGTATGACAGGATCTTCTCTCAGCCCCAGGGTGACGGCCAGGAGGTAAACATGCCCAGAAAGGCTCTGAGGATCCAAGGAACCTGTAGGCTATTTGCTGACAGCGACCTTGGACACGGGAACAGGCTTGAAATTCCTGAGAAACTGCCCGCCTCACCCCCTGAAACTATGCTCCTGGCACATCCATGGATTCCTCTTTAGAATCAGCTCAAGCCTCATGTGTGCCGGGCCCCCCGCTCCACAGGACTCCTCTCCGTGCTCCTGTGCCCACTCACTCTGCCCAGCAGCCCCTGCAGCCTGCAGGACATATAGCCACTCTCAAACTTACCTCCACGTTCTCGGTTTCAGAGAGCTCGGCTTCTGAGCTGATTCTAGAAGCAGCTTCTGGCCAGCGCTGGAGGTTGCAGAACTTACCCCAGAAACGAGGAGCCCAACTGGTGCCTGTCCCCAGTCACACAGGGAACTTCTCCCCACCACTCCATTCTTCAGGCAAGCTCTGGGCCCAGAGGTAGACCTGACATCCAGGCCAGAGATCCACCCACAGAGCCCTTCAGTTTTCCCCCGGAGGTCTGAAGCTCCAGTGCAAACTTGGCCAACCTTGACTGGAGCTGGCCTCTGCCATCCTGCTGTCCCTGCTGAGGTGGACGACAGTCAGGGACCTCCAGAGAAACCATGCCCTCTATTCATGAGCCCAGGTTGGTTCTCAGTCCTTCCACACACAGAGATCAGAGCCCAAAGATTAAGGGTGGCGTACACAAAAGGTTTTTATTCGACATTGCAGAGCTGCTTGAGACAGTCTCAGGGCTGGATAAATTCGGGACAGGGACCCAAAGTGGCGTCCACAGCGTCCATAAAGATGGCTAACCTTCCTTGGAAGCCCCTGCAGACACTGCTCAGCTACCGTCGGCCAGAGCTAGGTCATGTCCGCACCCGAATCGCCTGGGGGGAGGGAATAAGGCCGCGCATGGAATCCAGCGCCCGTGACTGTCCCTTATGGAGGAGAGGGCGGCTGCCCAGAGCACATAGGGTCACTGATGCACACCACGGGAGCTGCCGGCTCAGAGCGGTAGGACGGCTTCTGTCACAGGAACTGACAATGGCCCAACACTGCCAACAGCTGGCCAGGCCCGAGCGCAGCGCGCCTGCCCGTTGGTGAGGGCGTCGGGTTCCGCTGGCAAACGGCCCCTCCCCCCAGCCTCCCTTTTGGACTGAGAACTTGAGCAGGCGCCAGCCGCGGCCGATGGCTTCCTGCCTGCCTGCCAGCCCCCTACAGTCTTCCTGCAGCGTGAACCTTCCTGTGCTGGAGGAGGGTCGAGCCGTGTTTGAAGGCGCGACCACACTCAGGGCATTCATGGGCCCGCTCCTCGGTGTGGAAGCGCTGGTGGCGATTGCGGTAGGACCGGGTGGTGAACGTCTTCCCACACAGGCCACACTCGTAGGGGCGCTCGCCGGTGTGGACCTTCCGGTGCTGGTACAGCCCCGACCGGGTCACGTAGGCCTTCCCGCACTCGCCGCAGCCGTACGGCCTCTCTCCCGTGTGCACCCTCTGGTGCAGGACGAAGCTGTGGCTGTATTTGAAGAGCTTCCCGCACTGCCGGCACTCGTACGGCCTTTCTCCGATGTGCACCTTCCGGTGCCGAATGAGGGTGGACAGCACGCTGAAGGCCTTCCCGCACTCGCCGCACTCGTAGGGCCGCTCTCCGGTGTGGATTCTCTGGTGCAGGACAAGCGCGTCCTTGCGGTTGAAGGTCTTCGCGCACTCGGCACACTTGAAAGGCTTGATGCCAGTGTGAACCTTCTGGTGCTTCCTCAGTTTAGACGGGTAACTGAAGGCCCTGCCACACTCACTGCACACGTGGGGCATCTCTCCAGGGTGAGCGTTCCGGTGAGGAACCAGGGTTGAGTTCGCCGTCGGGCTGCTTCCACCTGCTGGGCCCCTGAAGGGCCGCTCTCTGGCGTGAGCGACAAGGTGATCGAGGAGCGTGAAGGCCTGGAGGAAGGCCTGCCCACAGTCACTGCACCGGAAGGGCGTCTGCACCGCGTGGCCACCCTGCTGCCGCTGGTGAGCAGAGCCGGGTGGGCAGGCCTTGCTGCACTCGGGGCTCCCGCGGGGCGCCCCCTCTCTGCGGGCAGCCTGGGGCTGGAGGAAGCCTAAGGCGGCAGGGAAGGCCCGTCCAGACATCCCACACAGAGAGGGCTTCTCTGGCAGGCGGACTCGGCAGCTCTCTCCGAGCTCGTGAGGGGCGTCCTCATCCTGCAGTCTACACAGACAACCTGGGACAGAAGAGGCGGGCACTGAGAGCGGGCCTGCAGGGAGGAGGCACCTTCAGCACCGGTGCCTGTGGCACACACCCACGGAGGTGTCCACAGACTTGCAGGAGGTTGCAGGGAAAGGTTCGGATGAGGAGGGGCTGGCCCAGGGGAACAGGGCTCTGCCCGACCCCAGAACAGGGAAACCGCAACAGGGACGAGGAAACAGACGGAAGCACTGCAGGGAGGGGGTCATGGTCCTCAAGTCCTGCTCTGCAGAGGGCTTCAGCTGGGCCAGTGATGCTGACGGCAGCAAGCTCTGTGGAGAGGATGTCTGCCCCAGTGAAAAGATGACTGACAGAGCAGCTGGTGGTCATGGCTTACTGAAGGATGTGTGCATCTCAAGTCACACGCAGAGCAGGTCACAGTGGACAGCTCTGCAGTGGCACAGAGAAGAGGGAATGACAAGACAGAGGCCAGGGAGGTGGGTCATCCAGAGCCTCAGTAGAGACTGCAAGACCACACGGTGAGTCCAGAAGAGGGGCAAGGTGGGAGTAAGGTGTGGTCACTGGCCCCAGCACCCAAATGCCAGTGCACACAGATACCCATCACTGAAACCAAGGCCTCCCCTGGCTCCAGTCACTGAGTCTGGGACCCTTCCTGGCCTCTGCTCTGCTGACCACACTGTCCACCATGTTGGGCACCCAGGCCTCTTCCTCACCCTCCATTTGGGCAACCTTGGGGGACTTTGAAGGTGCAAAGCCTAAGAGGGAGAACAGTAACAAGATGCCAGCCCAAATCAAGACTGACCCACCCTACAAAAACAGAGGAAGCTTGTGTCACCATGGCAACCATGAAGGAAATCAAGTATTAGAACATGGGACTCCGCATTTTTTTAAAAAATTGTCAGAGGCAATTGAATGTTCATTTATTTTTTATTAATTTTTTAAAATTGAAATATAGTTGACTTACAGTACTGTATTGGTTTCTGGTGTACAGCAAAGTGATTCAGTTATGTATGTGTGTGTGTATATACCTTTTTCAGATTATTTTCCATTATAGGTTATTAGAAGGTACTGAACATAGTTCCCTGTGCTGTATAGCAGCTTCTTGTTGGACCCTCTTCTGTACATTTAAAAATGTGTTTAAAAAAAAAAATGTGTTAAGAAGGTAAATATCATGGTTTGTTTTACCACAGTTTTCTAGAAAAGAACCCCCTATGAGGCAAAATTGACAGTAATTAAAGAAAGAATTAAGACAATAATATTTAGAGACTTCAATTTCTAACTTTCATAAATGGATAGGACCACTAGGCAGAAAATGAAGAAGGATATAACACTTGAATAAAGCTAAAAATCAACTAGACCTCTAAGACAGCTATAGAACATGCTACTTAACAATAACAGAATACATATTCTCCTCCATTCTGACATGCACATGGAACATTCTCCAAAAGAGGCCATTTTCTAGGACATAAAACAAACCAGTAGACTTCAGAGTAGAAAGCAACAACTGAAAAAATTTTGGGAAATTCATAAATATTTTAGAATTCTTTCTACATGGTTTATTACAAGATATGAATATACTTCCCTGTGCTATATAATAGGACTTTGTTGTTTATCCATTCTATATATAATAATCTGCATCTGCTAGTTACAAACTCCAATCCACCCCTCTCCTGTTCCTTGCCCCATCCCCTGACAACCAAAAGTCAGTTCTCCATGTCTGTGAATCTAGAAAACTCACAAATTTATGAAAATTAAAGTACTCCTAAATAACCACAAGGAAAATTATAAAACACTTTGAGATAAATGAAAGAGAACACAACATACCAAGAGTTATGGGGAAAGTCTTGCTTAGAAGGAAAATTATAGCAACAAAAATTGAGCTGCCTTATTCACAACACCTCTGACACCAAATCCATGGGGGGGTTTTCCATACCATTTCTCCAACTCCAATTGGGTGTTCAAGGATTCAATTCGATTCTGACACCAGATACGTGGAATTAGCACCAGATCCCACAGGTTACGGGCTCAGTCTCACAAGACTGCCCCTACCTCAGGCATCAGTTGAAGTCCCCTGCCTCTCATACTTCTGGTAGCTGTAAATCTGAGATTCTCACAATTATTGATTCCGCTTCAGGTTCAATAAGTTGCTAGAACAGATCTGATAACTCAGGTAAAGAATTTACTTACTATTACCAATTTATTTTAAAGGCTATAACTCAGGAACAGCCCAGTGTAAGAAATGAAAAGGGCAGGGTATGCCAGGGGTGGAGACTGAGGATGCAGACGGTAAGAAGGATTCATGCCCTTGGTGGCACCGTTCTCCTAGCACCTCAGATGTGTCCACTAACCCAGAAGCCCTCTGAACTGGTCATTCTGGAGTTTTTATGGATGTTTTGTCACATAGGCATGATTGATTGAATCACTGGCCATTGATGATTGGCCCAAACTCCAGCCCCTCCCCCTCCCCACAAATGTCAGGGTAGGGAAGTGAGAGGAGGAGGCTGGGAGTAACTGAAAGGCCAACCTTCCAATCATCCCCTGGTATTTCTGATGCCCAGCCCCTATTCTGAGACTATCCAGGGGTCCCCAGCAACTGTCAATGTTCATCAGCATACAGAAGCATCTCATCACTCCAGAGATTCCAAAAGTTTTAGGAGCTGCATTCCAAGGAACTGGGAACAAAGACAAAATACATGTTTCTTATAATGGCACAACACACATAGTAAAAAAGATCTCTATATGTATAACTGAATCACTCTGTTGTACCCCTAAAACACTGTAAATCAACTACACTTCAACTATAAAATGAATTTTTAAAAAAAGACCTTCAACCAATATCCTAACTTTATACTTCAAAGAACATAAAGAAAAAAGCCAACCCAAAAGTAGAAAAAGACAATTAAAAAAAAAAAGCAGAGATAAACTGACTGAAGAAGAAATAGAACAGCTGAATAGACTTAAAAAAAATACTTCCGCACAGGGAAAAAAAAAAAAGCTAGGCCGAGATGGTGTCACAGGTTAATATTAACACAAATAAGAATTAACGCCGATATTTCAGAAACTGTTCATAAAACAGAAGACGAGGGAACATTTCCCAATTCATCCTTTGAAGCCAAAATTATACTCAATCCAAGTAAGATACAAGAAAAGAAAACTATACCACTGATAACTCTTATGAATATAGAAAATCAATTACTGTAATACACCACATTAATAGAATAAAGGACAAAAATCACATGATCATTTCAATAGACATGGAAAAGCACTGCACAAAGTCTAACAACTTTTCACAATAAATGCACTCAACAAGAGAACTTACTCACCTGAATAGGACATTGCAATAAACTTATAGCTAACATCATACTTATTAGTGAAAGACTGATGAGTGCTTTTCCTATCAGAACTGGAACAAGAAAAGATGTCTACTCTTAAAATTTATATCCAATAGCCAAGTTGGTTAGGCAAAGGAAGAAGTAAAAATATCTCTACTCACAGATGTTCTGACATTATATATATATATATATATATATATAAATATAAAATACCAAACAATCCACTGAAAGAACTATTAGAACTAATAAATGAGTTTAGCAAGGTTGCAGAGTACAAGATCTGTACACAAAAATCAATTACATTTCTATACACTAGCAATATATAATCTAAAATGAAATTAAGAAAAAAATTCCACTTAAAAGAGCATTAAAAAAAAGATTAAAAAAATGGGAAGACCCAGAGGGATCATATGGGGAGGGAGGGAGGAGGGGGGATCAGGATGGGGAACACATGTAAATCCATGGCTGATTCATGTCAATGTATGGCAAAAACCATTACAATATTATAAAGTAATTAGCCTCCAACTAATAAAAATAAGTGGAAAAAGATAAAAAGGAGAGGGGAGGAAAAAAGAGCATCAAAATGAATAAAATACTTAGAAATAAATTTAGCTTTGTATATTGAAAACACTGTTTAAAACATTAGAGCTAGTGGGTTTCCATGGTGGCTCAGTGGTAAAGAATCCATCTGCCAATGCAGGAGACATGGGTTCAATCTCTGGTCCGGGAAGATCCCACATGCTGTGGGGCAACTAAGCTCCTGAGCCACAACTACTGAACCTGTGCTCTAGAGCCTGGGAGCTGAAATTACTGAACTCACTTGCAACTACTGAAGCCCATGTGCCCTATAGCCCATGCTCTGCAACAAGAGAGGCCACCTCAATAAGCCTGCACATGCCAAGGAAAAGTAGCCCGACTGCTGCAACTAAAGAAAGCCCACCCACAGCAACCAAGACCCAGCACAGTCCAAAATAAATAAATACATAAAATTATTTTTTAAAAATATATGAAAAAATATATATATGGAGCTAAATAAACAGAAATACATTCATGTTTATGGATTGAAAGATATTAAAAATGGCAGTCCTGGAATTTTCTGGAGGTCCAGTGGTTAGGACTCCACGCTTTCCCTGCCAAGGGCACAGCTTCAATCCCTGATGGGTAACTAAAAGCCCACAAACCACTCAAAGCAGCAAAAAAAAGACGGCTATCCTGCCCAAACTGATCTACTGATTTCGATTCATGGCTGACATCTGGCCCAGGGAGGGCCCTATAAAATTTCTTTTGGAGGAGGAAGGCAAAACTCAGAGCACAGAGCAGCCAAAGCTTCAGCAAAGTCACACTGCCAGAAAGAGGCAGAGCTGGGATTTGTTGGGCAAACTATAAACATCTGACCCCCAAGCCCTATTCCAGGAGCCTGTGGGGCAACAGGTGTCAAAGCTGCCAACAGTGCTGCTCAAGAGAGAGGTGGGGAAGGGCACACAGACTCTGTGGGCTTTAGGATGAACAGAATTTCCCATGGAGAAAAGGTAGAGGTGGTCAGTCTGTTGGGGAAAAGTGTGACTTACCCAGTGAGCCAATGAGTGCAAAGTTCTCAAGCATAACATGACGGTACAGGCTCCTCTGGGTCAAATTAAGGAGACCCCACTCCTCCCGGGAGAAATACACAGCCACATCCTCAAAGGTCACCGGGCCCTGTAATGATTAATTCCACTGAGCCTTAGGGTCAATAATGGGCAGAAAGCCAACCAAAATATGGACAGAGAAACACTCCCACGCCCTTGACCCGTGCCTCAGGTCCCGCCACATCCCTCACTGCCGTCATGGTTCCCTGTGAGCCCCCACCACTCACAAGCCCTCATACCTCTCCTCCTAAGATCCCCAGCTCAGAGGATTCCCAGGGCCCCCAATACCATGGGTGCCTCTCTCATCTTGTTGCTATTAAACTCTGCATTCAGCCCACAACAACAGGCTGCCATCGATGGACGCCTTGAAGCACACAGGTTCATCCTATTTCCTATCAGTCAATTCCCTGTCTCCCAGGGATCACCATTCGGAAGCAACAAAACCCACGATACCGTCTCTCTCTCAAGCCTGAGTACCCTCCACTTTGCCCTCCTGCACGCCAGGCACATAACTCTGTACCGCAGCACGGTACAACTCCACACCCTCAGCACAACCTCACTAGTCCACCCCACTGGCAACTTTCGCATGCCATTGTGCACACTGGTGTCTCCAGGGTGCTACCACGGGGAGCAACTTCAAGTCCCTCCTGCATCGCCCCCCACCCCGCCACACCTCCAGCGGCCCACGGCCAAGGGTACCCCCCGGCTCTGCACAGAGGACCGCCTCACCCTGCAACCCTCTGTCGCCGGGAACCACACCACACACGTAGCTCCCAGATTCCCGTCCCTCCTTTGTCTCTGCACAGACTGTCCCTTCACCTGTCACAGCCTTCCTCACCTCTCATAGGCCATTCAGAGTCCCGACCTGCTGGGTGGGGGTTCGGGTGCTGAGAACCTGGGGCGCACCTCCCACTCACCTGCCCCTCCTTTGCCATCGGAACCAGATGGCGGAGAGTTTCAGCGGGCTCAGCTGAGATCCGTACCCGCCAGCCCGCCCGAGCCCCCGGCCGAATTAAGACCAGGAGCCGCTTCGGGAGGTTCTCGGGGGACAACAGCAAGTCTCAGCAAAAGGGAGTCATGGCCGGGGTCACGGTGCGAGCAAAGGCGCAGTGACGGTCTCTGTGGTGAGAGCGCGGCCCTCAACGTGCCTCACAAAGCGGGGCAACGTCGGAAGCCCAGCCCCATTGCCCTCCCCGTGACGCAGAGACCGCCAGCGGAGGCAAAACGGACACCCGACGGCAACGTCGGAAGCCCCGGCCCGCCAGCGCCTCCAGGTGGAACCTCTGCCCGTGTGCCTTCATTAACTCGACTTCCGGGTCACCTGTGACCCCGTTTGGGGCGCGCGCGAACTACCTGTCGCATAAGTGACGTCGCAGACTGCGTCTGTACCGATGTAGCTAACGACAGCCAGGAGAGGGGCGTTTCCGGGAGAGCGGCGAGGGCGGGCCTGGGACTTCCGGTTGGGCATTTGGACCTGGTCGCGGCCGGAGGACAGATTTGTCCCACCCACCTGCCCTTCCGTTATTGGCAAATTTATTTGTTTGTTACAGACCAAAGAGTATAATTATACTGGTTTTGTTGCTTTTAAAGTAGGAAATATGAATTTACACATTTTTTATACACGTCAGTCATTACAGTATACTACAGGATAGTTTTGCTGCATGAAAAATCTCCTCGGTTCCATCTATTCACCCCACCTTCCCTTCCCCTGAGTCCTTGGCAACCACTACTTCACTCTCTCTAGTTTTACCTTTCCTAAAATGTCATAAAGTTGGAATCATACAGTATATACCTTTTTCAGCTGACTTTTTCCCTTAGGAATACACATTTAAGATTCCTCCATGCCTTTTTGTGGCTCCAGAGCGTAGTCCTTTTTATTGCTAAATAATATTCCATTGTATGAATGTACCAATTTCCTTATTCATTTATCATGGAAAAGCATCTCAGTTTGGCTCCAGTTATAAGCAATTACGGATAAATTTGCTATAAACATTCCTGTCCCACTGTCTGTGTGGACATATTTTCAATACATTTGTATAAATACGTCGGAGTGTGGTAGATGGATCACATAATAGGAGTGTATTTAAGTTTATAAGAAACTACCAATTGTCTTCCTGAGGGCTATATAATTTTGCATTCTGGACAGCAGTAGAGTTCTGGTACTGGTTGTCAGTATTTTGGATTTTAGCCACTCTGATATGTAGTGATATTGTTTACATTTGAAATTCCATAATGGCATATGATGTTTAGAATATTTTCATCTGCTTCTCTCTGCCATCTATGTATCTTTTTTGGTGTGATGTCCAAATCTCTTGTTTTTCCTTTTTTTGGCTGCACCACATAGCATGCGGGAATTTTAGTTCCCAGACCAGGGATCAAACCGATACCCCCTGCAGTGTAAGCACCCAGTCTTAACCACTGGACCGCCAGGGAAGTCCCCATTGCCCTTTGAAAATTGACATCAGGGCTTCCCTGGGGGGGTCTGTGCATGCGTGCTAAGTTGCTTCAGTTGTGTCCAACTCTGTGCAGCTGTATGGATTGGAGCCTGCCAGGCTCCTCTGTCTCTGGGATTCCCCAGGCAAGAATATGGGTTGGGTTGTCATGTCCTCTTCCAGGGGATCTTCCCAACCCAGGGATTGAACCCGTGTCTCTTATGGATAAGTGTGGTGTCATCTGCATATCTGAGGTTATTGATATTTCTCCTGGCAATCTTGATTCCAGCTTGTGCTTCTTCCAGCCCAGTGTTTCGCATGATGTACTCTGCATATAAGTTAAATGAGCAGGATGACAACATACAGCCTTGATGTACTCCTTTGCCTATTTGGAACCAGTCTGTTGTCCTGTGTCCAGTTCTAACTGTAGCTTCTTGACCTGCATACAGACTTCTCTGGAGGCAGGTCAGGTGGCCTGGTATTCCCATCTCCTTCAGAATTTTACAGTTTGTTGTGATCCACACAGTCAAAGGCTTTGGCATAGTCAATAAAGCAGAAGTAGATGTTTTTCTGGAACTCTCTTGCTTTCTCGATGATCCGACAAATTTTGGCGATTTGATCTGTGATTCCTCTGCCTTTTCTAAATCCAGCTTGAACATTTCATGTACTGTTCACGTACACGGTTCACATACTGCTGAAGCCTGGCTTGGAGAATTTTCAGCACTAATTTACTAGCATGTGAGGTGAGCGTGATTGTGTGGTAGTTTGAGCATTCTTTGGCATTGCCTTTCTTTGGGATTGGAATGAAAACTGACCTTTTCAAGTCCTGTGGCCACTGCTGAGTTTTCCATATTTGCTGGCATATTGAGTGTAGCACTTCCACAGCATCTTCTTTTAGGATTTGAAATAGCTCAACTGGAATTCCATCACCTCCACTAGCTTTGTTCTTAGTGCTGCTTCCTAAGGCCCACTTGACTTCCCATTCCAGGATGTCTGGCTGTATGTGAGTGATCACACCATTGGGGTTATATGGGTCATGAAGGTCTTTTTTGCACAGTTCTTCTGTGTATACTTGCCACCTCTTAATATCTTCTACTTCTGTTAGGTCCATACCATCTCTATCCTTTATTGTGCCCATTTTGCCATGAAATGTTCCCTTGGTATCTCTAATTTTCTTGAAGAGATCTCTAGTCTTTCCCATTCTATTGTTTTCCTCTATTTTTGCATTGATCACTGAGGAAGGGGTTCTTCCTTCCTTTCTTCCTTCCAGCACAAGCTGGAGTCAAGATTGCTGGGGAAAATATCAGTAACCTCAGATATGCAGATGACACCACCATTATGGCAGAAAGTGAAGAAAAACTAAAGAGCTTCTTGATGAAAGTGAAAGAGGAAAGTGAAAAAGTTGGCTTAAAGCTCAACATTCAGAAAACTAAGATCATGGCATCCCCATCACTTCATGGAGAATAGATGGGGAAACAATGGAAACAGTGAGAGACTTTATTTTGGCGGGGGGTGGGGGGGGCTCTAAAATCACTGCAGATGGTGACTGAAGCCATGAAATTAAAAGACTCTTGTTCCTTGGAAGAAAAGCTATGACCAAGCTAGACGGAATATTAAAAAAGCAGAGACATTGCTTTGCCAACAAAGGTCCATCTAGTCAAAGCTATGCCTTTTCCAGTAGTCATGTATGGATGTGAGAGTTGGACTATAAAGAAAGCTGAATGCCAAAGAACTGATGCTTTTGAACTGTGGTGTTGGCAAAGACTCTTGAGAGTCCCTTGGACTGCAAGGAGATCCAACCAGTCCGTCCTAAAGGAAATCAGTCCTGAATATTCATTGGAAGGACTGCTGCTGAAGCTGAACCTCCAATACTTTGGCCACCTCATGCAAAGAACGGACTCATTGGAAGAGACCCTGATTCTGGGAAGAATTGAAGGTGGGAGAAGGGGATGACAGAGGATGAGATGGTGAAATGGCATCACCGATTCAATGAACATGAGTTTGAGCAAGCTCCCAGAGTTGGTGATGGACAGGGAGGCCTGGCATGATGCAGTCCTTGGGGTCGCAAAGAGTCGGACACGACTGAGCAACTGAACTGACTGACTAATGGATCCTGCATTGGCAGGCATGTTCTTTACCACTAGCGCCACCTGGGAAGCAGTGGTTTAGAATCCGCCTTGCAATGCAAGGGACACTGGTTTCATCCCTGGTCCAGGAAGATCCCATGTGCCTCAGAGCAGCTAAGCTCAAGTGCACCTCAATTACTGAGCCCAGGCACCTAGAGCCTTGCTCTGCATCAAGAAGCCACCGCAATGAGAAGCCCACGCACAACAACAAAGTGTAGCCCCCGCTCACCACAACTAGAGAAAGCCTGCATGCAGCAATGAAGAACCAACACAGCCAAAAAATAAAATAAAAATCTTTTTTTTCCTTTAAATCCAACAGAGGCCCACTGTCCTCTCACAGCCCAAGAGTACCTGAAAGCAGAGACCACAGACTGTGTGAAGCCAGCCACACCCAAGGCCAAGTGTACCCCACCCCCACCATTCCCCAAGTGAAGAGTGAGTTTCAGAAGGGCTAAGAACAAGGCTATAATGGAAGTAGGCTTCACACCCACATCTGTTTGGCTCCAGAGTTCACATGCATGGCTGAGTTGGCTCCACTGGCTGGGAAGAACAATCCAGTGGCTGCTGTTCTAAAGGGTGGATTTCTGCATATGTATGATTTTATTGGTATGAAATGCCCAGAATAGTAAATCCATAGAGACAAACAGTAGACATGGTTGCCGGGGATTAAGGGGAAGGAGGAATGGGACATGACTTGAATCAGGATGGGGCTTCTTTAAAATGTTCTGGAATTAGATAGTGGTGATGGTTGCGTAACTATATGATCTTATTAACAACAAAATGAATTGTAGACTCTGGGCAAATTGTATGAATGTGTTTAGATTACATTTCAAAAAACCTATTATTAAAAATAAAAACGAGCAAATTTCTAGAAGATTCCTTGGAAAAGTCCCATATCCAATGTGGGTTTTTCATGGCCACTAGAGTGGAAATACCCATGCCCAGTGAGCGGCATGCAGCTCTCAGGTCCCTCCTGGCTCCTCTGCCCCAGCCTCTGCAGAGACTGAGAGGGCAGAGAAAGCCACAGCTTAGGAGGACATGCCCAGCTGCCCTGCCAAGGCGTGCCCCTAGGGGAGACGCTCCCCATCCGAGCCTGCTTTCCCCTTGGGACGGAGGGTCGCAGCACATCCCAGGTCGGCCAGGGGTTAGGGTTAGGGAGAGCCCATCTGAGTCACGCTCTTCCTTTGTAATCTAATCTACCTGTGTTCTCATTAGTCTGCGTTAAAATTTATTAGATGAGCACTAGTTGAGCACCAAGGACCGCAAGTGCGGGGACGTATCTGTTCAGTGCGCTGAGCCTTGTACTCAGCAGAAGCGCCACCGGTGCGATAACAAACCGGATCACTGCCTCTTCCCGGGGCCCCGCGGCCGCAGAAGCTCCTCCGACTGTCAGTGCGGGAGTGTCTCTGTCCCTCCCCCCGGCGCGGGAGGCTGTGACGCACGCGCAGTCCCAAGGAGCTGCGGCGAAGGCGGGCCAAGTTGCCAGGGCAACTACGGTCACGCCCCCAGCCCGGAGTGCGGCCTCTGATTGGTCCGCGTTGCTGACACCCTCTTAGCTTTCCCCGCCTCGAACACCACTGAGGTTCAGTTCCGTTCAGTCGCTCAGTCGTATCCTATTCTTTGCGACCCCAAGGAATGCAGCACGCCAGGCTTCCCTGTCCATCACCAACTCCCAGAGATTACTCAAACTCAGGTCCATCGAGTCGGTGATGCCATCCAACCATCTCATCTTCTGTCGTCCCCTTTTCCTCCTGCCTTCAGTCTTTCCCAGCATCAGGGTCTTTTCCAATGAGTCCGTTCTTCGCATCAGGTGGCTAAAGTATTGGAGGTTCAGCTTCAGCAGCAGTCCTTCCAATGAATATTCACTGTTGATCGCCTTTAGGACGGACTGGTCGGACCTCCTTGCAGTCCAATGGACTCTCGAGAGTCTTCTCCAGCACCACAGTTAAAGAGCATCAATTCTTTGGCATTCAGCTTTCTTTATAGTCCAACTCTCACATCCATACATGACTATTGGAAAAGCCATAGCTTTGACTAGATGGACCTTTGTTGGCAAAATAGTGTCTCTGCTTTTTAATACGCTGTCATGGTTGGTCATGGTGGCTCAACTGGTGAAGAATCCGCCTGCAATGAGGGAGACCTGGCTTCCATCCCTGGGTTGTGAAGATCCTCTGGAAAAGGGAACAGCTCCCCACTCCAGTATTCTGGGCTGGAGAATTCCATGGACTGTATAGCCCATGGGGTCGAAAAGCTTTGGACACAACTGAGCGACTTACACTTTCACTAGGTTGGTCATAGCTTTTCTTCCAAGGATCAAGCATCCTTTAATTTCATGGCTGCAATCACCATCTGCAGTGATTTTGAAGCCCAAGAAAATAAAGTCTGTCACTGTTTTCATTGTGTCCCCATCTATTTGCCATGAAGTGATGCGACCGAATGCCATGATCTTCATTTTCTGAATGTTGAGCTTTAAGCCAACATTTTCACTCTCCTCTTTCACCTTCATCAAGAGGCTCTTTAGTTCTTCTTTGCTTTCTGCCATAAGGGTGGTGTCATCTGCATATCTGAGGTTATTGATATTTCTCCTGGCAATCTTGATTCCAGCTTGTGCTTGTGCTTCATCCAGCCTGGCATTTCTTTTTTTTTTTTTTTTCAGCCTGGCATTTCTCATGATGTACTCTCCATATAAGTTAAATAAGCAGGGTGACAATATACAGCCTTGAAGTACTCCTTTCCATAGTTTGAAACAGTCTGTTCCATGTCCGATTCTAACTGTTGATTCTTGACCTACATACAGATTTCTCAGGAGGCAGGTCAGGTGGTCTGGTATTCCCATCTCTTTAAGAATTCTCCACAGTCTGTTGTGATCCACACAGTCAAAGGCTTTCATGTAGTCAATGAAGCAGAAGTAGATGTTTTTCTGGAACTCTCTTGCTTTTTCGATGATCCGACGGATGTTCGCAATTTGATCTCTGGTTCCTCTGCCTTTTCTAAATCCAGTTTGAACATCTGGAAGTTCTCAGTTCATGTACTGTTGAAGCCTGGCTTGGAGAATTTTAAGCATTACTTTGCTAGCATGTGAGATGAGTGCAACTGTGCAGTAGTTTGGGTATTCTTTGGCATTGCCCTTCTTTGGGATTGGAATGAAAACTGACCTTTTCCAGTCCTGTGGCCACTTAGGTTTGTGAGCGGGAGGAATAAAGAGGTTGGGAAACTGGTGTATGGAGGAGAGAGTTGCGGCTGCTGGGCCCCAGGAGGAAGGAAGAGGGAGGCTATTCCTGGCCGGGGCCAAGGAGTGGACTTGAAAGGAGTTGTTCTGCAGAAGGCTCTCTGGTCCCTGCTCGAGTCCATGCCCTGTCCTGCCCTCAGCCTGATTTCCCATCTCTAAGCTGGACACTTCTGCTCTCAGCGTTCAGCAAGGGCCCTCCGTGGTCCTGTGCCCTCAACCTCAAGATAAAAGGCTAACCCATGGCTGGACATGAGTGTAGTGTGGCCACAGGCCTCCCTGGCCCTCATGAAGAGAGGCCAGCTGGATCCTGGTGGCATGGAGCGTCCCATGCACCTTGTTTGCAAGGGGAGGAGAGCTGGGGAGGGCCTGGGAAAGGTTTGGGGAGTGGAGGGTCGTGTGCCCAAGATGATGGCCCCCTGTCGCCCTCTGGACATCAACTGCCCTGCCAAGTCCCTCATTCCCACCGCACCTCTGGTGTGCCCTAAGTACAGAGCAGGCGCTCAATAAATACTTGTGAAAGAATGAAAAATTCTTCCTGCAAGTTTATCATCTCCCGTTTTACAGAATATAGAATAAAGTCTGATGGGTTAAGGTCTCCCTGGCACCATGCCAGGCACTGAGACGCCCACCCCCCACCACCAGCCATCACCCTCCACCCAGCGTTCACAGGCATTGGGACCATTAAGAAGAGGAGCAATACTGGGGCAGCTGTGGAGCGTGCACCCAGCAGGGATGGAGCGAGCCCAGGCAGGCCTGGAGCGCACAGTACCAGGTGGCCACAGAGGCTGAAGGTGCCCAGCAGTCCTGGCCCAGGTGGTGGTTGCAGGCAGTCCCATTGTTCAGGAGCAGTGGGTGGGCACACATCGAGGTAATCAGCTAACAGGGCTGCTCCGTGACCCCTGTGCTCAGTCATCAGCTGCATTTTACAGGAAGAGAGAACGAGGTTTCAGGCTCCCATCTGGGAAGGTAGAGAAGCAACCACTCCCCACAGTTTGGAGGGGGAAGCAGGTTAGGACACATGTTACCAAAATGTATGCTTGGAGGGTGTCTGGCTGCTCGCCACTCAAAAGCCAATAAGCAGGCCAGGTTGGTGGAAAGGAAAATTTGCTTTATTTCAGATGCTGGCAACTGGCGGGGAGGGTGGCAGCCATCTGTCCAAAGGCCAACTCCCCCCTCTGACAAACAGGCAGTGAGAGCTTTTACAGACAAAGTTGGGGGGGGACTACATGCAGAAACAGCACCGTCATCCTTAACAGTCCGCTTCAAGTTGGTCATCAGTGGTCTGACCAGCATCATCTTGGTTGTTTTAGGTGCAGTTTTTCAGTCCTGGGTGCTCTTGTTCCCAATTCTTTGCGATCAATTCTCAGAATTGTGGCAGCTCAAGTCCTGGGTACAGTTTAGTCATCACGTACCTGGTGACCAACTTCTCCAGCTGGTGTTTTGGTATCTATAAGGTAGCTCACAGGATATGGCTCAAAATATTATCTCTAGCCCATGAGAAAGAACTGGAGGTCCTTGAATACACTTAATGACTACATTATTATTAGTCTCCTTAGACTGTTTTCCTTTGTTTCTCACTTCTCTGATTAAACTTCTTCTTGGACTAGAGTTATCCACAGGCAAAGGGCAGGCAGAGAACAAGGTCTGGGAGCAAGGTCCTGCTCCGCTTCACAAGGAGGAGCCAGCCCTGCCAGCTGCCCTCAGTCACCAGCTCCCTCCCTCAGGTCCCCCTGACTCAGTGCATTCTCGAAGGTACTATTCCTCCAGGCAGCCTTCCTTGAGCACCTTCAGGCAGAAAGCATTGTCTCTTCCTCTTCTGTGTACCTGGCAGCCAAGGGCCCCTTTCTGAGCACCTCTGCGGCTGGGCCCATCTCTGCCCATTCTATGCCCCCACCTCAACTCTTCCCAGCCTGTAGTGGAGGAGGCGAGGGATGAGGAGGTAGATATTTGAGACCCTGTGAAAGCTGAATAACACCCCCCCCCAATACCTAGAATGTGAATCTGTTACTTAACAGTAAAGATGGACTTTACAGAGGTGATGAAATTAAGGATATGGAGTTGGAGATGTCCTCGATCATCTGGGTGAGCTCAGTGCAATCCTGGTGTCCTTTTCAGAAAAATTGCAGCAGGAAAGTGAGGAAGAGAATGAGGAAGATAAGTACCATGTGCTGTTCTAAGGAACTGAGTCAGTGGTGATTTGTTGTAGCAGCTGGGAAAAGCTATACAGACCACCAGTCAGCCCTGCTCCTGCCCAACCAGTCTCCTCCCGGTGGGGCTGGCCGGGCCTGCCCCGTGACGTAGCACCCCGGTCCAGGCCCCTGCGGGCATCATTGGCCCAGATGTTGGACAGGAACTAGTCCAGGAAGACACTCCCTCAGACGAAGGAGCAGATCCCATCAGAAGCAGCTCTGCTGACACCCCCGGGTGAGGACGCCGGGAGCCGGGTGAACCGAGGTGCCCGCAGCGGTCCCTGCAGGGCCGTCCCTCCCTACAGAGCTACTCGGCACCCGTTGTGTGCCAGGTCCTGAGGACACACATGTAAACAATCTACCAGGTGCCCCCAGCCCCAAAGAAGTGACATTCCTCCCTGGAAAACGCTGGACGCCGCCCTGCCACACAGCTCGCCCGCGCTGGGTGACATGAGGCAGACAGGGGCCCCAGGGCAAGCGGGGGAGACAGAAGGCCCTTGTCCAGTTTGTGTGGCGAGGAGTTGCCGTCTGCCCCACTGTGATAATTCAGGAAGGCTTCCAGGAGGAGGACCTCCTCCCTGCAAGCTGCTGTCCACAGGGAGGGCAGAGGCCCCCTTGCCCTCAGTGCTGACAGGGTGCTGAAGGAGCCCTGAAGGAAGGCAGGGACTGACCCTGAGCATTCAGGGGGTGGAGATGCGGGTGATGGGGGCTCGTGGTGGGCAGAGGGGCCAGGACCCCGTGGGGCAGGCCAGGAATGTCGGGAGCGATCCCCGCCGACATGGCCTGACCTGCAGGCAACCTTGGCCGCTCTGAGCCAGACCACAGCTGCCCTCACAAGAGGAGGCTTCTAGAGAACTCCAGAAGCCACCCCCCACAGCAGGAGCGAGGGCCCGCTGCAAGCTGCTGTTCAGGGCCCAGATGGAAGTCCGTCTGGGAGGCCCGGGCTGTCTGTCCATCCGCAGGCCTGGCCAGGCCCCTCCCTGGCAGGTCCCAGCCCCAGCTGGGTGCGCAAGGCCACCACGCAGGCCTTGCGTGGGGACGACTGGATCCCACCCAGGCCCAGCCTGCAGGCAGCAGAGTGGAAAACAAACTACCCAGTCTGGGAAGGAACAGGGTGGTTGGTCCCGGCCACTCGCAGACGTGGCCAGGGACCCAGCAAAAGCCCAAAGGATGAGTCAAATCAGAGTAGGCAGCCCCGGTGCCAGCCAGGGCTGAAAGTTCTCCTGGGGCAAGGATGACTTGGGGGACACTTCTGAGGCTCAGGGTCGGGGGGTACCCCTAGCAGGGCCCCGCGGGATGCTGCCCCAGGGACTGGAGTCCCAGGAGAGATGCGGACCAAGGGCACCCCTGGCCCGTTGATGAGTGCCTCCTCGCGGGGCCTCGACATCCACGGGACTCCTCCAGCGGTGGCCCACGGGCACTGCAGTCGGGGCTGTTCCTTGGGAGGGTCCCTGCCTCCTGAGGACGCCCGGAATGAGCCGCCGGGCCTCGCTGGAGCAGGGCGCCCTTGCCCCGCGCCCGCCAAGGTCTCCACGGGGATCACGGGGAGCCTCAGGACGACCCCGGGGCCCCGGCGCCCCGTGCCCGCGGGGTCCGGTCAGGGCCAGCCTCCACCCCGCCCCCCGCGCGCTCCGAGGGCCCAGCAGGTGTCTCCGTGTCCTTGGGGAGCCCCTCGGGCTCCGAAGCCCCGGGTGGGACGGCGTCCGGGTCGGGGCCCGAGTCCGGGCCGGGGCTCCAGTCCGGGTCGGGGCCCGAGTCCGGGCCGGGGCTCCAGTCCGCGTCGGGGCTCGCGGGGCGCGGCGTCCTGCCGGGGGTCCGGAGCGCTGGGGCGGTGGGCCGAGGCGGGAACCAGGAGAGGCCGGGAGCCGGGGCGAGCGCCACGAGCTGGGGCCGCGCGGGGTGGGCGGTGGTGGCGCGCGGGATGAGGAAGAAGATGTAGACGCCCGAGACCACCAGCCCCGCGGCCACCAGCACGGCCAGGACGACGGCCGCGTGGAAGAGCCAGGCCGAGCGCGCCAGCGACAGGCGGCGTGACAGCGGGCGGCCGAGGCGCAACGGCGGCGGCGGCGGCGGCGCGCGGGCTTTGCGCGGCCCGGGTCCGGGCGGCGGCGGCCGCAGGTAGAGCAGGCCGCGCCGGCGGTCGAAGCGCACGGAGCCCGGGGGCGCCGGCGGGACGCGCACGGGGCCGGGGAGCAGGCCGAGCTGCGTGGGCAGCGCGGGGAGCCCGCGGCGCGGGGCCAGGCGCGTGGGCGCGCGGCACACCGGGCAGGCCACCGCCGCGCCGCCGCCCGCCGTGGCCAGCGACAGGCGGGCCAGGCACTCGAGGCAGAAGACGTGGCCGCAGTCCAGGCTCTTGGGCAGCTTGAACACGCTGTCGAAGGGCGACACGCAGATGAGGCACTCCACCGGGGAGGCGGGGGCCAGCATGGGGCCCGGGCTGCCGTCCGCCTCCTCTTCGCCGCCCTCGTCCTCGTCCTCTCCCCTACCGGGGGAGCGCGGGGTGCACGCGGAGCCCGGGGTGCTGGGGCCCGAGCCCCGGGGGGCCCGCGGGCGGCGGAGCCAGGGCGGCCGAGGGCAGGGCATCCGGGCCGACCTGCGGGGAGAGGCAGTCAACGGCCGTGCTCTGGAGGGACCAACACCGGGAAGGGTTGCCGGAGGAGCAGAGAGCCTGGAGGAGGCGGCTGGAGGGGCAGGAGGATGCGGGGAGTGGTGGAGGATGTGGACCCGAGGCCGCCGGAGGGCGGATGGGGTCTAGGGGCTCTGAGCACTGCGGACTCAGAGCCAGACTTGGGGATCCCCAGGCGGGAGCAGAGTGGATCTGAGGGACTTCAGTAAAGACCCGACGGGCTCCCAGGAGAGCTGGGCAGACCCCGGGGGAGACCCCAGACTCAAGGAAGAGGCAGGGGAAGGAGAGGCCCCAAGCCTCAGGACGTCGGGCTGGCAGCCCACCAGGCCAGGTTCCCCAAGCACAGACCCCAGCAGCCTCTTCCTACCTGGTGGCGCCTCCAACCTCAGGCTGCCACTTCAGCGCGGGTTCTGAACCCATCCCTAGACCTGCCTGCAGGTGGACACTGCGGGCCCCTCCCCGTGGGCGGGGCCCGCGCCCTCCAGGTTCCCATAGGACCTGTCTGACCGCCCCCAGAAGGTCCCGGCAGGATGGAGCGCACAAGCCTGACCTCAGCAGGGTGTTGGGGGAGGCTGGAGGCACAGGTTGACAAGGCCATGACAGTCCAGGGCCTGGAAGGGGGCCCCCCCACCTCCAGCCTTCCAGAGGTCATGAACCTTCCACCCAGAACCACTGTCGGATGAGAACTATCCAGGGTACCAGTGTGTCCATGGGGGGAGACCTAGGCTGGGGACAGGGTGCCCAGAGCCACCTTCTGGGGTCCTGGGGGTTGAAGGCAGGCAGACCCCACAGTGTATTGAACTAGGTCAGAGCCGTGCGGCCAGCAGACAGGAGGAAGAGACTGTTGTAGCCTAGAGCCCAGCCCTGACCCCGGCTGCTTCCTGGCAACTCTCAGGGTGGGCTGGACCTCCCAAGTGCCTGCCCAGTGCCATCTCTGCCAGGGCAACCCCACCCCTCTCATTTCTGATACCGGCCGGGTCGGTCCGGGCAGCCAGGCCTGCAGCCCAGGGTGCCGCAGTTTCTGAGTCAGCGATGCTTCCCGAGCTGAGTCCTCCCTGGTGAATCCAGGTCCCCACAGGCCAAAGACACGCCAGGAATGAATGTGGCCAACTCCTCAGACACCAGGCTCAGCCCGCCCCTCACCCCCGGCTCCCACACCAGCCCCAGCCCCAGCCAAGGACAGACAGGAGAAGGGGCTGCCCCACAGGGCAAACAGGTTTATTGCAGCTGCAGCCAGTGATCAGCGGTTAGACTTGGCCACGCGCTCCAGCTCATCCTTCTTCTTGATGGCGTAGGAGTTGGAGGAGCCCTGCAGGAAGAGACGCTTAGCTCAATGCGGACCCCCTTCCCCTTGAGACCCCCGCCTCCCTGCAGCGTCCTCACCCACCTTGGCTGCGTTGATGAGTTCATCCGCCAGGCACTCGGCAATGGTCTTGATGTTCCGGAAGGCGGCCTCCCGGGCACCGGTGCACAGCAGCCAAATGGCCTAGAGGCAGGGGGTCAGCTGAGCAGGTGCCCCCACCCCAGGAGGGCCCACAGTTCTCTGGTACCAGGCCCCTGACACACCCTGGCTACCACGCTGCCACCCGCAGGCCCACCAAGCACAGCAGTGGGAGCCCACAGTGCTGCCCAGAGCAGGCCGCCAGGGCTGGGATCAGACTGAGGGCCACGGAAAAGGGTGTCCAAGGCTGAGGCCTGGGCCCCTGATGGCAGCAGATTTAAACCAGCTGAGACGGGGAAAGCAATGTGTGCTCCTGGCCCAGGAGCCTTGACAGAAAACAAACAACCATAAAGGGTGTGCTGAGGACAGCTCCACAAATTGGACTGGTGATGCAACATGAACAACAGGTTGCTGTTAAATTCCTTGCAGGTGACAGTGGGGACAGACTAGACTGTCTAGGAGACACCCACTGAAGTTGTAACAGAAAAATGGTCAGAACACCTGCAATGGGTTCTCACATGGTCCAAAAAAATAAAAACAACATGAAAACATACACCCTGGAAACTGGCCCTTCAGCGAAATGATGCCCAGGAGAGGGCCAGAGCAAGGATGTGTTCTGTGGGGTGGGAACCCTGGAAGGCTTCCTGGAGGAAATGACACTCAGGTAAAACATGCAGACAGAGGTGAACATCCCTAGTTGCTAGCCTCTGCCCCAGGCAGCATTCTGACCCAGCCCGGTGGCTG
Organism: Cervus elaphus; assembly: GCF_910594005.1. Taxonomy (NCBI): domain Eukaryota; kingdom Metazoa; phylum Chordata; class Mammalia; order Artiodactyla; family Cervidae; genus Cervus; species Cervus elaphus. The sequence continues at coordinate 68,506,056 of NC_057818.1, read as the reverse complement.
TTCCTGGGTGGCCATGTGTGCCCAAAGGCCCCAAGCCCACCTGATTCACACGGCGCAGTGGGGACACATCCACAGCCTGCCGCCTCACTGTTCCAGCTCGCCCAATGCGGGTAGAGTCCTCCCGGGGGCCGCTGTTGATGATGGCGTTCACCAGGACCTGCAGGGGGTTCTGGGGGGCGCAGGGGGACGCCCATGAGCCAGACACCCAGCCCGCGTCCCTCCCCATCCCTGGAGGACCCCAGCATGCGTATGGTGGGGGTGCTGTTGGCTTCGGGTGCCTGAGGGCACTCTCCCCTCTGGCCCCAGGCCCTACCTCGCCAGTGAGCAGGTGGATGATCTCGAAGGCGTGCTTGACGATGCGCACGGTCATAAGCTTCTTGCCATTGTTGCGGCCGTGCATCATCATGGAGTTGGTGAGGCGTTCCACGATGGGGCACTGTGCCTTGCGGAAGCGCTTGGCCGCATAGCGGCCCGCGCTGTGGGGCAGGTACTTGGCGTACTTCTCCTTGACAGCAATGTAATCCTGGAGCAGCGGAAGAAGCTCACTCAAGAGCAGGATGGACATCCGAGGGTACCAGAGGGACCCAACACCCGCTTACGGGAGCCCCCACCCACCTGTGGGGCTTTGGATGTGAGCCCCTGCCTGCCACAAAGAATAAAATCTAAGCAAGTGACCCTTGGAAGGAAAGCTATGACAACCTAGACAGAGTATTAAAGAGACATCACTTTGCCAACTAAGGTCTGCCTAGTTAAAGCTATGGTTTTTCCAGTAGTCATGTACAGATGTGAGAGTTGGACCATAAAGAAAGCTGAGCGCTGAAGAACTGATGCTTTTGAACTGTGGTATTGGAGAAGACTCTTGAGAGTCCCTTGGACTGCAAGGAGATCCAACCAATCTATCCTGAAGGAAATCAACCCTGAATATTCATTGGAAGGACTGATGCTGAAGCTCCAATACTTTGGCCACCTAATGCAAAGAACTGACTCACCAGAAAAAGACCCTCATGCTGGGAAAGACTGAAGGCGGGAGAAGGGGGCGACAGAGGATGAGATGGTTGGATGGCATGGTCAATGGACATGAATCTGAACAAATTCCAGGAGACAGTGAAAAAGAGGGAAGCCTGGCGTGCTGCAGTCCACAGGTTTGCAAAGAGTCGGACGCAACTGAACTGACTGATGTGAGTTAGCAACTGAACAACAAAGTGACTTTACCAGCTCACTAAAAAGAGTACTTTCTTAACAATGGGAGGAAGGATGTGGAGAACTAAGGAGATGATGGCCCACAACCCCAGTTTTCTTTTAAAAGTGTTCTTCACTCTTCACTGACCCAAACATGTGCCCAGACATTGCCTAATGTTCCTTAAAGGGCTGATGGGGGAACCATCCCAGAGAACCACTGTTTTAAAAGAATCATTCAACAATCTTGCCTATGAAAACATACATGTCCCAAGACAATATCTAGTAAACACTAAATCGTTGGGGGAGGGGCTGAGTCAGAGGAACTCTATGTACCTGAAAAGGATTACTTCTGACCTATTTCCAGGATGAACCCTACATAAAAGTCACTCTACCACAAACAAACAAGAACATTTACAAACAATGAGTTTCTACAAAACCAAGGATTGACAGGAAAGAATACAGGATTCTGACATAGGCATGACAGACTGGAGTCTCCTCTGGAGAGAACCATTTGCACAAACAGAAGTATACAGATGGGTGTACATGCAGGGACTCGCACTGTGCAAGAAAAAACTGTGAATACCAAACACCCCAGCAAGCATTTGGTTATGTTGCTGGGCCCCATGGTAGAGTCCAGTACACTTTTGATAGTGAGAATTTTGATACCATGCTGACTTCTGCTTCCCCAGCCTCTTGAAGAACACCAGGAAAAAGTGAAAAATTGTTTTTACATTATTAAAGTTTTGTACCAAAAAAAGCAAGAAGGGAAAAAAAAAACACAAAGAGGCAAACACACATGTGACAGACCATCATGGGACCTGCCAAGACTAAAACACTTAGTATCTGGCCGTTTTAAGCTTGCAAACCTCCTCCAACAAACCTGTGAAGGAAAACAGCTCTAGAAGACACTCAGAGTGAAAACCAGATTTGAATTCTCCATTGGGCTCAGTGCCTAGTTACTGTGATTTACATGAAAAGTCAAAGTTGCTCAGTTGTGTCCAAATCTTTGCGACCCCATGAACTATACAGTCCATGGAATTCTCCAGGCCAGAATACTGGAGTGGGTAACCTATCCCTTCTCCAGCCGATCTTCCCAGTGCAGAAATCAAACCCGGGTTCCCCGCATTGCATAGAAGTAACAAATAGTAATGCTGGTTGGATGGCAACACAATGGACGTGAGTTTGAGGAAACTCCGACAGATAGTGAAGAACAGGGAAGCCTGATGTGCTGCAGTTCATGGGGTCACAGTCAGACATAACTTAGCGCCCGAACAATACCAATGCAGTCACAAAACATAAATTCTTTTTATAAAGACCCCACAAATGTCCTAATGAGCCCAAGTGTAAAACAGTGTGGGGGCAACACTGCAGTGGAGAACTCCCATTTACCAATTTCAAAACTTCTTACAAAGCTATAGTAATCAAGACTGTGATACTGGCACCAAAAATAAAAGGGGGGGGGGGCATAGAGACCAATGAAATAAGAGTTCAGAATCCAGAAATAAACCCTTACATCTTTGCTGAATTGATATTCAACAACGGTGCCAAGACTATTCAATGGGATAAACAGTCCCTTCAACAAATGGTGCCGGGATACATACATATACCATATAAATGAGATTTAAATAACATTTTATGGCCTAAATTTGTTAAGATGCACAAAACTCCAAAAGACAAAAATCACATGTGCTGAGACAATTGGATTTCCTCACACAAAATAATAATTTGGGGCTCGTACACTTCAAATACCTGTGCACATGAAGGGACGTGAGCACCTGAGGGTTTTAGTAAACTTGGGGCTCCTGGAACCAACATCCCCTCAGACACTGAGGGACAACTGGAAAGTGTTTAGATTTTCAGGCATTTGAATCTCTGTAATTTGACTCTTCTCTCCAGGGCACAACTTCTGGACTTGATGAATACTGCCCATTTTTATTTAATTCTAAAACATATAATTCAAATGTTATAGCCTGAATAAAATAGTATTGCCTTTGCTATTTTCAATACTTGAGTAAAATAAGAAACACATTTAAAAAACAAAATGTATAAAACTAAAAAATAAATTTTCTGTATATTTCACTACAACACACAAAAAAAACTAAACCACCTGTGCGATGTGATAATTACTGTGGAAGGAACCATCTCCTGAGAAAAACTGTAGCAACCTCTAACAGGATACAAAGAAAAACAGATATGGTGGGTGTGGTGGTCCAGGAATCCCTCCTTTACCTGTGCCACCTTCAACTCTACTTGGCAGGAAGGCTACAAGTTTCAAGTAACCCCGCCCCCAGCCAGGGAGCACAATCGTTACACCCTCCTTACCTGCAGGGAAATGTCATTGATCTGCACGTCGTCGGTGCTCCACTTCCCAAAGAGCTTGATGTCGGGGGTCTCTGCTACTGCAGGTGCAGCTGTTTCCCACTCTGTCATCCTAGGGATAAAAATCGTCAAAGCCCAGGCATATGTATCACTAACTCTGAGGCCAGTTTAGAACACAATCAGAACTGGGAAATTACTAGCAACCAAAGAACGCTGGGAATATCTGGGTCCACCGTGTTGAATCTTAGAAAAACCACTCTGTCAGCAAGCAACACCTGTCTCTCACCCAGGAACCCTGAGGCCCAAGGCTTACAGGCACCCCCTCAACAGTTGCAGGCCGGCCCAGGGATGGGCAAATGCCCCGAGTCCAAATGCCCTGACGCTGCATCCGCTAGAATTCAAACCCCAACCATGTTCTTCCAGAGTTCTACGAACCTACAGATCTACAACTCTTCTTTGGACTCAGCTCCCTCATCAGTATAGCGTAAGAATTCTGTGTTTTACCAATACAAAAGTTGAACTTGGTGTCCGACCCCGAGGAGATCATTAGGGGCTGTTATTTAGGAGGAAGCATCTATTTAAGGAATTTTCTTACGTAAATAAAGTACAACTGCAGAGACCAAGGCAACCGCGAGCAACTTCCCCAGTACGCCGCGAGGCAAGGCTACAGCGGCGGCGGAGCTGAAGCGAGACAGCAAGAGAAACTTTCCTCGCGCCTCCGTCAGGTCAACCGCACGAGGAAAGGCCCCGGGCGCGGGGCGCACCCACAGCTTCCGGGAGACCCAGGGTCGCCCCTCGGACCCCCTACTCCGCGACAACCTCACCTGAAGGCACAGCCTAGGTGTCTCGATCGTTCGTCGTAGACCACGCGCCGACCAGGCACAGACAGGAAGAGGCCGCGCACCGCGGGCTGAGGCCTTTAACTGAGGCGAGAACTTCCGGGTCAGCGAAGGTGGCGCGCGCGCATACAGATACGGCCTAGTAACGGGCCAATCCGGAACGAGCATGTAAACGCGCCTCGGGGCCAGACGGAACACGTATACATTCAGCGCATGCGTTCTCGCAGAAGTGGGCCCAAAAGCCAGTCTGGCGGAAGTCCAACTTCCAGCACTTGAAAGCTCGCTGGGGAGGCACTTGCACAGGCGCAAAGGTCTCTTTGAGGCCAACGCCGCCATGTCTAATGAGGTCAGAAGTCTGGCATGCAGTGATCGCTACACCGACACGCACGCGTCGCAGGTCGGCTCGGCTCAGTGGTGCTGGGACGTCGCGACTGCGCTCCGCTGTGGTCCCGGCCCCGCGCGTGTGGCCGGGCTCCACTCGAGCGTCCGCCTCCCCCACGCTCGCGCGCCCGGGGCTGCTTGGGGCCTGAGCCTCCGAGAGGGGACCCGTCGCTTCATGCCATGCCGGGGTCCCCTTCCCACTGTCTCTCCTTGGTGCCCGCGTTTCCTGCTCCATTTCCACTTGCGGGAGGGGGTCGGGGAGGGGTCCTGGGGGACAGCTCCCTCCCTTTCTGATTCAGCTAGGGCCTGTGCTGCTGAGGTCTCTGGTCGAGTGCAGGGGCCGCACCGTGGTGGGTGCCCTGTCCACTCTGCAGCCGCACTCAGTGACCCCGGCGATTGGCGTGGAGAGCACGTAGTAAGAGTCACACCCCCAGCCTAGACCCTGGAGCCCAGCTGGGACGTGGACGCCTCCTCGGCGGGCTTCGCAGGCGCAGCGACCACTAGCTGCACACCCGTGCTGGCTGCAGATGGCAGGAAGCGGCATCTGGGGGAGCTGAGTCCCCTGAGCCTCCTCATCTCCAAGTGCCCATCTCAACCTCCGCGGCTGGGAGCTCCCCTTCTGACACCCGAAGGGGCTCAGCCTTCTGACTCAGGCTGTCCTTCATTTGTCTCCAACACCCTCACTGGTCCACCGTCCCGGCATATGCATTGCGGGTGCTCAGCAGCTTCGGTGTTTGTTGACTGACTGACTATAAAGACTCGTTCCTATCCCATCTCAATTCCTAGAGCTTTCCAGAAACTCTGGAGTGTCTCAGTCACAGCTCATGTCTTTGTCCAGGGGGGACACAGGCCTAGAAGCTGGTCTGGGCAGGGGATCAGACTTCAGGCTCTGGGGTGTGGAAGTCTGGGAGCTGCACCCAGAGGCCAAGCCCCACCACCACCACCCTGTGGCCTTCCCCTGGCTTCTGCCCTGCTCTGTGCAGAGCAGCAGCTGGGCTTTCCACCGTGGTCTGTGGGGGTGGGGACGGGCTAAGTAGGCTCTGTCTGTTTCTCCGGGACACAGCTGGCGAAGTGCTTCCCAGGGGAAAACAGGAAGCGAGGAGTAGGCACTGGGCACCCTCACTCAGCAGGATCCAGAGGGCCCCCCCCAACCCTGCCTCTTTCTCCTCAAAAGCTGACAAGGGCCCACCCCTCTGAACCTGTTTCCCCTGTCTGTGAAAATGAGAACTAAATCAAACAAGATGAGTCTGGAGTCTGTGGCCTGGCTGTCAGCGATCACTTGATAATGGACATCTTTATAGACCTGACAAGAGTGACCCACCCAGCAGTGGAGAGCAGGTGGGAGGACCTGCGGTAAAGCCCTCTGTGTTGGGGGGTCGGGGGTCACCTTGCTTAGCTGAAGATCACACACTATTTGCCAGGGCTCCCCATGTCCCCAGACACAGGCACAAAGTTCGGAGTCTGATCCTGTAAGCCTCGGGATGCTGGTACTGTGTTCTCCAGGCTGGAGGGGGCCAGGCTCTACAAACCCCACCCCTGACCCCCGCCTCAATTCCTGGTGCAGCGTGTTCGCTCTGGACTAAGGAGCCCTGGCCATCCTCTGTGCCCTAGTTTTCCAACTGCTCCGTGAGGGTGGAATGTCAGGCTTGTTCTCTGTGTATCCCCAGCTGGAAGTACAGTGTCTGCTCACAGTAACTGCTGGATAAACAATGGATGGAAGGATGGATGCGGTAGTTCTCTGGTGTCTTGCTGCTCCCACTGTGGGCTTCAGGCAGACACCGAGTCACTGAGCCTCCCTCCTTCATGAGACACCAATTTCAGACCCATAGTCCTTCTGTGTTCCCTGTTCAGAACACCTCCTCACCTGGTTCTGTCCCTCTTCCTGGCCACCTCTTTTAAAAAAAAGAAATTATTTTTATTTTTATTTGGCTACACCGGTTTAGTTGCAGCACGTAGGATCTAGTTCCTTGACCAGGGATCCAAACCTGGTCCCCTGCCTTGTGAGCACAGAGTCTTAGCCCCTGGACCACCAGGGAAGTCCTGGCCACCTCTTAATTGAGGTCAGCCTTGGGAAACCCCTTCCTAATCACAGGTAGGCATTAGGAAGCTAGGAATCAGACCATTTGCTCTTCAGAACAACTTGATTAGGTAGTCATAAGGCCCAGAGAGGTGCAGTAACTCACCCAGGGTCACACAGCAAAAGGGGGCCAAGCTGGAATTCTAAGCTGGTTGCCCCAGAACCTGACCTCTCCTACTTCAGCTGGCCTCTCCACTTCTCTGCATCATGTCTCCCCCAGTGCCAGGGAGCTCAGCATGTACAAAGTACCCAATAAATATGTGTCCAATGAACAAATGAGTCCAGTCAATTCTAGGCCTTTCCACTGGATCTGGCATGATTCAGAGAGGGGCTCTTTCTGCTCACTAAGCTCCTCCCTTATTAAAGAAAAGGTTCATGAACAAGTAACCATGTAATTACCAAGGAAGGATGGTCTCTTTGATTTCAAACCTGCTCAAACAAACAAATGAATGTGAACAAACAAGCATATTTATTGTTCCTCTAATTCCTGCAGGATTGTTAGTCTTCCCGCCCCCACCCCCACACACACACAACACAGGCATCCATCTCCTTGGCAGAGAGCAAGTTGATCTTTCCCACTGCTCCTGCCACTGAGCATCAGTCTGGGCTCACAGGGATGGGTGGCTTGTCTGGGCCAGGATGCTTATTATAGGCCTAGAGTGCAAGGCAAGGGAGGTGCCTAGGCCAGCTCACCTGCTAGGTGGGCTAGTCAAAGCCCACTCCCCGTCCTCAATTTGCTTAGCTCTAAATCAGGACCACATGTTCAGGGTGGCTTTTCGGAACGAGGGCCAGAGGGGGCAACAGGACAGAACGTGCAGGGCTGGGGTGGCGATGCCGGAGCAGCTGCAGACCTGTCTCCTCACTTGGCAACACTTGGGGTGGAGAGTAGAGGGGAGGAAGAACTTAGGACAGGGTATTTATTAATAGGGGCTCTCAGAGGCTTGGATTAAGGATAAGTCCAGAAACACATTTCGAACATCCAAATATCCAGAATTCGTGGGTACAGGATTTCAAATTTTGGAGGCCAGAGGTATGAATTCAGAAGTCTCGCAGATACAGATACTAGCGGATGCGATCTGGAGATGCAAGGCACAAATTCGGAGAGAAAGCGGGACTGGGACTTGAGGAGGGGGAACCCAACGCCTTAACTGGGTGAGAAACGGATACGTGGATTTGGGAGGATGGGACCCAAAGGCAGGAACTGGGGTAGAACCTGGCATCCATACCTGTCGGAACTAGAGGCGGGAACTTAAGTTGGTCCGGCGGGGGGGGGGGGGGGGGGGGGGGAGTCTAAGAACACAGTTTAAACGTTCGGGGGAACGCTCGGACCTCCCTCTGTCCTGCAAGTGGAACCGACTAACAGCCGGGAGCCACACGGAAAGCCCCGCCCTTCCCTGGGCACGACCAATCACTAGCGTGGAAGTGATTGCCAGCTGGGTGACGCCATGTGTCTCCAAGGCGATGGCGAATCGCAGGGAGGCTCCAGTTTTATCCGGAGGCAGGAGTACCTACAGCCGCCTGCAGAGCGGGGCTCGGGCGCGGAAAGGGTGGTGGTCGCCACGGTAACCGGGAGGCCTGGCCAAGCCCAGAGAAGATCGCCGGCTCCTCTTCCGCCGGGTGCTCAGCGGGAGCGCCTGGATGCTGCCCTGGGGTGGGGTGGGGGGGCGCGCCCTTCCACCCCTCAGGGATGCGGCTGGGGTGAGAGATTGGGGCAGATCAGCCCCGGGTCGTGGGCCATGGCTGCATGGGTCCAGCTCAGGATGCGTGGCTTTCCTGTCTGGGCCTCAGTTTTCCCATCTGTGAAGTGGGAATGTAACTGGTGATGCTGCAAAGAACAATATTGCATAAGAACTTGGAATATTAGGTCCATGAATCAAGGCAAGTTAGAAGTGGTCAAACGGGAGATGGCAAGAGTGAACATTGACATTTTAGGAATCAGTGAACTAAAATGGACTGGAATGGGTGACTTTAACATAGATGACCAACCATTATATCTACTATTGTGGGCAAGAATCCCTTAGAAGAAATGGAGTAGCCATCATCGTCAACAATAGAGTCTGAAATGCAGTACTTGGGTACAATCTCAAAAAAGACAGAATGACCTCTGTTCATTTCTGAGGCAAACCATCCAATATCGCAGTAATCCAAGTCTGTGCCCCAACCAGTAATGCTGAAGAAGCTGAAGTTGAGCGGTTCTATGAAGACCTACAAAACTTTCTAAAACTAACACCCAAAAAAGATGTCCTTTTCGTGATAGGGGACTGGAATGCAAAAGTAGGAAGTCAAGAAATATCTGGAGTAACAGGCAAATTTGGCCTTGGAGTACAGAATGAAGCAGGGCAAAGGCTAACAGAGTTTTGCGAAGAGAATGCACTGACATCCTCTTCCAAAAACACAAGAGAAGGCTCTGCACATGGGCATCACCAGATGGTCAATTCTGAAATCAGATTGATTATATTCTTTGCAGCCAAGGATGGAGAAGCTCTACACATTCAGCAAAAACAAGACTGGGAGCCGACTGTGGCTCAGATCATGAACTCCTTATTGCCAAATTCAGACTTAAACTGAAGAAAGTAGGGAAAACCACTAGACCATTCAGGTATGACCTAAATCATATCCCTTACAATTATACAGTGGAAGTGACAAATAGATTCAAGGGATTAGATCTGATAGACAGAGTGCCTGACAAACTATGGATGGAGGTTCATGACATTGTACAGGAGGCAGTGATCAAAACCATCCCCAAGAAAAAGAAATGGAAAAAGGCAAAATGGTTCTCTGAGGAGGACTTACAAGTAACTGAGAAAAGAGAAGCTAAAGGCAAAGGAAAAAAGCAAAGATATAACCATTTGAATGCACAGTTCCAAAGAATAGCAAGGAGAGATAAGAACGCCTTCCTCAGTGATCAATGCAAAGAAATAGAGGGAAACAACAGAATGTAAAAGACTAGATATCTCTTCAAGAAAATTAATGATACCCGTGGAACATTTCATGCAGATAGGCAAAATAAAGGACAGAAATGGTAATGGACCTAACAGAAGCAGAAAATATTAAAAGGAGGTAGCAAGAATACACAGAAGAACTATACAAAAAAGATCTTCACGGCCCAGATAATCATGATGGTGTGATCACTCACCTAGAGCCACACAACCTGGAATGGAAGTCAAGTGGGCCTTAGGAAGCATCACTACGAACAAAGCTAGTGGAGGTAATGGAATTCCAGTTGAGCTATTTCATATCCTAAAAGATGATGCTGTGAAAGTGCTGCACTCAATATGCCAGCAAATTTGGAAAACTCAGCAGTGGCCACAGGACTAGAAAAGGTCAGTTTTCATTCCAACCCCAAAGAAAGGCAATGCCAAAGAATGTTCAAACTACTGCACAATTTCACGCATCTCATATGCTAGCAAAGTAATGCTCAAAACTCTCCAAGCGAGGCTTCAACAGTATGTGAACCATGAACTTCCAGATGTTCAAGTTGGATTTAGAAAAGGCAGAGGAACCAGAAATCAAATTGCCAATATCTATTGGATCATCGAAAAAGCAAGAGAGTTTCAGAAAAACATCTACTCTGCTTTATTGACCATGCCAAAGCCTTTGACTGTGTAGATCTCAATACACTATGGAAAATTCTTAAACAGATGGGAATACCAGACCACCTGACCTGCCTCTTGAGAAATCTGTATGCAGGTCAGGAAGCAACAGTTAGAACTGAACATGGAACAACAGACTGGTTCCAAATAGGAAAAGGAGTGCATCAAGGTTGTATATTGTCACCCTGCTTATTTAACTTATATATGTGTGCTTCCTCTGTCACTTAGCTCTCTGCATAACAAATGGGGAATGAAGTTTTCCCTTTTTAACTTTTCTTAAAAGTGAAAATTCTCTTCAAAGATTTCTTTCATTTAGCAAAAATAGATTCTAATATAGATCTTTCTTCACAGCAAAGTGGCATAAAGCAAACTTTTGAAGAGTAGGGGATACATATGTTGAGGTGATTTGGTACTCAATCGTAGATAACTGCCCAGGTGTTAGGACAAGGGGGCCACTGAAATGTAAAAGCAAAAACGGGATGCTTCCAATTTCCTAATACCTACTTATTGGAGAAGAGAGGGGAAAGGTATGAGCACAGAGGTATAAAGAGATGGCCCACAGCCCCAGACCCACCCAGAGGCAGCTACAGGGAGCTGAGTGCCAGAAATACTTTCCCTGTGAGCTCTTTTTTGCATCTTTTGTTTCCACTGGGTAACTTCCGTGTGGCGTTTCAGATCCCTCGGGTCTGCACGGAGCTGAATGGGGAGGGAAAGGCCAGAGGTCCCTGCTCATTCCTGCGGCCTCATCACTCTGATCTGTTTCTGTCATCACACCTCCTCTGCCGACCAGCCTCCATCCTCCCTCTTAGATGGAGCATGGTGACCACATTTAGGGCCCGCCTGGATGATTCAGGACACTCTATCTCCTGATCGCTTATCAGATCTGCAAAGTCCTCTTTGCCAAATGAGGTGGCACACTCACAGGCTCTGGGGATTATGATGTGGCCCTAGTTGGGATCCATTATTCTGCTGACCACACGTACACGTTGCACTTTCCACCCTGGTCAGCAGCAGTTCCATCCTGGGGCTGGCACAGCCACCAAATGACAAGCACTGGGGGTGGCTTGTCAAATGGGCAGTCTGGGAGGATGTTCAGGGCAACTGGTGAAGAGGGTGGGTCTTAGGAAGGTGGAGGTCAGCATGGGGCCAGGTGTCACAGAGGTGAGAGAGGACGGCGGGGGCAGGGTGGGGGGAAGCCTGGAGAGGCCAGGAGTTGCCTCCTGACCACTTACTTCAGTCCAGTAAACCGGCTACCTTCAGCTCCTGCTTTTTTGTTTTGCTAATCCGAGCAACTTGTGGATCTTAGTTCCCCAACCAGGGATTGAACCCATGCCTGCTGCAAAGGAAGTATGGAGTCCTAACCACTGGACTGCCAGGGAAGGCCCTGAAACTCCTTTCTTTATGTCTCTCCCCTTTTACTGCTTTCAAGACTCAAGGAAATCTGGCCAAGTCATCCAGGATCCCTCAGTCACTGAAGTTTGCTTTTCCCCTCTTGGGAAGGGCCAGCCTCTCCATTTCTCGGCTCTTCCAAGTCCTGCAACGAGGACTCCTGAGTTGGAGGCTGTCCCCAGGATGGACGCTCCAACCCAGTGCCCTGAGCAGGCTGATGCCCCATGAGCTGTCCTGGGACCTCAGGTGAGGGCGAGGTGGAGCCTAGGCCCCCAGCAGACAGAGCTGAGAGGGCCCCTCCTGCGTGGGGGGGCGTGTGGGTGGCAGGACAGCTGCCCCAGGGCACAGGCTGCCAGGGCTGTGGCCCGGTATGAGCCTTGGTCCAGGAGCCTGACATTTCCAGGGACCTCTTGCGGGAGCCCCACTCCCTCTTCAGTGTCCTGAGTGACCAGGGGTCTTGCCCCTAAAATCCCCCTGTGGCCCACCAGGGCACTCAAGTACTTTTCGGGTGCTGCTCCCAGCATAAGCCCTAGGAGGCAGGGGGCGGGACAGGAGGTCATCTTAGGTAACCAGCTTCTGTAAAGCAGACCCTGCAGCCAACTCCAGCCAAACAAGTCCCTCACACAGGTGCTCACGTCCACCCTCCACGACTGCCCAACAGCAACAGGGCCTTTGGGAGGCAGGCCTGAGGCAGCAGATAATTCACTCCAGGGAGTGGCCCTTTTCCCTGCACCCAGAGCAGGAGGTCCTTTTGCAAGAAGGAGAAGCTCCTTCAGCCGCAGTGCACCCACAGGCCTGAGAGGTCCCAATTCTGCAAGCCTGTTGAGCCCTGGGAGACCCAGCAGTGGAAGCCCCAGGGAGTGCACAAGAGTCTTCAGCTAGTAGTGGGGCCTGCCCACACCGCAGAGGCACCCACGCACCTCCCCTCCTTTGCAGCCACCCTGGCAAGGCCTTCCTGTTCCCCCAGGGTAGGCACACGGGCAAGCGGCCTTCCGCGTGCCGGTCAGCCACCGCTCCAACCTCACTGAGCGTGGTGAACCCACCAACAGCTTCAAGCAAGCCCTGACACTGCCGCTGGGCAAGGAGACAGGCCTCACTAAAGCAGGATATTCGATACCCAGACACCTATTAGGATGGAAAAGGGGACACACAGTGGGAGCGGACCGTCGGGACCGCTGAGTGCCACCTGGGGGCCACATCGGCAGACATCATCACGTGTGTCCGTATAGTTGTGGTGCAGGAGTCCCGGGAAGGGCGGGCACCGACGCGGGTGGCATAGTGGATGGGGGTGGGGGGGCTGACCTGCACATCCCGCCCAGCAGAGCGAGCAGGCTCAGCGTCACCAGTGGGGCCCCGGGGGTCGCGGCTCTGGAACGCGGCTGGACATGCTAGAATCTGCCCCGGAGGTCTGACACCCAAATGCTCGAGCCCCGCTCTGAGATTCTGATTTCACCGCTGGCGAGCGACCCGCTCACCCGGACGTTTCAGAGCAGCCCAGGTGTTTCCCACCCGCGACCCTTCCACGCCTTTCCCAGTCCGTATGTCCCAGAAGTCATAGGAGACAAGGACTATTAAGCATCGTCGTGGCCAATTACCAGCTTCTCCGGGGCCAGGTGCGCCGGAGTGCAGGGTCTCAGACGCCATCTCCTTGGCGACGACGCAGGCTCAAGGGCCCCCGTTACCACGGCAACCGGAGTCCTGGGGCGGACGGAGAGCCGGGCTCAGCGGGACTACACTTCCCAGCAGCCCCCGGGAGCGGGGCGTCCCAGAAGGCTCAAGAATCGGCCTGCAGGGGCGGAGACTAAGGAGATGAGGGTTCGATCCCTGGGTCGGGAAGATCCCCTGGAGGGCATGGCTTCCCGCTTCAGTGTTCTTGCCTGGCGGATCCCATGGACAGAGGAGAATGCGGGCTGCGGTCCACAGGTCCGCAAAGAGTCAGGCACCACTGAAGGAACTGAGCGCGCACCCGCGGGGGCGGGGATCCCGCCAGTCCTCGCAGCCGCGCCTCACTTCAGAGCCGCGGCCGGGAGCACAAGGGTGGAAGGCTCCGCGCTGCGAGTTGGCGGGGACCCGGGGACCCGCGCCGGCCACCCCCGGCGAGTAACGGGCATCCCGCGCGTTCCCGCGACCCCAGCCTGAGAGCGGGGCGCCCACGGCCGCCACCCCGGCTCCCACCCCAGCGCCGCACGCGGGGTCCCGGCGGGGGCGGACCGGCGCACTTCCGGTCCGCGGGCTCCGGCCCGGGCGGGCACCGGCCCGGGCGGGCACCGGCCCGGGCGGGCACCGCTGTCGGCCGTTCAGTTCCGGGCGGGCCTGTCTGTGTTTCTTGCTCCGGTTCCGGCGTCCCGGTGGTGGAGGCCGAGGCCCGGGCGGCGGCACCACCGGGAGGACGGGCGTGGGAGGGAGTTTGGCCGCACGCAGACTGCACTCCCGCCCTGCTGCGCGTCCTGCTCCCCCCTCCCGCCGGGTGCAGGGACAGACGCTAGAGTCCTCCGGAGCCCTCGGTGGGGGTGCAGTTTGCCTAAGATAAGGGCTGGTGGAGCCGCCCCCGGCCTGCCCTCTGTTGATTTCCAGGAAAATCTTATCAGCCTCAGGGGTCGTGTCCAGGTGCTGAGGACGCTGAGCCTCGCTCACCTCCTTCCCACGGAAGCTGGCATGCGGTTCTGCAGGCCGCGGCACGGGAGACATTGGCCCCCCAGCCTCCCTGCGGGCCCGAAGGTCCTCGAGCCCTAATCTCATTCACCGGCAGTCAGTTAGGAAGGCTGGGCCAGCCCGCAGCGTGGAGGTCATGGTCCCCCAGGGCAGACGGGAGGTTACTGTCAGACACCTGGAACAACTGCAGTTCCGGGTCAGGGACAGGCTCCCGGCTGCCCTCGCTGAGCGCAGCTCCAGATCCTGGGTCCGTGGCTGGCAGGTGGTCGTACAGGAGAGGTGGCTCGATGGTGCAGGCTCGGAGCAGGGCAGGAGAGGCAGAGACACAGCCACGCTCTGCAGCTTCCATCTGCCGGGTCTGCTGCTGGGAGGCCGGTTTCTGGCCCAGCAGATGCGCAGAGGAGCCACCTGTCGGGGTAGGGTGTCTGGAGGCGCCCTCAGCCCTGCCTCCTGTGAGTACACGGCCCCTTCCTGCAAGACCGCGGCTGCGGCTTCCAGGAACCACCCCGTCTCCCCTCTGTCCGGCACTGAGCAGTCATCTGAGGGCATCACTGGGGGTCAGGAAAGGCCGCCTCCCCATGCAACCCACCCATCCTGTGAGGGTGCTGGGCCGGTCTCTGCACAAGTGGCTACAACTGACTGGGCAACTTAAAGCAACAGAACTTGATTCTCTCAATTCTACAGGCCAGGCGTCTGAAATCAAGGTGTTGGCAGGGCCACGGCCTCCGAAGGCTCAGCTCTCCTGTGGGGTTCCCTTCTCTGTGAGGGGCCAGGTTCACACTTGGGTTGCAGTTGTACAAACAGAAGGGGTGGCAGGGTTCCCATGTCAGCACTCATGGCTCCCTTGTGCGTGGGGACCCCAGATCCTCGTCTGCTGGCCCCTGGGCTGGCCCCATTAGTAGAGGGTCCTGGCAGCGGCCCCAGCAGCTCCGCAGTTGGTCCCCTGCAGTCAGCCTGGCTTTTTGGAGGCAGACCAAGGAAATCTGTCAAACCTGCAGAGGCAAAGACTCAAGCAAAGCTGGGGAGGTAGCAGTCCGGGCCTGCCCTGAGACCCCCGCCAGAGAGTAAAGCCCACCCCTGTGAGAGGCAGACACTGAATGAGGTGGGCGGTGGTGGGAGCCAGCGCCCCCGGGTGTGGAGCCAGGGCTCCGGGGTCAGACAAACTGAGCCCCACGTCCTGCCAGAGTCAGGCCTCGCGGAGTCACAGCTCCTTGTCTGTGGTGACTGAAGTGCCCTGGGCTTGGTCTCCACAGGACATTGTCCTGCACCCCAGCACGCTGCCCATTATTCCCGGCAGGTGTCTCCATCTTCCCACAGAACGTTTTCTTTTTGAAGCAAGTAGATTAAGACACATCCGGTTGAAGAGAAGTCTGTGCCCTGGGGAGAATGCTGTCAACCCCAAATTAAGCTTCTGATGTAAAACCTGCTTGGTGTGCAGTCAGCTTGACCATGGACAAGAAGCTGATGTTTTATTTTACCTAACGATTTCCAAGACCTTGTTTTTCTTATTATAGAAGTATTGCTTAAACATATATGCACTCACCTCCTGTCAATGCAGTATTGTCCCTGTGGCTGGGGCTCAGATGACTTCTGGATGTTGGTGGGTGGGCTGGCCCAGGCCGCATCAAGTGGACATCCCAGCACGCCAAAGGCAGGAACACCTTATGCCCTGAGTGCCTTCTGTTTTTGAGATGTAATTCACAGAACATAATTGAACCATTTCAAAGTGTACAGTTGGTTTTTATTTTCATTATATTTTTTAGTTCACGTATTTTCTGTGTTGTGCGATAGTCATTGTCACTAATTCCAGTACATTTCCACACCCCAAAATGAAACTCTGTTTATTAAGCTGTTACTCCCCGTTGTTCCTCCCCTCAGCCCCTAGCAACCACTAACTCACTCTTTGGATCTGCTTGTTTTAGATTTTTCACATAAATGGAATCATACAATATGTGGCCTTTTGGTGTCTGGCTTCTTTCCCTGACCGTGATATTTTCTGCGGTCTGACCACGTACCAGTACTTCATTCCTTTTTATTGCTGAGTAATATTCCATCCTATGGGTAGACCACAATTCGTTTAGCCCTTCATCAGTTGATGGACATTTGGGTGGTTTCCACCTTTTGGTGGTTAGGGAAAATTCTGCAGTGAACACTAGTGTACAAGTGTTTGCTTGAACGCCTGTTCCCATATCTCTCAGGTGGACACGTAGGACTGGACATGTGGTGTGCTGTTTGACCACTGGGGGCATGTCCAGGCAGCCATCCACAGTGGCTGGCTGCACTGTTTTCCATTCCCAGCTGCCACGTGAGGGTGCATTCTGTGCTTGCCTCCCCCTGGCCAGCTCTTCCCACCCATCTGTCCTGGGCAGGGCAGACTCTGCGTGGGCCGGGTGCTGGATGCGCCTGAGCAGTTAAGCCACAGGGGGTGACACACGACAGGGCCTGCCGGCCGCCGTTCTGCCCATCCTGGTGTACAGGTGACGCCTTTTGGAACCTGCAGCTGGTATACTTACTTGCACAACAGGCTTCAAATTCTAGAGAAGCACCTCCTTTGACCTCCCCCAGGAGTCACGGCCACTGACCCTAGCTCCGTCGGCCTGGGCTGGCGTCCACTGTGGGTCAGGTTGTCCCCACTGGCTGCTGGGACAGTGAGCAGGGGGGCCCCCGGCTGCCTGCCCCCCAGCACACCCGGGTCCCCCCAGCCCCATTCTCCAGGAGCCGCACGGTCAGTGTCTCAGGTGGATGGGCGGCATGGCGGCCGGCCCACCTCCCGCCTGGGACGAGCCTCCTCGGACTCCAGCCCGTGAGCTCTGGGAAAGCAGAGCTTCTCTGTCACATCTTCCATGTGGTGACCGGTGACCGTCAGGGCCCCGGGGACAGTTTGGCATGGGGCATGGCATGCCGGTGTTCACCGTCACCCCGATATCCTCACACCTGCTTGGAGAAGGGGCTCCCAGCACCCATCCTTTGGTCTCGGGCTCTAGCTGACTAATTTGTCAGGTGGAGAAACCGAGGGACAACGTGGCAAGTTGCCACAGGGTGGGGGAGGCACTGGATTTCCAAGGAATTACCTGATCAATGCCACCAGTGGGGGGAGAGGCCTTCACCTGCCTGGGTTGAAGGCCAGGTCCACACAGGCCTGGAGGAGATGGGAGGTTGTGCAATGGCCACGTGTGTGTGTGTGTGTGATAAGTGTGTGTGATGTGTGACCTGTGTGAGAACCTCAGGTCCTGCCTGTCCGTATGACCTCTTTTTTTCTCCCGGGAATGCCTCAGACCGGTTCCTCGCTGAATGTAGGACCAGATGGGACGCTCTGAACTCGGGGCCTTCAGCTTCGGGATTTGGACAAGCAGCTCCTGTGGCCCCCTCACCGTCTGCAGGCCGCGCCTTCCTCTGCAATCTCACCTTTAACCATTTCAGCGTTGCTGACTTCCACTCGAAAACCTTTTCCCCAGAGCTCTGACCACTGATTCATCTCTGCTGCTGTAGCTGAGATTTTTTTTGTTTAGTCGCTAAGTCATGTTGGCTCTCTGGGACCCCATGGACTACAGCCCTCCAGGCTCCTCTGTCTGTGGAATTTCCCACGCGAGAATTCTGGAGTGGGTTACCATTCCCTTTTTCAGGGGAGCTTCCTGACTCAGGGATTAAACCCGGCTCCTGTTTGGCCGGCAGGTTTTTTGTGGTTTGGATATCCAAGGGAAAAATAACCCGCCCGCAAGGGCTGCCAGCAGGATCCTGAAAAGCAGCTGCATCCAGTCCTTCTGACGTGTCCGGGACTGAAACGTGCATCCTGACTGCAGCTAGTCCCCAGGTGACTGCGTGTGAGAGATTTGCAAAACTGACCGGAAGGCAGCAAACCCATTCAGCATGGTTATTGACTGTTGCTGTGGCTGAGCCTCCAGGGGTCAAGGTTCGCCCTTTGCCCCTGGAGCCCAGCTTTCCGGGAAGGACGCGGGGGTGAGCCCCACCACCCCGGCTGCTCCTTATAACCCAACAGACAGCCCCGAGGCTGCAGGAGGTGGACCATGTTTGCTGGGGCAGCCCTCCTGCTGCTCTGGGGTGAGGCTGGGCCCTGGGGTGGCCGGGGGCAGGGTGGACGGCAGTGAGGCCTAACAGCTGGGTCTCTGCAGGTCTGGCCCTGAGCCCGGTGACTGAGCAGGCGACCTGTGAGTGGGCTTGCCTGGGCGCGGGGGGCGCTGCGGGGTGAGCCCCCAGGTGGGCACTCGGCTCTGACTGCCTCCCCCACGCAGTCTTCGACCCCAGGCCATCCCTGTGGGCTGAGGCTGGCTCACCGCTGGCACCCTGGGCCAACGTGACGCTGACCTGCCGGAGCCCGCTGCCGACCCAGGAGTTCCAGCTCCTCAAGGATGGTGTGGGCCAGGAACCGGTGCACCTGGAGTCCCCTGCCCACGAGCACAGGTTCCCACTGGGACCAGTGACCAGCGCCACCCGGGGCCTCTACCGCTGCAGCTACAAGGGCGGCAATGATTGGATCAGCCCGAGCAACCTGGTGGAGGTGACGGGAGCAGGTGAGTGTGGTCCACGGCCTGAAGGCAGGAGGTGGGCTACTGGGGAGGCTCCTCTGCCCACGCCTCACCCTCCCTGCGCTCTTCCTGCTGCTCTGGAGTAGCCAGTGGCCTCAGGCAGTTCAGGTGCTGTCTCTGAGCGCAGTGTCCCCATCTGTAAAATAAGGGTGACTGGGTTTCCCTGGTGGCTGAGTAGTAAAGAATCCGCCTGCCAGTGCAGGAGAGGCCAGTTCAATCCCTGGGTCAGGAAGACCCCCTGGAGGAGGGCATGGCAACCCGTTGCAGTATCCTTGCCTGGGGAATCCCACGGTCAGAGGAGCCTGGCGGGCTACAGTCCGTGGGGTGCCAAACAATTGGACAGACTTAGTGACTGAACAAAAAGAGGGTGGTGTTTTCACCGACCCTAGAAGGCTGTGAGAAATAAATGATTGAATCCCCAGGAAGCTGCGGGCAGGCCAGCCCCATGCCTTCCGCTTGTATTCCTGGCTTACGCCACCATCGAGACGTCCATCTCCTGGCTCCCTCACACTGTCAGGAGCACAGAGGTCCAGCTCGGGCTGGGAGCCCATGTCTCCCAGCTCAGGCAGAGCCATCCGGGACCCCTGCCCCGCCGTGACCCCTGCCCCATCCGCAGAGCCCCTGCCCGCACCCTCACTCTCAACCAGTCCTGTGTCCTGGATCACACCCGGCCTGAACACCACGCTGCTGTGCTTCACGGGACTTCGAGGTGTGACCTTCCTGCTGAGGCGGGAAGGTGAGGACCAGTTTCTGGAGGTGGCTGAGGCCCCGGAGTCCACGCAAGCCACCTTCCCAGTCCACCGGGCTGGGAACTACAGCTGCAGCTACCGGACCCACGCAGCAGGCACCCCCTCGGAGCCCAGTGCCATGGTGACCATAGAGGAGCTGGGTGAGTGGGTGGGCCATCCCAGAGGGCTTCCTGGGGGAGGAGGCTCCTGGAGGACGAGAAGCTACCCTGGACCCTGAGCAGCCCCACCGAGAACGGCTGTGGGAAGCAGCACCCTGCCTGGGGAGGGGTGTCGGAACCGCCACAGGCAGGCTGTTCCCGGGACAGAGGTCTGGAGGCTGGGCCCCCCAGCGGCCTCCCCAGTGACATCCCCCTCCCTGCAGCCCCGCCGCCGGCCCCCACATTGACGGTGGACAGGGAGTCGGCCGGGGTCCTGAGGCCCGGCTCGCCCGCCTCGCTCACCTGCGTGGCACCCCTAAGCGGCGTGGATTTCCAGCTGCGGCGGGGCGCGGAGGAGCAGCTGGTACCCCGGGCCAGCAGCAGTCCGGACCGCGTTTTCTTCAAGCTGAGCGCGCTGGCCGCGGGGGACGGCGGCGGCTACACCTGCCGCTACCGGCTGCGCGGCGAGCTGGCAGCCTGGTCCCGAGACAGTGCGCCGGCCGAGCTGGTGCTGAGCGACGGTGAGCCTGAGGGACGAGATCGCGGGACTGCGAGGGCGGAGAGAGCCGGGACGGAGCCCAGACGCGGCCCTGCCTGTGCCCGGGGCGCGCTCTCCCCCGCGAGCCGAGGGCGAGGAGCGCAGGGCCGGCCCCGGTGGGCCCTGAGGCCGCTGTAGAGGGGGCCGGGGGTGCTGCAGGACCCCTAAGGACTCGGACCAGGGGAGTAAAGCTCAGGAGAGGAAGCGGCCGTCGGGGGCTCGGGGGTGCTCCTTCCACAAAACGCGCCCGCACCCCATTTTCCTGCGCTCACGGACTAGTGCGGAGGACTAGTCCTGCGAGGACCGGGCCGGGTCGGGAGGAAGGCTCGGGGGTGGTCCCCGCCGGCCTCCCGGGAGGGAGCGGGGCGGATCTTCCCGGGGGAGGATCCGGTTTGGGCTCCAGCCTCCCGCGCTCTTCCCGCAGGGACACTCCCCGCGCCGGAGCTGTCTGCCGAGCCCGCGACCCTGAACCCCGCGCCGGGCGCTCTGGTGCAGCTGCGGTGCCAGGCACCCCGCGCCGGCGTGCGCTTCACCCTGCTGCGCAAGGACGCGGGCAGGCGCTGGGTGCCTCGCGTCCTGAGCCCCGGGGGCCCCGAGGCCCAATTTGAGCTGCGCGACGTCTCGGCGGTGGACTCGGGCAATTACAGCTGCGTCTACACGGACACGTCGCCGCCCTTCGCGGGCTCCAAGCCCAGCGCGACCCTGGAGCTGCGCGTGGACGGTGAGCTGCGGGCACGGCGGCCCGGAGACCCCCTTCTACCCGGGCGCCTGTCCCGGGATCCGACGGGAGGCGCCCAGGGCCTGAGGGGGTGGGGGGCAGGCCGCCAGTGCCCCAGGGCGCCCCGCCTAGTGGCCTGTCTACCGCCCCCGTGAACGCCGGGCAGGTGGGGCGCTTTGGTGGAAATCATGGAGGGCGGATCCAGTTTTTAGGGCTCAGACTCCTAACCGCTCTGCACCGGCTCGTGCCTTGGTTTCCCCGCGCCACGCGCCTGTCGGTGGTCAGACTAGGATCCCGGCCCTCCTAGAGCCCAGGTGCCCATGCGGAGGGTCGAGGTGTAATTCCCGCCGAGCCCCAGCCGGCCCTGGGTCTGTGTGCTCCTCGGATTTCCTCTTCCAGGCCTCTTGGGGGCACAGGTCCCACCTCCGGGCCGCTGCCCCAGCTGTGCTCTCCGCGGGAACCCCTCTCCCCTGGGAGGGTGGCGTTTTCCTCCTCCTCACCTGTCCTGGGCGCTGCGTGCCCGTGATGGGGACCCCTGGGGGGCTCAGACCTCATAGCAGGTCTGGGGGCTCAGTGCCCAGGGTCGGAGGGGGGAGAGGGGCCTCACTTGACCTCCCGCCGCTCGCCCAGGACCGCTGCCCAGGCCGCAGCTCCGTGCCCTGTGGGCTGGGGCCGTGACTCCGGGCCGCGATGCCGTCCTGCGCTGCGAGGCGCAGGTGCCCGACGTCTCCTTCCTGCTGCTGCGCGCGGGCGAAGAGGAGCCCTTGGCGGTGACCTGGTCCACCCACCGCTCCGCGGACCTGGTGCTGACCTACGTGGGGCCCCAGCACGCCGGCACTTACAGCTGCCGCTACCGCACCGACGGGCCCCGCTCCTTGCTGTCGGAGCTCAGCGACCCGGTGGAGCTCCGGGTGGCAGGTGAATTGAAGCCCCAGGAGGAAGGGGCTGCGGTCCAGGCCTTTGCCCCGATGGTACCCTCCTCAGGGCTGCGCTTTCATGCGCCCCTCCAGCGCTGACACTGGCTGGTGGGCCTAGACTACTGTGTGTGTGTGTGTGTGTGTGTGTGTGTGTGTGTGTGTACGCGCGCGCAGACACCTAGGCTGCTGGGTGTGTGTGTGTGTATGCGCGCACACACACCTAGACTGCTGGGTGTGTGTGTGTGTGTGTGTGTACGCGCGCGCACACCCCTAGACTGCTGGGGGTGTGTGTGTGTGTGTGTACGCGCGCGCACACCCCTAGACTGCTGGGGGTGTGTGTGTGTGTGTGTGTGTGTGTACGCGCGCGCACACACACCTAGGCTGCTGTGGCGGGGGGTGTGTGTGTCGGGGGACTGCAAGGCAGGGCAGGGCGTGGTCACGAGCAACTGTAGGGGGCGGTGGGGGCGTGTTTCCTCCCGGGCAGCTGACCAGTCCCCGCCCTGCTGAGGCCTCAGCGAGCCCCGCCCTGACTCACCGGGGAGGACGCAGGGAGCCTCCCTCCCCACCAGCTCTCTTTTGTCCACTTGGTCCAGGAAGCTGACCCAGTGGCGGACCAGGTGCTGATGGTATCCTCGGGAAGTCCTTTATCCAGCCTGCCTCCGATGCCTTGTGCTGCAGCGGGAAGCTGGAGTTTTCCCTGGGGGGCAGGGGGAGTGTTCGCCTCTCCCTGATCCATCCCAGGAACTAATAAATATGCAGACAGCCCTTAAGACGTGTCTCTGGCCCATGGTGGTCCACGTGCGGGAAGCGGGAGCCCCCATGCTGGGATCCTGAGTCCTGAAGGTGGGTGGGCTCTGGGCTGGATCCTGAGGGTGGAGGCCCCTTCTCCTGCCTTCTCCCATTAAGCTTCCTCCTGCTCCCCAGTCCCCTCCGCCCAGCCCCCGCAGGTGTGGGAGGCAGCGGAGGCTCCGGACCTCCTTGACTGGATTGGGGGGCGGTTCAGAAGCTGCATTTTGCAGTTGTCTTCCCGGCTCAGCGGCCACCAGGTGGCGCTGCGGGGCTGTGTCCCGCTCCGGAGGCCTGGCCGCCCACCCCGCCCCTCGAGGCCGCGGGATGGGAAGAGTCTTTGCTCTTTCCCACCGTTCCCGAACCGGACCCGTCCTGGACCCCTGACCCGCCCCAGCCTGGCCCTCCAGGTGCTGACATACAGCAGTTGTGAGTAAGGCTAGCATTGTCAACTAATGCTTGGTAAACTGTTTTTGCAAGAAATTTGCCTACTTCTTGAACGGGGAAGTCTGATTGGCTGGCACAGAGCTGCTCATAGCGCTGTTGTAGTCGGCTCATGCCTGCAGAGTCGGCAGTGATGCCATCTCTTTCATGACTGATGCTGTGTCCCTTCTCCCTCTCTGTCAGTCTAGCTAGAGGTTTACCAATTGTATTTATCTTTTATATTTATCTTTATCAAAGAACAGATTACCTTTTGAGAGTGCTCATTTTGGTACTATCTCTTTTCTATTTTGTGAACCTCTACTTGTTATCATTCCCTTCCTTCTACTTAATTCTGAATTAATTTCTTCCTTTTCATTTTCTTCAGGTGGAAACTTAGACCATTCACTTTTGGGGGTAAACATTAGTAACAGCTTAATATCAGGCTTTAAAAGTTTTATCTTAGCTTAAATCATGGGAAATTACTTATTTCTGGATAAACAAAGTTTGACATTTTGCAACTTCATTACATCCAGTTGGTTGATGACATTGGTCAGTTCTTTTGTATCCTTACTGGTTTTGTTTTGTTTTGTTGATTCTAGTGAGAGGGGTGTTGAAGTCTCCAATTATAATTGTGAATTTGTCTATTATTTTCTTTCAGCTCTATCAGTTTTTATTTCCTGTTATTTTAAGGCTTTGTTGTTAAATGCATACATTATTTGGAACTGTTAGGTCTTTTTGGTGAATTGTCTCTTTATGGCTATGTAACTTCTTTAGTCCTAGTAATTTTCCTTGTTCGTAAGTCTTCTTGGTTTGATATTAATGTAGTCATTGCAGCATTTTTTCGATGAAGATTTCATAACATATCTTTCCCTACTCTTTTACTTTAAGCTTACCCATATAATTACATTTATTTTTAAAATATTTATTAGGCTGCACGGGGTCTTAGTTGAGGCCTGAGGGTCTTCATTGCGTCATGCAGGATCTTTCACTGGGACACATGAACTCTCTAGTTGTGGCTCAGCGGCTTCGGAGCACAGGGGCTCAGTAGTTGTGGTGCTCAGCTTCTACGAAGCATGTGGGATCTAGTTCCCTGACCAGGGATTGAATCCGTCCCTGGATTGCAAGGTGGATTCTTAACCTCTGGACCACCAGGGAAGTCCCTATATCATCATATTGAAAGCTAAGTTTCTTATTTTCTTTTTTTTTTTTTTAAATTCATTCTGGCAAATCCTTTTAATACGTATGTTTAGATCATATATATGTAACAACATATAAGCTTACAGTTTGGTCTGCCTTTTTCTTTCCTGTTTGTTCCTTTTGTTATCTGTCAGTTTCCCCTTTCCTGCTTTCTTTTGGGTTGTTTCTCAGCTTCCTTTTTAACTCATCTGAGTTTTTGATCATCTCTGTTTCAGTTCAGTTCAGTGGCTCAGGCGTGTCCAACTCTTTGCGACCCCATGGACTGCAACATGCCAGGCTTCCTTGTCCGTCACCAACTCCCAGAGCTTGCTTAAATTCACGTCCTTCGAGTCGGTGATGCCATCCAACCCTCTCATCCTCTGTCGTCCCCTTCTCCTGCCTTCAATCTTTCCCAGCATCAGGGTCTTTTCCAATGAGTCAGTTTGCATCAGGTGGCCAAAGTATTGGAGCTTTAGCATTAGTCATTCCAATGAATTCTCTTTGTATAGTCTTTTTTAAAGATTTCTCTTGGGATTACAGTATACATACTTAACTCTTTGCAGTCTACTCAGAATTAATATTTTACCATTTAAATGGGATGTAAGACCTTAATATTCCTTTCTTCCCCTGACCTCCTTCTTTAGATAAACATAAGTAGATATATGTCTCATGACAAAGTGGGTGTTATAGGTGCTCTGAGTGCCGAGGTGGGGAGGAGATACAGTTCCTCAGTGAGAGGCTCGGGAGGGTGGGGCAGAAAGGGGGAGTCAGGTGCCAGCAGTCAGGGCCAGTGCCCAGAGCCTGCATCAGGTGCTGCACAAGGCGGGTCTCATCATCCCCTCTCCTGACCGAGCCGGTCACTGAGGCTCAGGGAAGGCATTTACCTGGGGTCCCCAAGGCCTGATGTTAGGTTCATGTCTTTTCCGTCCCCTGCAGCCTGCTGAGGGCCTGAGGGCAGGGTGACACGTGTCTCTCGCCTCTCAGTCTTCCCTCACGTCCTGTCAGGTCCTCAGCATCTGAGCCTCGGCCATGCTGTGTCTAGGTACACCTGGAACTCTCTGAGATGCTGACAAGATCTCCGTCTCCCTGGGTCTCAGCCTTCCTGCTCTGAACCTCACTTGTCAGAGGTCTTTGTTTACTCATGACACAGAAGGAATGAATTTGAGATGGAGGGAGAAACACAGGGAGAGATGGTGTTGATGACCAGTACACAATACACAGCTGTGTGGTGGGGGTCAGGTTCACACGCCGTAGGGTCGTCAGAAAAGCAGAGGGAAGAAGGCTGATGCCTTGACAGGAACAGAGGAACAGAGGCTGCCATGTCGGTTACAGACATGGAGCCTGCAAGCGTGATGGGGGCACAGAGCTGAGAGGGAAGGCAGAGAGCTCACGGCCAGCTGCGGCAGTCATGGAGCTGTGGGGCCACGGACAGGGCAGGCTCGGCACACCTTATGGAGGCCACGGATGCTGGCTTGTCTGGGCACTGGGGCCCTGGAGGAATCGGGTGGCTTGTCCTGGAGGGCCCACAACTGGGGGAGACAGCCACATAAACGTCTATGAGGATGACTCAGGGTGGAGCGTGGCGACCGCCCGTGGAAAGGCATCAGTCAAGTGTTCAGCAGCCTTTGCTCAGCACCTCTGGCCCGTGTGCTGTGGACACTGAGGAGACACAGCCCTGCTCCTGAATGCTCACTGTCCTCAGGGAAGACAAACTCCAAGCTCTGTGAGAAGTAGCTATGAGACGTAGGAGGCTCAGGAGGAGTCACTGGGAGGCACTTGGGGAGCAGAGAGCGCAAGTGGGGACATGGGGGAGGGACAGGGGAAACGTCCTAGAGGAGAGAGAGGAGGGTTCCACGCACAGAGGCAAAGGCACATCCGTGGGAGAAAGGACGGCTCCTCCAGGAAGCACGTGTTCCGCAAGGCTGGCGTGTGGGAGGCAGGGCCACAGGAGACAAGGCTGAGGGCCCGGCACCAACAACCGTGAATGGCAGCTGATGGAGTCTCAGGTTCATCTCACGGGGCAGTGATCTAAATTCATGTTCACTCCACTGCGCACACAGCAAAATGAGTGTTCATAAACATATAGGAAGGTAACTGGATAGACAGCCTGGTTCCCAAAGCCACTTATGTCTCAGCAAACTTGTAACCCATTCAGGAAGGTTTGCTGTAGAAGGTGATGCAGTGGAGAGCTTCCCACAACTGCAGAGACACGATCAGATTCAGGTTGTGGAAAGAGCCTGCTGGAGGCCCGTGTGGAGAAGGAAACAACCGTGTGTGTGTATGTGGGGATGTGTATGTAAGTGGCATGTGTGCGTGGTGTGTGTGTTGGTTTGTGTGTGGTGTACGTGGTGTGGGGGAAATGTGTTTGTATACAGTGTGCATGTGTGCTGTGTGTATGTATGTGGGGTGTGTGTATGTATGTGGGGTATGTCTCTAGTTTGTGTGGCGTGTGTATGTGGTATATGTGTAGGGGGATGTGTATGTATGTGGTTTGTGTATGTGGTGTGTGTGTCTGAGTGTGTGCACATGTGTGATGTGAGTGCGTATGTGGTATGTGGTTTGTGTGTGTGTAGGGGGACTGTGTATATATGTGGTGTGTATGTGTGGTTTGTGTGGTAATGTATGTGCTGTGTGTATCTATGTGGTGTGTGTGTGTGGTAAATGTGGTGTGTGTATGTATGTGGTGTGTGTGATATATATATATGTGGTATGTGTGATATATGTATGTGGTATGTGTGATATGTGTGTGATATATGTATGTGGTGTGTGTATGTATGTGGTGTGTTGTGGTTTGTGTGGTAAATGTATGTGGTGTGTGTATGTATGAGGTGTGTGTATGTATATGGTGTGTGTGATATATGTATGTGGTGTGTATGTGTGTAGCGGTATATGTGATATATGTATGTGGGGTGTGTGTATGTATGTGGTGTGTGTAATAAATGTATGTCGTGTGTGTGTTTATGTGTGGTGTGTGTAATGAAGGCAGAAAGGCGTCAGGAAGGAGACCCCCCTGCTGGAATCCTGGGGACAGGGGATGTGGGCCCGCAGAAGGTAATGATGGTGAAGATGGAGTAGAGGAGGTTGTAACTAAAATCAACAGGCTGACGACTGGTGGGCCGTGCACAGAGCGGGCAGGGAGAAATGGATGCTGTGTAGCGACAAAAGCACCCTCTGGACAGGGCAAATGCCAGAGAGGCTGAGGGTCGGAGAGGGCCTCGTGTAACAGGCAGCTCCCAGGCTGGCCTTGGAGTCGGACTTGGGCAGGCGGAGGGAACAGTGTGTGTGAAGGCACAGGTGGGCGTGGGCAGGCCCCCCGATTACACAGGAGAGGGGCGGGCAGGAAGGGCAGCCACTTGGGCGTGTGAAGACGAGCCTCCCGCCCGAGCACCTGGGGGCCCCTGAGTCCTGAGAGCAGCGCGACGTGGTCTGTCCCGGCTTCAAGAACCAACGCTCCCCCTGGATTCAGCTGTTCTGAGACGGCCCTGAGTGGGGAACGGAAGGCAGCCGGGTCTTCTGGAAGCTTCGCTGGCTGGCCCGAAGAGCCTCCCTCTGCGTCCCTGAATGAAGCGCTGTCCCCCAGCGGCCCCAGATTCTGTCCGTAAGCACCTCGTCGTTTCGGGGACTCACCAGTCCCCAGTCCAGCTGCCCTGGTTCTTCTGGAATTTGGGTTCCTCGCCAGCGCTGCGCCTTGGCGGGAGGTGCGCTCGTCACTGCAGGACGCTGACGTGGAGGCGCAGGTGAACCATGAGGGCGGAGCTGCGGCTGAAGGCCTTCCCAGTCGCTGCACCGGTAGGGCTTCTAGCCCGTGTGCACGCTTGTGCTCGAGGAGGGAGGAGCTCTGCGTGAAGGCCTTGGGGCACGCCCGGCACTGGTAGGGCTTCTCCCCGGAGTACACCCGCAGGTGCCGCACCAGCGCCGAGCAGTCACTGAAGGCGCGGCCATAGGCGCCGCACTCGTACGGCTTCTCGCCGGTGTGCACGCGCCGGTGCTGGGTCAGATGTGTGCTCTGGCTCAAGGCCTTGCCGCACGCGTCGCATGCGTAGGGCCACTCGCCCGAGTGCGTCCGCCGGTGCTGACTGAGGTGGGAGCTGCGGCGGAAGGTCTTACCGCACTCGGCGCAGGCGTAGGGCTTCTCACCGGTGTGCACCCTCCAGTGCTGGCTCAGGTGGGTGAGCCGGCCGAAGGCCTTGCCGCACTCGTGTGCACCACCCGGTGCTGGGCCAGGTGCGCGCTCCGACAGAAGGCTTTCCCGCACTCGCTGCAGGTGTAGGGTGTCTTGCGGGCGCGGGTCTTCTGGTGGGCCGTCGAGGGGCTCCGGAGCGTCTTCCCCGACTCTCTACACATGGGAGGCTTCCTTCCAGAGCACGTGCCTGGAGGCTCTGTCCCACTGCCATCCGGTGGATCCCATCTCTCCTCGGAAGGAGTCTTCTCTCCGGAGGTGAGGTCTGGCCGCACGTGGGGGCTGTCCCCCAAGGCACCAGCTTCACAGCTAGGCTGGGCTGGGGGAGCGTCCTTGTGAGGCCCTGAAGTTTTCCTCAAATCCATCTGGTGGGCGGCAGACTGGGCCCACATTTCCCCTGAGAGTCTGGCCTGCCTCTCTGGGCCACCCTTGGATTCACGGTCATCACCAAAGGCAGGTCCCGGGGGAGTCCCTCCTCCCACGGTTTCAATGGCCCTGTCCCAGGGCCCGGACTCCTCCGAACCGCTCTGCTTACAGCTGGTGTCTGTGAGTTCAGATCCCAGCGCCCAGCCTGCAACAGTTCGAACCACAGAGTCACTGCTTTTCCATACCAGGCCTCCCCCACTCTGCCGAGCCCTGGCCTCACTCTGAAAGGGAAGGTGTGGGCCACTCCTGACATGTGGTCCTGTTTCCAAAGAAAAGTTTCTCACTTGGTGTCTTGGATGACAAAAGGCACAGGGCTGTTCTCCGACACCATCAACCACCTGCGTCACACACACAGACGGCGAATGGGCTCGTGAAAAGGTGCTCATCATCACTAATTACGAGAGAAATGCACATCAGAAGTGAGATACCACTTCATGCTGCTCAGAATGGCCATCATCAAAAAAGTCTACAAATAATAAATGTTGGAGAGGGTGTGTAGTGGAAATGTAAATTGACTTGGCCACTATGGAGAACAGTATGGCAGTTCCTCAAAACACTAAAAAATAGTGTTGCCATATGACCCAGTAATCCCACTCTTAAGCATATATCCAGACAAAACTCTAATTTGAGAAGGCACCCCTGTGTTCACATTGTACTTACAATAGCCAAGACATGGAAGCAACCTAAATGTCCACTGGCAGATGAATGGATAAAGAAGATGTGGTATGTATACACAATGGAATATTACTCAGCCATGAAAAGAATGAAATAATGCCATCTGGAGCAACATGGATGGGACTAGAGATTATCATACAAAGTGAAGTAAGTCAGAAAGAGAAAAATAAGTATCACATGCTATCACTTACATGTTGAATCTAAAATATGACACACGGACTTCCCTGGTGGTCCAGGGGTTAAGACTCCCTGGTCCCACCGCAGGGGGCATGGATTCAATCCCTGGTCAGGGAACTGAGATCCTGCATGGCACATGTCGCAGCCAAAAAAAACCTGACACAAATGAACTTATCGATGAAACAGAAACAGACTCACAGACATAGAGAACAGACTTGTGGTGGCCACGGGGGAGGAGGGGTAGGGATGGATTGAGTTTGGGGTTAGCAGATGCAAACTAGTGTATATAGAATGGATAAACAACAAGGTCCTACTGTACAGCACAGGGAACTATATTTAATATCCTTGAATAAAAGATAATGGAAAAGAATATGAAAAAGAATGTATATGTGTGTATATCTGAATCATTTTGCTATACAGCAGAAATTAACACAGCATTGTAAACCAATATATTAAAAAACCCTGTGTCACAGGTTTCTAGTCATCCCTCACTCACTACCTCTCAAACCCTCCATTCTTTAAGGCTCCCGATTTTGTCTCAAATATCAGAAGGAAATCCCCGGGGTTGAAGTGATCTGAGAGAGCCAGGCACCTGAGGACAGGCTTCCGGGGCCGGCTCGAGCTCCATCCTACCCCCTCATTCCCTGCCGCTTGGACCTGGATGAGTCTGCAGAGGCTCAGTAAATACTGGTTGGAAGAGGGAATCAATCCAGGCTGCAGGAGACTCGCCCTTGAATCCCAGGCAGACACCTGGGGCTGTGGGTGGTGGGCGATGCCCACCTGGCCTCCCTGAGCCACCTGGACACCCAAGGCCTGCTCTTCATAATCTGCTGGGAAGGCAGCGCACACCTAAGGGGCAGCTGCAAGCTGGCCCGTGTACGGGGTAGGTGCGTGCCTGAACTGCCCTGCTCTTGACGGGTGCGTATGGCACCCGAGGATGCTTGACTGGGCCTTGTTTACTGGACAGATTCCAGGATGGGGGTGGCTGGAATAAGTGTTGGTTAGGTCCACAGTAGGGTTCTAGCTCTGCAACTGGCCAGCTCCAAGGGTTGGGCAGTCTTGCCCTCATTTGGGCCTCAGTTTCCTCATCTGGAAGACGGGATACTATACTGCTTGCCTCCCAGGGCTGCTGGCCGTCATCAGGCTCTTGTTCTACGCTAGGCTGCAACTACAGTGGGTAACTTCCACTGCCTCGTGTAAGCTTCATTCTGCTCTCAGAAAGAGGCACTTTAACCACTGTGTTCCAGAAAAGGAAATGCACGCCCAACTGAGGGGAGGTCTTGAGTAACTGGTACAAGACCACATGATTAACTCATAGAGGTTGAGTAACTTTTATAAGATCACACAGCCAGCTAGTGGCCAAGTTGGGATTTCAGCTCTAGACTCTTCTTTCCTCCTCTAAGCCCACTGTATGTGCGTGCTAAGTCACTTCAGTCCTGGACAACTTTTTTGCAACCCTATAGACTATAGCCCATCAGGATCCTCTGTCCATGGGATCATTCCAGGCAAGAATACTGGAGTGGCTAGCCATGCCATCCTCCTGGGGATCTTCCCAACCCAAGGATAGAACCCGTGTCTCTTAATTTTCCTGCTTTGGCAGGTGAGTTCTTTACCACTAGTGCCACCTGGGAAATCCCTAAGCCCACTGGTGTTCCACTAATTCCCCCAACCCCTCCAGCCTTACCCTTTTTTCTCTCTATTCCAGAAACACTGCACCACCTGCTCTTCCTAGAATGCAATAGTCCATATCGTACCACAGGGTCTCTGCCTCCCACCAGCCCTCTGCCTGGACTGTGGTTCTTATCTGCTGTTTCAGAGCCACTTTGAGACTCTCCTGACCCTACAGGAGGATGTGGCCTCACACAGCCAGGAGGCAGCAGAGCAGGGGTTGGATGTACCAAGCCGCGAGGATTCTCTGAGTTCAAACTCCATGCTCTCCCTGCCCACGGCCCCTGCCCTGGTTCCTGGCATGCCCACCCCACCAAATGCTACCATCAAGCGGGGCCAGGCCCTTCTGGAACAGAGTTTTCACTCCCTGCCCTGGACTGTCTCAGGACTGGGTCCTCCTGGCGTCCCATGAGACCTCCCTGAGTGGGTCTCTGAGCGGCGGGGTCCCCCCTCTGGCCTGGGGCAGGCCTGTCTCACCTAGACCCTGGAGGTCAGCACAGGGAGCGCTCCAAGGCCGAGCAGCCGGACACATGGCATTTCTGCCCCCTCCTCCAGCCAGGGGTCCAGCCCCCTCGTCTGGTAGCAGCCTCCTGGTCCTTCTCTGGGGAACTGCCCTTGCTTACATCAGTCCCTGGGGCTTTGGTCAGCCAAACACAAGCACAAGACCCCAACCAGTTCAGTGAGGCTCAGCTTGGGGATCGTTCACTGTTGTACCTATGCGGTTTCCATATGGATAAGACACAAGCATGAGACTGCTGGACCAACTATGTCTTAGGTAGCTTAAGAAGCTACTTAAGAATGAAGCTAACATAGGAAAACTCAACCGAGAAAGAAAAGTCCTGAGGATATCACCTGAACTCCTCATACACAGCCATGAAACCTCCCTCCTTGGCTTCTGTCAGTTGGGGCTTGGCTTTTGGTCATTGGCAATCAAAACAGAACTGCTTACCGAAGCGTGTGAGGGTTTCGGTGAGTGACCCCAAGTCCAGATCTGCACCCTCACATTCCAGCCCAGGCTCCGCCCCCAGTGCGCTGTGAGCACCTGCAGTCGCCCCCGTACCTCTCTTGTTCAATACCCGAGTCAGATCCTCCACCAGCACAGCGGCCCCCAAGACTGGACCTCGGGGGGCAGCGCGCTCAGGAACTGCTCCAGCACCATCAGCTCCAGCATCTCCTCCTTGGAGTGCGCCTCAGGCCGCAGCCACTGGCGGCAGAACTCCCCGGAGCCGGGCCAGCACCTCACGAGGGCTGGACACCTCCTCAAAGCAGAAGTGCCGGAAGCGCAGACGTGCAGCCTCGGGGTGGATAGTGTGGCCAAAGCTAGATTCCTGGACCTGGAAGAGGCTGGCCTCCTCCTCCTCCATTTTCACCCAGAGAAAGCCATCCTGTTCCCAGGGCACTGGGCTCAGGCGGCTCTTGGGCATGGCCATTGGGCAGCAGACCTTCAGTGAGACACAGGATGGCTGGAGCCTTGGAACTGGGTCTGCAGGAAGATCAAAATTTGGTCATCCCATGACCTTGGGTGCTGCCTCAACACAGATGATCAAAATATTCAGGACAATGCCCACTGGGTGCTGAGAACTTTTCTAAATGCTTGCAGAGAGTAATTTGTTCAAAACTCACAACAAACTCAGGAGGTGGAAGCTTTCTTTCCCTTTTATGGATATGAAAACAGACAGAAAAGAAAGATCCACCCAAAGTTTCCCAGACAGTGAAAGGAAGGGCTGTTGCTGAGCTGCAAACTCCTGCAGCCTGACCCCTCAGACAGTCTGCTTAAGGCATACGCTCCTTTCACGTATGGAAGGTCTGTCTCCTACCTCACACACACCCCAGTCCCCAGGGAGCCACAGGAGCATTCCCTTACTTTATTTGCTAATTATTTGTAGCTTCTGAGATTAATACTTAGATAACTGACATTCAGCCTTTCTTTGCTAGTATATGTATTTCAGGCTATAAAGTTCCTTATAAACATAGCTTTAGCTGTACACCCATAAGTTTGGTTTTGCATCTTCATTATCATTTAGTTAAAAATATTTTCTAATTTTTTCTTGTGGTTTCTTCCTGAACCATGGGCAGCTTAGAACTCTGCTGCTTCATTTCCAAACAATCCAGAGTTTTCTAATTGTCTTTTTATTACTAATTTCCAGATTAACTCTGGTGTGCTCAGAAAATGTGTTTTGGTCAATTTTAATCCTTTGATATGTGCTGAGACTTGGTTTGTGACAAGGTGTATGGTTAATTGTGGTCAATGCTCCACATACACTTAAAAATAATGCAAAGCCATGTTAGGTAAGTGACAAAAGAGAAAACAGATAAACTGGACTTCATCAAAATTAAAAACCTTTGCTATATGAAAGACATCAAGAAGGTGAAAAGGGGAATTCCCTGACGGTCTAGGACTCGGTGCCTTCACTGCCCGGGCAGGGGTTCAATCCCTGGTTGGGGAACTAAGATCCTACAAGCCATGCAGCAAGGCAAAAAAAGAAAAAGAAAAGGCAACCCCAGAATGGTAGAAAATATCTGCAAATCATATATCTTGATTAGGGACCTGTACCTAGAACAACTCCATAATAAAAAGACAAATAGTCCAAAATTAAAGGATGGGCAAGTGATTTGACCAGACATTTCTCCAAAGACATACAAGTGGTTAAAAAGCACATGCTGCCTCTGCTGCTTAGTCGCTTCAGTCATGTCCAACTCTGTGTGACCCCCATAGACGGCAGCCCACCAGGCTCCCCCATCCCTGGGATTCTCCAGGCAAGAACACTGGGGTGGGTTGCCATTTCCTTCTCCAATGCGTGAAAGTGAAAAGTGAAAGTGAAGTCACTCAGTCGTGTCCGACTCTTAGTGAACCCCATGGACTACAGCCTACCAGGCTTCTCCATCTATGGGAGTTTCCAGGCAACAGTACTGGAGTGGGTTGCCAGTTCCTTCTCCAAAAGAGCACATGAAAAGAAGCTCAACATTATCAGCTACCAGAAAAGTACAAATCAAAACCAAAATGAGATACCATTTTACACCTGCTAGGATCTAATACTCAAAATGACAGATAACAACTGTTGACAAGAAATGACCTTGGGCACAGGGAGAATTAGACATTAATAAAACCGGACCTCAATCCTGACACTTTTCAGTGGCAGCTGGTGATTTCTGGCAAAGCTATGCTTAGCTCCTAACTCCACTTGTTCTAAAGTCCCCCTTAGTCCTCCAGGACCCACTTTAGCTGTTGTCTTCTCCAAGAGCCAGCCCAGCACCTGGGAGCAGGCTAAGTAATCCCCTGTGTGCCCCGGGGCTCTGTGCTCTAACCATGTTTCCCCAGAGAGCATGCTGGAGACACAGTGCCCACAGCAAGTGCACAGGTAACAGGTGTGAGCAAACAGAGGGACCAGGAAAGGTGGAATCTGATACAGGGAATCATTGCTGGGGGGGCAGGGGTTGGTGCGCAGAGCGGGAAGGATTAACAATACATGCAGTGACAATTTCCAACCTCCCTTTTGTATCCCTGAAACCACTTTAGGAAAATCCCAGATGACAGTATGAGATATATCGACACAGATCATGCTCAATCCACCTCCAACTTCCTGACCTCACATACGGTTGAGAGCCTCTGTCCACAACTGCTTAACCAACTTAGGGGAGCAGTTTTTTCACTTCTTGTAATTATGTTATTAGTACTTATTAGTACCTAGCCTGACAACAGGCCTGGCACACAGCAAACACACAGTAGATGCACAATCTGATGACTCCATAGCCATCTGCTGGATTTAAACCCATAGAAGGTGCTAGGAGATCATCCCAGTTGGGTGACTGCAGGTCACAGAATTTCAGCTGCAGATATGGCCAAGTGCAAACTCTGTCACATGCCTGGTAAACTCCCAAGCAAATCATCCAAGCATAGTCCCCCTAATAAAATCCCAGTCAACCCCATAGTTATATGCATATGCCCTACCTCTGGCAGAGTCCCTCAGTCGTACCCCAAAATATGTCCGGGGACCCAAACATTCCTAGTCACTCACAGTCAGTCAAATAAACACACGCCCTCACACCATCATTCCCACAGTTAGTCATAATCAACCTGCTTCAGCCAGTCAGATACACACTCTCAGTCACGCCTAAACTTATACAGTCACAGACACACCCTCTCACTCACAGCAGCACACAATCTAACGACAAAACCTCAAACAACTTCTTGGTCAGTTGCACACTTGATCGGGTCAGTCAGACATCCTATCAGCTGACCATATGCTCCTAGTTTGTCAGTCAGAAACACTAGTCAAGACGAGTCAGACACAAACAACTGGTCAGTCAGCCTTCATCGCAGTCAGCTGGCCCCGCACTTGACCAGTGCTCCACACTGCGTCTTTCCGTCCGTCGGTCCACGCGCGGCTCGGGGTCGGCCTCTCGCTCCCCATTCGCGCGTGCCGGTCCCCTACATCTCTTTCAGGCCACCGCAGGCGTTCGCGACTTCAGGACTTTCGGTAGTCCCCCTCCAGCCGCAACCAGGGCGGGACCCCAACCCGACCCACCTCACCCGCCGGCGGGCGCACGCTTCCGGGAGGCGACGGGGAGGCGCTGCAGTGAGTATTCGCGCGTTCCAGCCGGGACCACAGCTCCTGGACTGACGTCGCCCGCCCCAGCAGCCCGGGGAACGCCGGGAGTTGTAGTCCAACTGGGTTCGTGAGCCGAGGGAACAGCGGCCGTGACTTTGTGGGGCAGTGGTGGCGGTGTGTGCATGGTCCGGCCCGAGAGCGTGCGGAAGGCGGAAAAGTGCATGGTGTGAAAGGTGCGTGTGAGGAGGTGAGGGGTGGGTGAGAAGATGACCGGTGTGAGGGCCGGGGTGTGGATGCAGGGCGGAGGGTATGTATCATGTATGCAGTGCGTGTGGTCCACTACAGTGCCTCTATACTTGGTTCACTTGCCGTTTTCTTTCCTCTTTGAGATGTTTTAACGTTTTTTTGGAGCTGTAATTCACCTCCCTTTGGTTCACCCTTCTACATGGGTACAATTCAATGGTTTTTAGTTTTTTTACAAGCCTGTGGAACGATCACCACTTTTATCGTCCCCCAAAGAATCCCCATACCTATTAGCAGTCACTCTCTATTCCCGCTGCCCCAGCCCTGGACACCCACTCATCTGCCTCTGTAGACGTGTGTTCTGTATATTTTGTGTAAATGGTCCCTTTGCATTTCCTGACCACTGGTAGGCACACCAGGGACACTGTAATCCAAGGCATCCTTCACTTGACCCAACCAAGACCCACGTCACCTATCAAGTGCTGGGCTTTGGCCTGTGGGTGGCACTGGTGGCCTTCACATATCTGGGTCTACATGGCCTTCCCGTGGTCTTCAGTCCCACCTCTGCAAAGGCACAGCCCCAGTAATCGTAACAATAAACTATGTCCGCACTGAGCTCCATTTGCACACCAGGCACTTACTGACCCTGGTCAGTTCATCCAGATTGCCAACTCTGCCCGTGACCTTCTCCCTTTTTGCACCAACAGGAGGCTTTCTCTTTGGCAGCTCCTGCTTCTCACCCTTCAGCCCTGCCCTCTCCGCCAAGTCCAACTTCACATCACTGATGTCTCATGGTACTTCCCTTTTTACCTCCCTGCCTCCAAGCTAACCTCTCACCAGTAAAAGGAACCCGATTTTCCTGGTTCCTGTTTTATCACTTCTATGAACCGTCATGCCCTTTTTCCTATTTTACACGTGGGTAGAGTTAGCTCTGTTAACTTGGTCTGGCTCCTGTCTAGAGAGGCTGTATTTGTTTCCTGTTACTACTGTAATCACAGCATGCAGTGGCTCATAACAACACAATCTATTACATTTCTGCAGGTCAGAAGCCCCAGATGGGTCTCACTGGGCTATCACCACCATGTTGGCAGGGCTGGTTTCCTCTAGAGGCCATAAGGAAGAAATCCATTTCATTGTCTCTTCCACCTTCCAGAGGCTACCTGCATTTCTTGTTCTGTGTCCCTGTCTTTGCTTCATCACATCTTCTCTGACTCTAGCCTATTTCCTGCATCTCTTCTTCACTTATGCGAACCCTTGTGATTACATTTGACTCACCTATAATCCAGGATACTCTCCCCTTCTATGAATCTGCTTTCAGTGCAGTAGATGTAGGAGACATGGGTTCGATCCTTGAGGCAAGAAGATCCCCTGGAGGAAGAAATGGCAACCTGCTCCAGTGTTCTTGCCAGGAAAATCCCATGGACAGAGGAGCGTGGCGGGCTATAGTCCATGGGGGTGCAAAGAGTCGGACATGGCTCAGCATGTACCCACACACTCATCCCTCTATTCAGGTGATCGTGATGCCCTTTGCATCTCCATGTCCATGTGTGTGTTGTGCTCAGTCATTTCAGTCGTGTCTGACTCTTTGCAAACCCATGGACTATAGCTCGCCAGGCTCCTCTGTCCATGGGATTCTCTAGGTGAGAGTACTGGAGTGGGGTTGCCATTTCCTCCTCCAGGGGATCTTCCCGACCCAGTGATCAAACTAGCGTCTCTTGCATCTCCTGCATTGGCAGGCTTTTTTTTTTTTTTAAACGACTGCCACGTGGGAAGCTCCATGTCTAGTGAGTGGGAAGAAAAGTTGTGCCCGCTTAGATATAGACAAACACTTAAGCTCACACAGACATACAGACCCACATAAAGACACACAGACACACAAATACACAACTAGCATCCAGGATATATAAAGAACTCTTACAACGGCAACAACAACAAAGCCCCTAAATAACCCAGTTTAAAAGTGGGGAAGGAATCCCCTAGCAGGCCAGTGGTTAGCACTTTGAGTTTCCACTGCTGGGGTGGAGGCGAGGAGCAGGGTTAGAACCCTGGTTGGGAAACTAAGATCCTGCAAGCCACCCAATGCAGCCAAATAAATATAATACAAATGGGTAAAGAAAACATGCAAATTGATGCTCAACATCCTTTGTATTCAGGGAAATGCAAATCAAAGCCACAATGTGATGCCACTTCACATCCACGAGGATGGGTGCCATCAGAAAGGTAACAAGCGTTGGTGAGGATGTGGAGAGACAGGAACACTCATACATGGCTGGTGGAGATGTAAAATGATGCAGCCCTATGGAAAACAGATTAGCAGTTCCACAAAAAGTTAAACATAGTTATCTCATGACCCAGAAAACAGGTTAGCATTTCCACAAAAAGTTAAACATAGTTATCTCATGACCCAGAAATTCCGGGGCTTCACAAGTGGCACAGTGGTACAGTGGTAAAGAATCCACCTGCCAACGCAGGAGATGCAAGAGATGAGTTCAATACCTGATCAATAAGTTTGCCTGGAGTAGGAAATGGCAACTTGCCCCAATATTCTTGACTGGAAAATTCCATGGACAGATAAGCCTGGTGGGCTACAGTCCATGGGGTCACAGAGTCGGACATGACTGAGTGACTGAGTACATACACACCACCAATTCCAAGAGAAATGAAAGCACAAAATATTATACAGAAATATTCACAGTAACACTGTTCATGCTTTTCCATGTATGATTCAGGAGTCTGGACTCACTGAAATTATTCCTTAGTTAGGTATCTGAAGTATCCAGGGCCAGTATCCAAAGCACAGAGTGCTTCCTGTTTTTCTCCATCCGGAATTCCCTTCAGGGCACACCACCTGGAAGCAGCTGCAGTGACTAGAGCTGATGCTGTGGACAGGAAACCAGAACAAGCTGGGCTGACCGAGGAGCAGGAAGGAGACAGGTTTGATCGTCCCAGGCTCCCCATGGAATGATGAGACATGATCCTGGAAAGGCGGGCCACAGTGGGGAGAGCAGGGGCTTCGAGGTTGGCTTGAGGTCAGAACATAGCTTGGTGGCCACAGGGAAGCCCTGAGGAAAGCTGTGCAGGAGTAAAGGGCTCATGCTTATGACAGAAACACATGCGTGCCTCTCAGTAGGCATTTCATCAACATCCGGACAGAACAAGGGCTGCCCGTTCCCACACTGCTTTTGCCTCGAGTTGGTCAAATGGCTCAACTGCTTCTTCAGGTGGGACCCAATCCTCGTGTCATCTCCCAGTTCTCAGGGCGGTTTATATTCCAGCACCACAGGGAATACATCTGGGTGTCTGCTTAGTTGCTCTGCGGCCTTTGGGATCTTCCCAGATCAGGGATCAAACTCGTGTCTGCTGCACTGACAGGCAGATTCTTTACCACTGAGCCACCAGGGAATCCCAGAAAATATTTTCATTGAGAAAAGCCATACACACAAAAAGCCACATATTGTATGGCCACATTTACAGGAAATGTCGAGAACAGAAAGTAGATAAACGTTTTCCAGGGGCTGCGGAATAAATGAACAGGGAGTGATGGCTAAGGGGTTCAGGGCATAGACCCACCCACCCGAGGGCACACGTGCATCCACAGGGGGTGTCACACAAGCAGGGTCGCACCTGGATACACACCTGAGGTCTCACCTGCCGGTACAGCACAGCTGGCTTCCCCGCCCCCTGGCACGCCCAATGCCCCCTTCTCTCTCCCCAGTCCCACGGCCTTGCCACCGAACCCCCCTGGGCGCCACCGAGTGCACCACACACAGGCCTCCCGCTTCTCACACTGGCACCGTCACCCCGCTGGGACCACAGACTCAGGAGGGTTGTAGGGCGCCTCCACTGCCTGGAGTGGACTCACCAAGGGCACTTCCGGCCAGCGCCCAGGGGTCTAGGGACTCCGTCTCCCAACGGGCCTCACGCGTGTGCTGGGTGCCTGGAACTGGGGGGAACACAGGGCAAATGGCCTTCTGGGAAATTAAGTCCAAGGGGATCGCCCCGCAAAGAGCGCGAGAACTTGTCAGTCGCTCTGCAGGAAGTTGGAGGACCTGACATACATAGCTTTTTGTGTCCTTTTATTTTTGTCCTCTGAGGCATTTTATTTTAAGGCTCCCTTCCCAGGTGCCAAGGCCATACTGACTCACTGTTGATCTGGTAGTTGTTTGTTTTGAAACCTTGAAGGAATGTATCCTTGAGTTGTGTGATGTTTTTTGTTCTGACAAGACACAAAACCAGACTGAAACCATACTTCAATGGAACAATTCCTCAGAGTTATCTGAGATGCTCTCTCCCAGGCTATAGTCCTCAGTTTGGCCCAAATAAAATTTTTTTTCTATTTCTGCTGTAGACTGGTTTATTGATTGGAAATGTGTGTGCTACAACTAGCTGGCAGGAAACTTCACGGGGCCTAGGATATCTTTCACTCAATTGGTCCTATTAGCTCAACACACACATGTACAAGCTCAGTCATGTTTGACTCCTTGTGATCTCTCGGGCTGTAGCCTGCCAGGCTCCTCTGTCCATGGGATTATCCCGGCAAGAATACTGGAGTGGGTTGCCATGCCCTCCTCCAGGGGATCTTCCTAATCCAGGGATCAAACCCATATCTCTTCTATATGACACAGGTGGATTCTTTACCATTGTGTCATATATAACAGATGTGGCCAAAACACACAGTCATGTGGACATTTAAGAAGGGGGAGACAGTGAACAATGAAACAAATTCAAACTTAGTTTAATTTGAAAGAATTAAGGTTTTGTTTAAATTTATTTTTTGAACTGGTAATATTTTTACATGTTTCAAAATTCCAAAAATATCAAAAGATATAGAGTGAAAATTATTCCTCATCTTCCCCCTCCCTCCAAGAGCAAGCAGTATGTCTGGTAACCTTGTACCCTTCAGATTCAGTGTGTTTGTGTATGTGTAAGCAAGGGCTTCCTCTTTACACAGATGGAAACATATCATACAAACTGTTTTATACCTTTTCATAGACAATGTATCTTGGCGCTCTTTTCCACATAAAGACTTCATAAAGACAGTCCCCATTTCAAGGGCTGTGTAAAAGCCAGCTAGTCCACCAGAAATCACTTAGCCAGTCCCATCTGGTGGACACCAAGGCTGATTTTAAATTTTCACTTTCTGAAATCAATACCATAGTAAAAACTACACAAGAACAGTTTGTGCGGGTACAAATATATCTGTAGGATTCATTTCCAGCAAATGGCTTGCTGGGACAAAGAGTTTGCTGTAATTTGGATAGCAACCAACAAAGTGACGTTCACAGAGGCTGTATCAATTCATACTCCCTCAGAAATGTGTATGAATCCCTTTGCCCCCTTTTAGATAAAAGCAAAAGCTTGGGTAAGATGGCAGGTGGAGGTCACACTGCTACAACCCTCCTGAATGTTAATTTAAAAGTCCATCTTCACAGGAAAATGTTCAAAATATAGTAAGAAGCACATTACAAGACAGCTTTCTAAACAAAAGATAACTATACATATTTTTGCTGTGTATAAGATTTAATGTTCACTCTATGTATACACACATGTAGTGTGGTTTCCGTAGTGTAGTGGTTATCACGTTCGCCTGACACTCTATGTATACACACATGTATATTTCAAGAAAAAGTTACTAATTAACAAAATCTTAAGGTAATAAGCATCCCTGGATGGTGGAAGTATGAGGAATTAAATTTTAAACAAGGCTTCATACTTTTGTGTATTTTACTTTTGTGCATTTTCCAGGTTTTGCTACAAAGATTTTGTATTACTCTGATAAACTGGTAAAACCATATACTTCTCTAGTTTACAGCAATTTCCCCTGAGGAGTTTCTTATCTAACTTGGTTTCAAAGTATCTGTAAGGAAATTAGTAGGAATATGATGCCTACAAAAGGTGACCTGAAATGAGAAATGGAAAATTCCAAGAGCTGCACTGCCGGAGAGGGCAGCAAACGCTGACAGTGACAAGCTTGTTCCCAGCTTAACCGACGAGGTGACTGGAGCCTCAGCCTGCCCAGTGCCCACTCTAAGAACTGTGGAGACACAACCCTTCTGCAGCTGCCACTGTGCGGGCCACGGCAGAGGGGATGGGGCAGTCGCAGGCCTGGCTTCTGAGCTGTCCAGTTACCGCAGGGTCTCCCCGAGCCAGAGCATGCTAGGGTGGGAGCATTCCGAGTCTGCACCCCCACACCAACGATGGGGCCGTCACAAGTGGAGGGCACTAGTGGCCAGGCGTCTCCCGGTCATCCTGCGTCAGTGGTGGCAGTGGGAAGGAAATGGAACGAAGATAGCCAAGCTGTTCAGGCGGTAAAATCAAAAGGATGTCTGTTAGTACCTTCCGGCTTGAGGGGTGGGATGGCAGGTGGCAACAATCCTCAAGAAAGGGAGCAGGGCAGGAGGCACCGGTTTGGGATGGGGAGCGGCGTTTCCCTCTGGGTAGGCAGCTTCCCGAGTTCGCCAAGCATCCAGGGGGAGCTTCCGGCAGCATGCAGCTGCTGTTCCAGCCCGAAGCTCGGAGACCAGAACCTGGGAGTGAGCAGCACACAGCCATGGTGTGGACCGGGACATCTCGGGAGCGCATGGAGCCCAAGATGCGCCTCTGGGACAGTGGCCCAAGGGCCCCAGGAATTAAAGAGGCTAGGGCAAGAGGCCCCTTGAGAGGCAGAAGGGATCTGGGAGAGCACAGCGCTCCAGCATGCTGGGGGACCGAGGACTGTGGGGGCCTGGTCGGCAAGCAGGACAACCCAGGCAATGAAGAGACAGTGGTGCCTGACCCAAAGGGGGAGCGCTGCAGATTCCTCCAGAAAGAGACTGGGGAGAAAGGCGGCAGGTGCTGGCAGCTGCCTACCGTTAACCTCTTCAGAGGCTTTTTCTCGGGTACAGTCTCAGCCAGGGAGGTTAGAGAAGCTAAGTGATTCAGTCTTGGCCAGAGAGACATGGATGTATTGGATGGAAGCTTCTGGGAGTCTTTTCTTTGAAACCTCACCGGCGATGAGTACTGGCCTGCCTTTCCCCCTCCTCCAGTCCTGATGACGGTGGGTGCACTGGCTGAGGCTGCAGTGGTCTCCCTGCGACCAGGAGGGACAGGCTGGGAGAGAAGACACTGCCTCTGATGGTGCACAGCCACTGAAGACACAGCCTTCAAGCAAAGCCTGATCTGTTTAAGCCACTGTCAACAGGGTGCTGACTTTAAATTCTGCCTCCAACTCCTAGCTGTGCCTTGGGAAGGTTATGTTTGTCCCAGGCCAGATTTTCCTTATACATAAAACAGTGCCAACCTCACAGAGCTGTGAGTCACTGCCTGTCTGAAAACACACCTCTTCTGAGCCATGTAAATAGAAGGTTGTTTGCTAAGAATGAAATGCAAGGTGGTGCAAGCCAAGGCATGACAACAGAGGCGCTGTGATAATGAGAGCTGATGGAGAAGTCCACG
This sequence comes from Cervus elaphus, assembly GCF_910594005.1. NCBI lineage: Eukaryota > Metazoa > Chordata > Mammalia > Artiodactyla > Cervidae > Cervus > Cervus elaphus. Next base: position 68,462,286 of record NC_057818.1, on the reverse strand, counting down.
AGACAAGCCCAGAGAGTGACGGGGGGGGCAGAGACAAACCCAAGGCTTCAAGGCATCCTGTGGAACCTCTGGAGAAGAGCTGCAAGCCTGGCTCTGCTACCGTGGAAACCCTACTGGCAATCCAAACAGAATTGGACAAGGGAAAGTTCTGACAGGTCCCGACATTCACCCATCACATCTCAGCAGTGAGCTCTGACGGTCAGTCACTCTGACACTGCTTAGAACAGCCGCTGTGCCCTTCCAGAATACTTCTTCCACTCAACACGATGCTCTGACAACCCAATACTCCTTCTGGGGGCTATTTTTCTGGAACGATTTCTACAAGCTGACCTGTGCCGTGGCCAATTTTCGTTCCTTCCAGTTGTTGATGTTTATGTTTTGTATTTAACTTCGCTAGGATGCAACCACAGTGGGAACAGCAAACAAACAAGAGAGGCAACTGTGCTGTAGCTGGAGCACACAACACAGCACCCCAGAGGGATGGGCATTTCACTCTTTCACTCTAGGCTAGAAAGCAGGCAGATTAAATCCTCAGTCTTTGCATCCTTTCTGCTGAGATACCAAGGATCACACCTTTGAACACAATATTCTTCTTTACAACAAGAACAATATAGTCAAAGATCAGAAGGCTTTGATTTCCTCAGGAGTAAAGTTGGAAGAGAGAAAGATGATGAGCCAGGCAACGTTTCCAACTGTGGATATGAAAATGGTCATATTACAATGTACTGCATCATATATAAATAAGCCATTTTCTCAGACGTCTTGTTTTCCTGGACATTGACTGCTGAAAAAAAGGTCTTCTGAGGGTCAGCAGAGACCCCAGCAAGATGGTAAGCTGTGCTTGAGATGGGGCAGATAAACTCTGAGAACAAAACAGAGTCACACCATTCATAAAGGGCCCTCACATTGTCCAGTGGGTCTGATGGGCAGGCTTGGGATAGGGACAAAATTTAGGTTATCCTGTTGTTTGTTTCCCCCAACATATAAAAGACTAGAAAAGATAAAGAGGGGATACCTATAGATTAAAAGAGACCTAAGTCAAGCAAATGCCCTGTGTGATTTTTCTTTAGATCATGATTAGAACAAACCAAACAGAAAACAAAACTTATAAGGAAACCAGGAATATCCACTAGATATTTGATGACACAGTAATTACTGTTATTTCTGCTTAGATGGTAATATAGTTTTACTCGAGATTTAATGAAATTAATAATTTTTCCTGCTTCATCACAGACATTCTTAAGTGAAACCATCCTCCCCACCCCCGGCCGCCCCCCCCGCTACCCCCACCCCCCAGCTTTACTGCAATGCCAGGGAAAGAAAAATATGAACAGCGACCTCGGGGCCACTTCCTTGATTCTCACTGAGACTCTGGCAGTGTTACCCAGTGTTGGTTTTGCACTATCAGTGCAAACATCAGTGTAAATATCAACTTAGTGATAAAGGCAAATGATAGCTCAGAATGACTATGAAAATGGTTTTTGTCCTCATGGGCCAACATGATTTCATATATATATATATAAGCCCATGCTTTTTAGAGATATTAAAAAAAGTAGGTAAAATAACAAGATTTCTGGTGCTGATGTAAAAATAATCCTGTGGCAACAGGGGTGCCAGTGAAAATATATCAACACATGGAATGTCCAAAATAAAATGCTAAATTACTCAGAAACATAAGTGGATTCTCCTCCTTCACACCAACTACAAATGTTGCAAAACAGGGGAAAGGAATTACTAAAAGAAAATGTGTACATGCTCAAGATAGTATTTGTTAAAATCAAATGTACAGGACTGTTAACACAGCCCTGATTAACCAATTTCCAGAGTCAGGAAAGCCAGCTCTTATGCTGGGCGTGGGTTCTCCACCTCAAGGCCAGGTGGCTCTTTGGTGATGAGGTTTTGCAGGATGCTCAGCAGCATCCTCAGCCTCCCCTACAGGATGTCACCGCTCCCCTCTGCCAGTCATGACAACCAAAATGCATCCAGACATCACCAAGTATCTCCTGGGGAACAAAGTCACTCTGAGTGAGACCCTCTACCACAGGGAACATTGCCAATCTAAGGCCATGGTTTCTAGCAGGAGCCTTGACACCCCCAGGGCAAGCTGAGGAATTTCACAGGGGAATCCTTTGTCACTTGATTTTGGCATGAATGTGGCTGCCATGCCTGCTCTAATGACTCTAAAGTGCAGAAATGGATCCCAGCAGCCATGGATGTATGTCTGAAACTCTTTTCTATAAGAATACGAACTGAGACTTGGGTTAACTCCACATATAAATGAATTCCTGCATGTTTAGAATTTTAAAAAAACCTTCCAGAAACGCACCTGCATTTGTTTTGTTCAAACCTTTTCCAAGCCTTAGTCACCACTTTGGGAAATCACATCCACACAGGCCTCTCCTCACGTTTCTGTGGGTACCACCACACCCCATGCACCAGATGGCAAGCAACAGGCAACGCCCCAAGTCTCCAGGCACGATGGTCGCCACCACAGGGAGAGAGAGCAGCAACTCAGCAGACGTTACCTACTGACAGTTTCTTTTGCTTTAATTACCCTTTGCAAAACGGGGACACGGATGGGTTTTTCAACATCACACATGTGTGTAGGTTCCGTTACCTTTGAATGCATTTCCGAGTACTAGGCTTGAGACACTGGAGAGCCAGTGACCTCAGGTATTTGCAAGCATCACTGCCTAAGGAAATCTGAGGATGTTTCTACCCTCAGCCCCCTTCCAGAAATACACCTTGTGGACTTACCCCATCTCTGTACCTCTGGTTCAACAGTCATCCGCCACGTTCCTTCCCTACGTGGACTCCCTGATGTCAAACAGCACGGATGTGCCCATGGTGGGCTCTTCCACCCCAATAACGCGCACGGGGTTCTTTTCCTGCATGATCTCATGGAGGTCAAACAGCGCCAGCGCCCTGCCGGTGGATGGCCCCGCCTTCGTCCCAGCCCCGGGGCTCTCCTCCGGGGGCCCGAGAGGGCGCCGCCCGAGGTGCGGGCCGCGGCTGCGAGCCTGTGGGCGCCGGCAGCCCCGGCCCCGACCCCGGGGCTGCTCCCGGGTGTGCGTGATCTGGTGGCGGATGAGGTGCGAGCTCTGCGTGAACCCCTTGCCGCACTGGCCGCACCGGAATGGCCTGTCGCTGCGCGGCGGGCCCTCGCCCTGGCTCAGGGGCTCGGGCCAGGCGGGCGCGGGTGCGAAGAGCAGCCTCTGGCGGCAGTCGTAGGGCCCGTCGCCCGCGTGCTTGCGCTGGTGCTGCGCCAGCGACGAGCTGTGCCGGAAGCCCTTGCCGCAGCGGCTGCACTCGTAGGGCCGCTCGGCCGTGTGCGTCCGCAGGTGCAGAAACAGGCAGGTGGTCCGCGAGAAGGCCTTGCCGCACACGCTGCAGGCGAACGGCTTCTCGCCCGTGTGCGTGCGCCGGTGGCGGCCTAGCGACGAGTTCTGGTTGAAGGCGCGCCCGCAGTCCTGGCAGGCGTAGGGCTTCTCGCCCGTGTGGATGCGCCGGTGCACCGTGAGGTGCGTGCTGTGGCAGAAGGACTTGCCGCACTCGGCGCACTTGTAGGGCTTGTGGCCCGTGTGGATGCGCTCGTGCTGCACCAGCGACGAGTTCTGGCTGAAGGCCTTGCCGCACTCCTTGCAGGCGTAGGGCCGCTCGCCCGTGTGGATGCGCCGGTGCACCGTGAGGTGCGCGTTGTGGTTGAAAGACTTCCCGCAGTCCGCGCACTTGTAGGGCTTGTCGGGCGCAGGGCCGCGCACCGGCTCCGCGTCCGGAACAGGACTCGCCTCAGCGGAAGCCTCGCTGCGGTCGTGCGGGTCGCGCGGCTGTGGTCCCGGGGAGTCCGTCTCCTCACGGGCAGCGCCAGCGCTCCGCTCCGAGCTCGGAACCCGAGATTCCGGCACACACGCACGCTCCACCCCGGAGACCTCCGGGAGCAGACCGAGGCTCTCCCCAAGCCTGAGACTTCCGTCCTGAACCGGGGCTTCCTTGAGTTGCCGCCAATGACCCTGGTCCTGCTCGGTCCCCTTGATCAGGCCCACTGGTTCCCAGTCTTCCCCCAGCGTGGCAGGACTTGGCGCCTCCCCCAGGAAGCCTTCCCGCCCCTTCTCCTCAGGAAGGCCCTGCTCCCGAGCTGGTGGTCGACCCTCCGGTCCAGTTTCCTGGCCTGAAAGAAAACCAAAGAGCCATGAGGGGCCGATGGTCACACCCTGGGTCTGTGCCCTGCCTCCCCCAGTTCTGCTCACGTTGACCCCAGTGCTCTGTCTGCAAACAAAGCTTCCCTCACTCATTCTTTCAACAAAAACTTTTCGATCACCCGCCATGGGCCAGATGCTGGCCTATATCAGGAGCTGACCAAAGACAACCCCCAAGCTAACCACGCTAACGAGCGGGACTCAAGCTGTCAGGTGTCTCTGTCAGTCGTGGAGGTTCTGCTGGCAGGCAATTTTGCGGGTGACACCTAGTCCTCTCGTCAGCTGACTTTAAAAACCTCAGCACAGGGAGATGATGCTGGGTTAGCTGGGTGGGTCAGGAGCAATCCCCTCAAACTTTAGAAACAGGAGGAGGAGGTAGAAGGGAGAGGCTGGCTGGGCAGGGGGCCTCAGCCAGGGAAGCTGAGCCAGCTGTCAGCTGACAGCCTGCAAGGACACAGGGACTTGCGTCCGATGACCACGTGGAACTGGACTCTGCCAACAACCTGCCTGCATCCAGAGGCACAGCCCTCCTGAGCCTCCCAGTAAGTCTGCCCCCTCCACTCCCGGCCCACCGATACCTTGCCTCTGCGATACCTTGCCTCTGGCCTTGTGGGGGCTGCAGCAATAAACCAGTTGGGTCTGACAGAACTGGGAGATAATACGTTGCCTTAAACCTCTGTGTCTGTGGTAATTTGCCACAGCGATGACAGAAAACAAATAGAGAGACTGAACATTGTCCACAAAGCCTAAAATACTGTCTAGCCTGAGGTGCTGGGGATAAAACAGTGACTCCGAAGGACAGAAAGCCGTGCTGCTGGGGAGGCAGACACAACAAAGCAGAGAAGGAGCAGGCTCGGGGGGACAAGGAGCTGTTTCAAACCGGGGTGTGACAGGTCAGATCCCAAGTGGAGGTGCCCGCTCACCTGTGGGACCCCTTGTGAGGAGCAGCGCCTGGTCCTGGATCCTCCAGAGGCCAATCGCCCCTCAAGCAGGCAAGGCGCTCCCTCCTCCCGGCACAGTGACGTGCCACTCTACCCACTGACCTCACGCTCAGCCCCCGCACACACCTATTCCTGGGAAAGCAGGGCGGCTTCCGGAGGCTGCAAGGGGTGGGTTTCCTGGTGGCTCCAGCCTCCAGAGGGCCTCAGCCCCTCCCCTCACCTCCAGAGCCAGCAGCGGAGCGTCGGACAATCCCCCTCTGACATCTCCCGTCCTCATCCTGCTCCCCTCACAAGAGGGCCGCTGTGAGGTCACAGACTGGCCCAGCAATCCAATGGATAGGCTCTGGGATTAGGACATGGACATCTTCAGGGCCAGCGGGCCTGCCCACCCCCAGCTCGAACCTCCTGACCTGCTGCATTTCTGGCCACGGCACACTCTGTGTTCATGCACTCAGGGCCCACCTCACCACATCAGAAGGTCCACAGCCTGCTCTCAGAGCTGACAGCGAGCAGGTTCTCAAACCTGCCTCAGACGCGAGGCAGTGCTGGAGCGCTGGCTGGGGAGAGGGGCTGGAGGGGCTCAGGCTGGCCAGGCAGCCGGCGCGTCTCCTCACCTCCAGACCCCAGACGGGGCTCCACACACAGAACCCAGAGTGGGTCTTCTAAAACACCAGTCAGCCCTCACAAAAGCTTGTACAGGACCGTTCACAGTAGCACTATCCAATAGAACCAAAAAGTAGAAACAACCCAATGTGCTCCACCAACCAAATGTGGTCCATCCACAGGATGGAATGTGATTCAGCGATGGAGAAGAATGCGGTACTGAGACAAAGTACAGCATGACTGAACCCTGAAAACCAGATGCTCCTTGAAGGAAGCTAGGCACACGCAAACTGTTACGTACTAAAATAAGTTACGATGATGTTTTGTACAACAGAGGGTATTTACACAATATTTTATAACTGTAGGAGTATAGCCTTTAAAAATTGTGAACCACTATATTGTACACCCGTATTTATGTAAGATGTTGTACATCAACTACATTTCAAGAAAAAATAAAAGCTAGACACCAAAGGCCATGTTACAAGATTCCACTTAAATGGAATATCCAGAATATGCAAATTCCCAGACAAAAAGTGGATTAGTTAGTGACTGCCAGGGGCTGGGTGGGATGAGGTGATGAGCGACTACTGTCATTTAATGAGAAACAGGTATGTGGTCTTCATCCCTGGGCCCCAGCACACAGCTCCTAACACCCTTGGAATTTCCTTAGTGAGGGGGTTAGGACTGTCTTTTGTTAATTGTAATAAATTCCCCTCAACCGTGAGTTTATGCTGAGAGGCAACTCTTGACGGGCCCTCAACAACTTCAGGATGGGATGCTTCAGCCCCTCTCCCCTGACACCTGCCTGTTCATTTATATCCTTTATACTGTCATTTATAAAACACAGTAAATGTAAGCAGTGACTTCCTGAGTTCTGTGAGCTGTTACAGCACACTACTGAACCTAAGCGGGGGGAACCCGATTTACAGCCAGTCAGTCCGAAGGATGGGAGGCCGACTTGTGACCCACATCTGAAGAGAAGCCAGTCTTATAGGACTGAGTTCCTAAGCTGTGGGATCTGCACCAACTCCAGGGAAGGCGGGTCAGAATTGGAATGAATTGCTGGGACACCCATCTAGTGTCAGAAGAGGTGGAGAATCGGTTGTTGACATGGAAAAAACCCACACATTTGGCATCAAGAGTGTTCTATGGGTAGAAACAAACCAGAGTACCGCTAGTGGATGATTTCTGGGGAGCTGCAATGTTCTGGAACCAGACAGTAGTGATGGATGTACAATCTGTGAACATGCTCAAAACCAGAGAACTGTGCATTTTACGTGGGTCAATTTTATGGCAAGCTTGGGACCAGGCAGCTAGAAGCGAGCTGGCCAGATGGATGAGAGTTACCTCAGAGCCTGGGGGAAGGAAGGCTACTGTCTGGGGCTGAAGATGTCAGACAGGGTCCACGCCCAGAGGAGACAGCGTACGTGGCAATCCCGTCACGGGTGGGGGGTCCCACCGTGTATGGAGGGATCACAGACTCCCTGCAGATGCTGTCAGAGGCTTTCAGAAGGGGAGTGGACTGCGGATAGGGCTGCTTATGTTTCCCGTGGCCAGAGCCCACTTCCTTCAAAATGTAGTCAGGGTACCAGCACACCGGCCCAGGGACTGATGACAATTTAACCCTACCCCAAGCCGTGGAGCAGCTGGGGTGTCCCCCTCCTCAATGACAACATTTGGAGCTGGAGAAGGCGGACAAATGGGACTGGTGCCACTCTTCCCAGCTCCCTCAGCCCTCGCATGGAGCATGGACATGGCGTCCAAAGCTGCTGCAGCCGTGCCCAGCCCGGGGAAAGGCCAGGACAATCAGGACCACTAGCCCCCGCAGTGCGGGAATGCCAAGCCAGCACCAGCAATGGTCTCACCGGCTCTGCTCTGTGAGAAGCCTGCGCTCCCGTGTTGACGCTCTAGGCCAGCTGACAGGTATTCACGGCTCCCAGAACAGAAGAAGCACGTAGGGAACAAATGCACAGACTGTGGACGTGCAAGAATGAAACAGAGAAGGTGAAGGGCAGGTTCACACTCAGAAATTATTCTGTGGGTAGGGCACGCTGCACGCTGCTGGGAAAGGAGGCAGTGGTGGAGTCTGGCCGCTTGAGCAGAGCCCGTGTCTCTGAGCTCAGAGAAGGCGGGGCACGGGTGAGGGGACCCCGGAGCACTGCAGGTGGGGGGCGAAGGACAGGGGCCCAAGCCCCTGTGGGGAAAGGGCTGCAGGGCAGCTCAAGGCAGCTGTCCCAGGAGGACCAGCTCTCAAGGCCAGCCTCTAGCTTGGTCGGGGAACTTGGATTTGGGGGCACTGCCCCGAACCAAACTGGGAAGAGACACTCACTGTGGCTTAGGGCGAACACCTGCTTTCTCCCGGGAGCCTGGGTCGTGGTCTGTGCCAGGTGGAGGATGCCCACATGACCAGCCCCCAATCAACCCCTGGCACAGAGCCTACAGCAAGCCTGCCTACTAGCCAACGCCTCTCACGAACTGTCACAGTGCACTGCCGGGGGACTGAGGTGGTCCAGGGTGGGATCTGGCCCCCCTGACTGGCCTCTTCCCTTTGCTGACTTTCCTCTGGGGACCCCGACACATCACCCCTTCCAAGCGGCATAGCCGCTGCTATTAGGGCTCCCATTCGGCGGACTCTCACCTGGACGGCAGCCCTGGGCGAGTCCTCCCTCCGCCACCCACAGCTCAGCCCCTTGCTCCAGCTGCGAGATGACGTCTGGTTTGGGAAGCTCAGGCCCTGGAAACAGAGAAAGGCAAAGGCAGTGTATGGGTCTGCTCTGGAGAAGACGAGAACCAGTCCAGGCTCCAGACCAAGACTCCTGACCATCAGGGGCCCAAGCATCTCATAAGGTTCTGCATCAGGACACACAAGGGCAGAGTCTCCAACCCACGTGTCTCATAGGAGTGAGAATTCAAGCTCTGTGATCTCCAGCCCTAAGTCAAGTTGTCACACAAGAGGCCCGGTGACCCACAACCCATGAAGAGTAAGTCAGCGCAGGAATCTGGTCAGCAGCAGGGGAAGTGACCTCACCCACAGAGAGCAGGTGCCCGAAGGTCTCCAGCATCACGTCTCGGTACAGGGTCCTCTGGGCTGGGCCCAGCTGCCCCCACTCCTCCTGGGTGAAGTCCACGGCCACGTCCCGGAAAGTCACCGGCTCCTGAAACATCACACACACTCCGTCACCCGGACTGTCCCCATCAGTGTCCTCAGGATTAGGAGGAGGGGTGGGGAAGGCCAAGGCAAGCAGGCCAGTGTCCAGGGAGTGTGTCCCGAGCAACGCGAGTCAGCTCTCCTGGGCCCTGCTGGGCTCCCGCCTGGGGTGAGCTGTACGGCCAGGACGCGAAAAGGCATCCGGGCAAGAGCAAAGCCAACCAGCCCACAAACAACCCTGGACAGGCACAGGTGCTGACAGAGACCAGTCTAAACTGTGACTTGCAGATCTGTGGGCTAAAGAAAGTGACTGTTGAGTCTAAGCCACTACATTTTGGGATAGTCTGTTATGCAGCAACGGCTAACTGACACACCTCAAAGTCAAAGCAAGGCTTAACCTCCTCCCTGAAAAGAGGGGTGTGCAGTTGGGAGTCAGAAATTCACTGGCCTTCAGGGACTGGGCAGGCTCACAAGTGACTGAAGTGGGTTCATGGAAGAGCCTGTGAGGGTACTTAACCTATGAGGGGTGGCACAGGAAGTGACGGTAACATGCGCCCTGTCTGAAGGGGCAGCTTGGACTCAGAACCAATCTACTGCGGCGAAATACATGCCCCACGTGGTCAGAATGCCCAGTCTCTGGTGAGAAACTGAAAATTAGGCCACACTTTGAGGGGAAAACTTTTAGTCCCATGTAAAAGAATAAAGTTAAGTCTCCTATCTCATGCTATATATAAAATTTAACTCAAATGGATCAAAGGCATAAATACAAGAGTTAAAACTATTAACCTCTTAACATATGGCTAAGTTTTTATAACTGTATTTGACAAAGGATTCTTAGATATAATAGCAAAAGAACAAGCAATAAAGCAAAAAAAATAAGTAAACTGGACTTCATCAAAATTAAAACCTTTTTGTTTCTAAGGGACATTAACAAGAAAGTGAAAAGACACTTGTATGATGGGAGGTGATGACTGCAGATCATCTCTCTCATAAGTGACTTGTATCCCGAAGATATAGAGAACTCGTAAGACTCAATAATGAAGACAATCCAACAAATGAGCAAAGACTCTAAATAGGTATTTCTTCAAGAAGATATAAAAGAAAATATACAAACAGCTAATAAGCACCTGAAAAGATGCTGAAGGTCATTCGCCACCAGGGAAATGCAAGTCAAAATCACATACAAAAGACTTCAATTTTCAGGTGCTATTTCCTTTAAGAAAAACACATTTAGATTTTTAAATATTTAAGAAATTATAGTACAGGTGGCATGTGGTTCGAACAAAAATTATGCAGCAAATCTACAGAACCCTTTGGTTGGGACCAAGGTCTCTGCTCCTGTCCCCACATCCTCACTGCCCACTCTGACGGTCCTCCAGCCCTGAAAACACGCTCCCTGTGCCTCCAGCCTCCATTACCTGCTCTGCACACAGTGCCAGTGACACTGCCGGGCCCGCTGCGGTCTGCTCTGTCTAGGCCACAGACCTCTCAGAGGCATCACGTGAGTCCCACGTGTCTCCTCCTGGAATCTCAGCAGAAGCCCACTCCTCGCTGTCTTTGAGCCTCCCCGCTGCTCCACTGCAGACCCCTGCAGCCCTCCTCCTGGTCTCCTGCTCTGCACTGCGGGGCCCGGCTGGATTGGCTCTGTCAGACCTGCTCCTTCCATACACCCTCCCCCAGCTAAGCAGGCCACCCCGGCATCGGCCAGCACCCAGTCACTGGACCCCACCCTGGGCGTTAGCTAGCTCTCAGTGTCTCTTATTCCCACCCGGCAATGCCTGAATGTATTTTTCAAACCCATGCCATTCCTGCTTAGAGCATTCACATAGCTCCTTCCTTTAGATAAAGGATGACCCCCTTTACCCTGGCTACGGGTAGCTAAAAAATGGCCCCCATTCAGGTCCTAGTTCTTGGAACCTGTGAATATTATCATAAATGGCAAAAAGGACTCTGTGGATGTGATTAAGGGTTTTAAAAATAGAGAGATTATCCTGGAATATCCAGGTGGTCCTTAAACTTAATCACAGATGTCCTTCTGAAGGGAAGGTATTGGGATATTGAACTATAGGAGGCAGACGATAATGTGACCACTAAAGCAAAATGAAGGTGGACAAAGGGCCATGAGCCAAGGAATGCAAGGTCTATGGCTCTAATAGCTGAAAAAGGCAACGCGAGACCAGCAGAGAGCCCTGACAGGAAAGGTGCATCTGCCCACGCCTGATCGCAGTCCAGGGAAAGTGATTTCAGACTCCTGACCTCCAGAACCCTAAGAATCAACATATTAATATATATTTCAAACCATCACATGTGTAATAATCTCTTATGGCAGCCAGAGGATGTTAACACACTGGACCTCAAAGCCCTCTGCTTCCAGCCCTCGCCTCCTGTGGTGGCTGGCCTCCAAGATGGCCCCCAGTGATCCCCAGCCCTTGTGGAGCTTCCTTCTATACTGAGCAGATCTGACTTATGTAACTGATACGATAATTCAGAGAGTGAATTCTGAGCCCAGGTCACAAGACACTGTGGCTTCCACCGAGCCCTCTCTTGGATCACTCCCTTTGTGGGAAGCTAGGCGTCATGTTGTGGGAACGCCCAGACAGCTCCAGAGAGAGTCCCACATCAGAAGGAACAGTGGCCTCCTGCCAAGTGTGATGAATGAGCCATCCTGTAGGTGATCCGCCAGCCCCAGTCAAGTCTCAGGTGACAGCAGTCCAGGTTGACATCTTGACTGTCATGAACCCAGGCCAGAACCACCAGCTAAGACATTCCAGAATTCCTATCGCCAGAAACTGAGGTAATATTTATTGTTGCTTTAGGCCACTATGTTTTTTCATTATTTGTTACACAGCAACAGATAAACACACTCTCTCTTAAGCCTCTCACTGCTGACAGATTCTCTCCTTGACTGAACTTGAGTCTGGTTCACAACCCTCTTCTCAAATAAGCTTTGACCTTTGGGCTTCTTTGTCCATTTCTGCATCATTCAGTTTTATCAAAAATCTGGTCCCATCGGTTTCTTGGGTCCCACTGGTCCCAAGAATCCTACCCTCCATATCTGATCACTCTTGATATCTTTTCAAAGTCCTCATCTCCCACAGTCCTCCAAGTAACATCCCATCATTTGGCCTGCTTCAGCAAGAACCCTGTTTTAGGTCAGTTTAGCAAGATATGCAGATGACACCACTCTAATGACAGAAAGTAAAGAGGAACTAAGGAGTCTCTTCATGAGGGTGAAAGAGGAGAGTGAAAAAGCTGGCTTAAAACTCAACATTCAGAAAACTAAGATCATGGCATCTGGTCCCATCACTTCATGGCAAATAGATGAGGAAACAATGGAAACGGTGACAGACTTTATTTTCTTGGGCTCCAAAATCACTGCAGAGGGTGACTGCAACCTTGAAATTTTTAAAAGACGCTTGCTCCCTCAAAGGAAAGCTATGACAAACCTAGACAGCATATTAAAAAGCAGAGACATCACTTTGCCAACAAAGGTCCATATAGTCAAGTGAAAGTATTAGTCAGTCAGCCATGTCTGATTCTTTGTGACCCCATGGACTGTAGCCCACCAGGCTCCTCTGTCCGGAATTCTCTTGAATTCTCTCAAGAATTCTCCAGGCAAGAATACTGGAGTGGGTTGCCATTTCCTTCTCCAGGGGATCTTCCCCACTTGGGGATGGAACCTGGATCTCCTGCATTGTGAATAGACTCTTTACCAGTAGTCATGTATGGATGAACAGTTGGACCATAAAGAAGGCTGAGTGCCAAAGAATTGATGCTTTTGAATTGTGGTGCTGGAGAAGACTCTTCAGAGTCCCATGGACTGCAAGGAGACCAAACCAGTCAATCCTAAAGGAAACCAACCCTGAATAGTCATTGGAAGAACTGATACTGAAGCTCCCAATACTTTGGCCACCTGATGCAAAGAGCCAACTCATTGGAAAAGACCCTGATGCTGGGAAGGATTGAAGGCAAGAGGAGAAGGGGATGACAGAGGATGAGATGGTTGGATGGCATCACCAACTCAATGGACATGAGTTTGAGCAAACTCTGGGAGATAGTGAAGGACAGGGAAGCCTGGTGTGCTGCAGTCCATAGGGTTGCAAACAGTCAAGACAACAACCAAAAATTACCTCTGCCCCCACTATACAAATACCCACGTTTGCTTGTATTCACAGTTGAGCCCAGTTCTATACTGAAGTCTCTTTTCCCCTATTGCAACTGTCCCCAAAGAAAACCTGTTTTTACTGCTTTAACTACGGCCCAGCTCTGATACTCTTTGACACTGCTCACTCCCTGCCCCTTTTCCGGGATCCACAGCAAAAGCAAACAAAAACGTGGTTGCATCTCTCACACATTTACAACAGTCTCTGAACATGTGCACACGTAGGATCATCAAGAGTCTCACTTTGCACACCAAATCTGAAATAAATGCAAAAGCCGATAGGCAAGGAAGAAGGAAACAAAGTCTGGAACTTAAGGAATTATACATTTCTTTTGGTTCCTGCCACGTGGAGTCAGCACTGTATGGAGAACACGGGCAGCAGCCACTTTGTCTAGAAGGGCCGGAGCTTTCAAACAGGCGCCTTCCCAGATGCCCTTGGAGACTGCTCTGAACTGAGTCCCCGCCAGCCCGGCAGAAGTCAGACCCTGATAGTCGCTCCCGCCCCAGTAACGCGGTGTGTCCTCACCCAGGAGGAGGTGCCAGGGGTTTCGGGGAGCGGAACTATGGGTGGGTGTCGGTTGACTCCGCACGTTGAAGCATCTCTATTCCAGCTTCTAAGACCCATCCTCATGGTGGACGGCCTTCGGGGCGGAGAGCAGGGTATCGGTGGGGGGCCAGCCTGAGTGCTCGGGAACTAACCCAAGTCCTCTCCCTGAACGCAAAGGCCGGAGGACTCGAGGAGCACACGCACTCAGGGACGGGAAAGCCCGGGTTCGAATCCAGACGCCACCCCTCACCAGCTGGGCATGTCAGCACACCCCAACCTGGTCTTCAGTCTCCCCGTCTGTCCAGGGGATAAGGCTCGACCCTGCCCACCGTGCGCTATGAGGGCTAAAGGGGCAGTAGCCGGGCCGAGGCCCGCTGCCATCGTTGTTATTGTTACTATTATTGTTCCGCCGTACCTGGAGCCGTTCTGCCGCCGGCCCCGTAGCCATTGCCAGTGCCGCCGCTTCCTCCTCGGGGTCCATCCTAGGCTGACAGGTAGAGGACTGGTGCCCGAGGCGACCCTGAACACGACAGAAGTCCCCGCCACAAGAACCGCAAGACTCACCGCCCGCTGGACAATGGCGGCCGCGCAGGGGAAGCCGCAACTACAGCTCCCAGAAGGCCGTGCGGCACGCCGCAGCCCCTGCCAATTAAAGTTTTCGTTCGTCGAGCCTTCAGCCAATGGGAGCCCGCTGGTTTCGGGCCCACGGGCGCTTCCTCCTCTCTTGCCCTGCGGCCAATAGGAGCCTCCTTCCTCCGGCCTCCAGGCACTGCAGGCGCTCACCGCGCAGAGCCGCGGGCCTGAGCGGGCGGGATTCCTCTGCCTGTCTCTGCTGTGCTGCGGGTCCTCGTCGTGGGGACGTCCTTCTCCCAGTCCAGCCGTTACGCAGCCTTCGCCCTCGCAGCCCTACCTCCAAATGCCAGTCTGCGCCCCGGGTCCCCTCCTCCAAATGCAGTCTGCGCCCCGCGGCCCCCCTTCCAAATGCCAGTCTGTGCCCCGCGGCCCCTCTTCCAAATGCCAGTCGGCAACCTGGATTGCCACAGCCCTTGAAATCCGGGGTCTGCTCGTCCTAGCTGCAAACACAGAGGAGGAGGCCCGGGGCTTTCCTAGTTTCTTTCTGGATTGTATACTATCGTTGTGCTCAAAATATTTCTATGCTTCAGAATAACACGAATGTTTAAACGTTTGTTAGTGGAAACGTTTTGGGAGCCGTTGCCCAGAGCGGGCACCGCTCGAGATCTGAAAGCTGATCTTGTTCTGTTTCTCGATTGGGGGTGTTTCCCTTGCCATGGGTCATATCCGTGAGTTTGTTAGAGTCTGTTACTAGAAAAGAAGGAAAAAGCAGATGTTCACTGGGATGCAATTAAAATAAGAATATTTACTTGACCATTTACTGTATGCTAGGAACCACACATAGCAAGCAGAGAACAGAGGTACTTGCCTGCCCTCACAGGGGTGCTGGTGTAGTGGGGAGAGACAGACAAGAAAGCACAAACATGACAAAAGGGTGAACAGCCACGGTCACTGCGGGGATGGGGCAGCCGGCCTCCAAGAGGCCTGAGGTTTCTGCACTCTCTCCGGCTCCTCTCTTTTCTGCCCTTGAATCTCCACTCGTCCAGTGACCCCTCTGCTCTACGTTAGGCATCCCCCCTGCAACCCCATCTGGGGCCCAACCCCTCAAGGTCTGTGGTACCAGGAGGGACACGTGGTCAAGCATCTTCATTCACCACAGCAGGTGGCTGTGGAAACGACAAATCAAGCAGCCTCCAAGGAGACCAAATCTGGCCTCCATCGGGAACCCAGCAAAATTTCCCGGCAGTATCCCTTTCTCTACAGTCAAGAACTGATGAGATGGTTAGATAGCATCACTGACTCAAAGGACATGAATTTGAACAAACACTAGGAGATAGTGGAGAATGGAGGAGACTGGCGTGCTGCAATCTATGGGGTCGCAGAGCATGACTGGGTGACTGAATAGTCACTGACTTTTCTCCTGGTCCTGTTGAATCTTGGATGCATGATGTTTTCCTATTACTTTAACTGTTTCTTTTCTATGACTTGTAGTTTTGTTTTCTCCTTGATTATAAGTGTTAGTCTCTCAGTCGTGTCCAACTCTTTGCCCCATAGACGGTAGCCTGCCAGGCTCCTCTGTCCATGGAATTCTCCAGACAAGGATACTGGAGTGAGTAGCCATTCATTTCCAGGGGATCTTCCTGACCCAGGGATCAAACCCAGGCCTCCTGCATTACAGGCAGATTCTTTACCATCTGAGCCACTAGGGAAGCCCTGATTATAACATAGGGTTTTGTCTATTGAAGTAGTTCTCAAAGTGTGGACTAGAGACAGCCTGGGAGATTCCTGAGATCCTTTCTATGAGTCAATGAGTTCCAAACTAAGTTCATAATAATACTTCCCCCATTCCCATTTCTCACAAATGTATGGAGGTTTTTTTTTAAGCTTCTGAATGAGCAATATTGGGACTGATTGAAGATGTCAAACAAAGCTGGATATTGGTTAACTTGGTGAAAACAGATTTTATTCAGTAACTGCTGACAAGAGGCAGTAACTGAGCTCCATTTGAATATGTACAGACATGATTGGGCTTTTTTAAAAGAAATTTAATTTATTTATTTGTTTATGGCTGTGCTGAGTCTTCCTTGCTGTGAGGGCTTTTCTCCAGTTGCGGTGGGCAGGGGCTGCTCTTCGTTGGGTGAGCAAGGTCCTCATTGCCATAGCTTCTCTTCTTCCAGAGCACAGGCTACAGGCATGAGGGCTTCAGTAGTTGCGGCTTCTGGGCTCTAGACCGCAGGTTCAGTAGTTGTGATGGGGGCTTAGTTACTCCATAGCATAGAGGATCTTCCCGGGCTAGGGACTGAACACGTCTTTCCTTCTTTGGCAGGACGATTCTTTTTTTTTTTTTTTTTGGCAGGATGATTCTTTACCACTGAGCTACCAGGAAAGCCTGAGACTGGGCAATTAAAAGGGAGAATGAGGAAATCAAAAGGGGGAATGTGGGGGCTCACGTGAAAAATTACAAAGAGTTGTTCAGTGTAAATGTGATTCGGTCAGCTGCATCTGCTGAGGGACATTCTTGAAGTTAGGATTCCGTCCTCTTGGAGACTGGAGACAGGCCCCATCCTTCCTGCTGGTTGCATTTCTAAGGAGTGACCTTCAGGTCATTGAGAAAGACATTTCTGAGTTAAAGGAGATACAAATGCATCTCAAAGGGGCAGAGAAAGGTTCAAAACTGCAAGCCCTTTTTCATTAGTGTTCTAAGGTGGCTCAGTGGTAAAGAATCTGCCTGCCAGTGCAGGAGACACAGGTTTGACCCTTGGGTCAGGAAGATGCCCTGGAATAGGAAATGGGAAACCACTCCAGTATTCTTGCCTGGGAAATCCCATGGACAGAGGAGACCGGTGGGCTACGGTCCAAAGGGTCGCAGAGTCGGACACGACTGAGCACACAGGCATGCTAAGAAAGGGAAGTCAGGAGACTATTCTCAGGTAATGGCTGGAAAAAAACTGTAAATTCTTTTAGCAGAATTTCTCAAGAAGACATTATAATGAGAGGTTGGGATCTTCCTAGTGACATAGCCTTATGCTGTTAGAAGTCATGGTAGACTGTGGTTGTCTCTTAATACAAGCATTTGGACTGAGTTCTCTCTCCCAGCGCCTCTTGGCACTGCGAGGCTTGTGGGACTTTTAGTTCCCCATTAGAGATCAAACCTGGGCCCTTGGCAGCGAGAGCATGCAGTTCTACCACTGGACTGCCAGGGAATTACCTAGACTGAGTTCTTATTTGCTGAGAGTTCTGCAATTCTCAAAGGCATAAGTAGTTATGGAAATTCAGATGCCTTCACTCAGGCCAAACAGTAAAGAGATTTGCAAAAATAAAAAGCAGTTTCCTACCTTGCTAGCCGGGTGATCTTGAGCAGGTTTTTGCACCTCTCTGAGCCTCAGATACCTCAATTGTAATGTTAGCTACCTCAGAGGATTGTGATGAGGGTTAAATAAGTTAATGATACATGCAAAGTGCTTACCACAAGCCTAGCACAAAGTCAGTGCTTGATATATACTTTCTCCTGGTACAGAGCAGTTGATATGTAGTACTCCTGCTATGAGGTATATGTGTGATACGTGAGATGTATGTGTGTAATACGTGATTTGTGGTGGTGACTGGGATCCCATGCTGCCAGGGAAAGGCTCCTGCCAAGAGGTGGCCAGACGGAGAACCCTCCAGTGTGGATGGATGAAGAGGCCATTTTCCAATGGGAATGGCTGGATGGGGGCCTCAGTGTGTGGTGAGCACAAGGTGGTCCCTCCTCGCTGACTCTGAGCCCAGCATTATGCGGAGGATTTCCACGTGTGCAGGAGACACAGTAACCACCCTTGAGTTATCTACATCTCCCCCACCTCCAGCTAGAGGGCTTTTCCTGCCCGCGTATCTCATGTCTGAGAAGAGCGAGGCATGGCCCGGTGATATGAGAGAAGCTTCGTTTCTCCTCTAGAGATGAAGGGGAAATATGATGCAGCGTGAGTTCTGCTGATAACTCGACCTGGACAGCATTCAGAATGCTTAGCATTAACACATACATTTGCATTTTATATTCAGGGTGTCTAAGGAGGAAAAAACGCAGCATCATTGGCAACTAGGCTTGGAGCAGCACAAATGGGATTTATGTCTACATGATGGAGTCACTGCTGAAGCACGTCAGGGCTGGGGTCCGATCTGTTTCTGGAAACCAATCTCAAGCGGGAATTGTATGAATCACATGCGACATCCACGTGTGTAGACAAGAGCTGCAGTTTATTTATTTTGGTTGCACTGGGTCTTCAATGCTGTTCGCAAGCTTTTCTCTAGTTGAGGCAAGTGGGGCATACTCTCTAGTTGTGGTCCAGGGAATTCTCACTGCAGTGGCTTCTTTTGTTGAGGAGCATGGCTCTAGGGTGCATGGGCTTAGTTAGCTGCCCCACAGCATGTGGGATCCTCCTGGGTCAGGGGTTAAATAGGTGTCTCCTGCATTGCAAGGCGAATTCTTAGCTGGACCACCAGGCAAGCCCCCAGAGCTGCAGTTTAAACAGTTTAATGGAATAGATACTGTAAATATCACTTAACTGTATTCATGTTTAGATAAGAAAGCTTAAGCAAAATGGATTGACACAGCAGGCCTGAGGCTGCAAGCCTGTGTGCAAGCCTGAACTTCCCAGGTAGTGCCAGTGATAAAGAACCCGCCGGGCAAGGCAGGAGATGTAAGAGACGTGGGTTCAATCCCTGGGTTGGGAAGATCCCTCGGAGGAGGGCATGGCAACCCACTCCAGTGTTCTTGCCTGGAGAACCCCATGGACAGAGGAGCCTGGTGGGCCACAGTCCATGGGGTCGCAAAGTCGCATGTGGTTGAGTGACTCAGCACACACGCAGCACTTGTGCAAGCTTGATCTCTGGCTGGCACTCGGGAACTTGGCCTTTAGTGTTGTCTGTACTGCACCTAGACTGTGGAGACAATGTCGTTCACACTGAGCGTCTGCTGGCCTCCTGGGGGTCTGGATCACGGTACCTGCTGGGCAGGTGTCTGTTTGCCTGGTGCCTGCTGTGCTTTGTAGGACCCCTCAAGGGAAGCACAATGTTGAGAGCTGCACACAGATTCACCCAGACTTCGCCTGCCTTTTCCCTTATGATCCAACTTCGTGTGCATCCCTGTAACACCACTGCCCTAAATCTCAGCCATGAGTGCATATGCTGAGTCTCATGAATTCCTCAAGAAAATCTCCTGATGTGGGAATGCCTTGTGGACCCACAACAGTTCCACTGCTGGTTTTATTAAAAATATATTCAGCAAAATTTTGATATCTCTGTGTTTAAAAGCAGGAAGAATGGACTTCTGTTAGGAGCCCCTGGGTCATATGTAACATAGGTATGGCATTTTGTGTTTGTGTTAGTTTCTCAGTCGTGTCTGACTCTTTGCGACCCCATGGACTGTAGTCTGCCAGGCTCCTCTGTCCATGGAAGTCTCCAGGCAAGAAGATTGAAGTGGACTGCCATTCCCTTCTTGAGGGGATCCTCCAACCAAGGGATTGAACCTGGGTCTCCTGTGTTTGTGTGCTCAGTCACTAAGTCGCATCCGACTCCTTGCAGCCCATGGACTGAGGCCCACCAGGCTGACTCTGTCCATGGGATTTCCTAGGCAAGAATACCGGAGTGGGTTGCCATTTCCTCTTATATTTAGGGGATTTTTAAAAAGCCACAAATCTAAGTGAAACCAACGAAAACAAAATAGATATATGGATATACAATTGTGAGATTATTCTTTACAATATGTTGAGTCCAGGGACCTCTCTGATGGTCCAGTGCTCCCAGTGCAAAGGCCTAGGTTGAGGAACTATATCCCATATGCTGCAATTAAAATTCTGCATGCCACAACTTAGAAAAAATAAAGACCCCATATGTCACAATGAATACCAAATATCTCACATAATGCAACTAAAATATAGTGCAGCCAAATAATTAGTTAATTTAAAAGACTGGCCCAGCAAGCTGTAATTCTAACACTTCCTTTCATGTGTGTCTTATGCATGTTCCAATTTGGAACCACTGGCCTCTGGGTATGAGAACCATTTGAGAAGACAGGTCTCAGATTCCTATGTCACGTGAGCCTGCTTTTTGGCCCCTGAAGAGTGTCTGGTTTGACTTATGAAAGGGTAAAACCCTTCCCAGAACAGGACTGGAAGCACTCATGTGTACACAGCAGCTGCTGTCCTTCCATTCCTCCCCGCCCCCAACAGGCATCCTTGTGTGGTTCCCAGGGGGGCAGGACAGAGGAGCCTGGGGTGCTGCAGTCCATGGGGTTGCAAAGAGTCGGACATGACTTAGCGACTAAATAACAACAACGAGAAAAGGCAAAGAAAAACTCCCCAGATGGGTGGGGCTGGTTAACAGCACACTTTGCTTTGGGATGGAAAAGGGAAGAACTAAGTGATGATGAAGGTCCTTGGAATGGCAAAATAAGGAAGCCCTTGTTCTGAAGCACAATAGAGCAGATTCCCTAGTCCCTCAGAATTTTTTTCCCCTTTGTCAGAACATAACTCATTCCCTACTATATTTTTTTTTTGCTGGCCCACAGCCAGATACTTAAGAGGAGAAAATCTGGAGTTTCACAGACAGTCCTTCAATGAACCCTACTTTCCTGCTACACTCTGCCGGGGCGGCTGTGACCTCTACTGATGCAGCCCCTCTTTACAAGTTCCCAATTCAACCTTTCCCACTCCACACCTCCAGGTACTGTCACCTCACTCAAACCTGCAATTAACAGCCTCTCCTACTTGCTTCACCATTGTGGATTTACATTTCAGCCTTTTTTATGGAGGGCTTCCCAGGTGGCTCAGTGGTTATAAAAAACAAACAAACAAATCTGCCTGCCAATGCAGCAGCCATGGGTTTGATCCCTAGGTCAGGAAGATCCCCTGCAGAAGCAAATGGCAACTCACTCCAGTAGTCTTGCCTGGAAAATCCCATGGACAGAGGAGTTTGGTGGGTTACAATCCACAGGGTTGCAAAGAGTCAGACGCAACTAAGCACACACATACTTTTTTTTTAATGTGCTGCTGAACTGACCTTAATCAACCATCTGCATACAAATTTTTATGTGCTGTAACATTTTGTATACATACTGTTTTTGGTCCTGTTTTCACTTCATTTGACATTTTTCATATTGCTATGGACTCACTTCTGATTAGTCAACCTAACTGAGCAACAAAATTAGAGCACAACGGAGTGCCCAAAAAACTGAGTCTACTTTTAACTCCAATAAAAACCATTTTATAAAACTTCCCATCCTTAGTATTCCTTCAATTTGTGTTTTTTATTGCTGGTTTACACTGAACATGGCTGGCCCCAAATTTCATCTCTAACACCATCTTCCTCATGTAATGGTTTCTTCTTAGGTGGAATGTTTGGAGCTCTGTGTCAAGAATATTTTTCAGTTCACTATCATTTCCAGGAATGTGTTACTGGGACAATGTCTGATTGAGATTGTGTGGCTGTTTGGACTTTAAAAGATTATTTGGTGGGTACAGCTCCAGTCTGTGTTTTCCAATTCCTGCTGAGAGCTCTGACAATGTTTTTTTATCAGTAGTCATATTCATAGCTTCTCACCTAACTGCAGAAGTAAATATATTTTAGTGTACAAACAAGTCCTTCATGCTGCTTTTGAAAACTGTGGGCTCCTGAGTTTTACTGCTAGAGATTCTGATTTAGTAAGCTGAGGGTAAGCTTGGTAATGTGCAGTTTCAACACATACACTCCAAACAATTCTGATGCCTGCAGTCATTAGACTACAGTGACAGTCATATCTTGGTCATCTGATGTCTAGTAAAGGAAGTCTGGCAGTGAGGGTTTTCATCTTGACTATTCATAGGGTTTCTTCCCTGAGTCTTCTCATGTTGAATAAAGGATGTATTATAACTGAAAGCTTTCCCACACACATTACACTCATAGGATCTCTCCAGTATGGTTTCTCTGATGCCTAGTAAGTTGACACCGCTGGCTAAAGGCCTTTTCACAATGTTTACATTCACAGGGTTTTTCCCCAGTGTGTGTTCTCTCGTGTTTTGTTAAGGGTTGATCGATCATTGAAGGTCTTCCCACAGTCAATGCACTCAGAGGGCTTTTCTCCAGTATGTGTTCTCTGATGTTCAATAAGGTGTGACCTCTGACTAAAGGTTTTAACACACATGTTACACTGACAGGGCTTCTCTCCAATGTGCATTCTCTGATGCACAGAGTGGAGCCCTTTGGCTGAGAGCTTTTCCACAGTGACTGCATTCATAAGGTTCCTCTCCAGCATGTGTTCGTTGATGCACAAGCTGAGTTTGCTGCCGAAAAGCCTTCCCACTGTCGTTACACTCATACGGTTTCTCTCCAGAATGAACTCTCTAATGTGAAAGAAAGTGAGAGCTCCCAGTGAAGCCTCTCCCACACGGATGATATTCAAATGGTTTCTCTCCAGTATGAGTTCTCTGATGTTCAATAAGGTGAGAGATCCCAGTGTAGGCTTTATCACACTGATTGCATTTATATGGCTTCTCTCCAGTGTGAATTCACAGATGCCTAATAAGTTGAGTGCTTCAAATGAAGGATTTACCACACTATATTCATATTCATAGGGTTATATTCATAGGATTTCTCTCCATTGTGAATCCTTTTATATGTGACAAAGTCAGAGCTCTGACTGAGGACTTTCCACAATGAGTGTA
The DNA here is from genome assembly GCF_910594005.1 of Cervus elaphus. Lineage (NCBI taxonomy): Eukaryota > Metazoa > Chordata > Mammalia > Artiodactyla > Cervidae > Cervus > Cervus elaphus. The sequence goes on along the minus strand of NC_057818.1, from coordinate 68,439,441 downwards.
CTCCGAAGTTTTAAGGCAGTGTGAATTATTTGATATACAATAAGGCTAGAGTTCCACCTGAAAGATTTTCCACATTTCCACATGACATTTATATGGTTTTTCTTCAGTGTGAGTTCACTGATGCCTAACAAGTTTGGAACTCTGGGTGAAGGATTTCCCACACTGATTACATTCGTTGGGTTTTTCTCCCATGTGAGTTTTCTGGTGTACAACAAGGTTATAGCTCTGGCTGAAAGACCTTCCACATCGAGCACATTCATAGGGCTTTTCTCCAGTGTGTTCTCTGGTGTACAAGCTTAGAGCAACAGCTGAAAGATCTTGCACACAGATTACATTCATATGGCTTCTTTCCAGTCTAAATGGTGTCACAGTAAGTAAAAGATGAGGCCATGTGGGAGGCATCACAGTCCTCCTCATATCTGAGGAGTGCCTCTCCAGGATGACTTATTTCAGTCTGTACAAGGAATCCATCACATTCGAACTGACTCTCCAAATGCATGGGCTGTGTTCATTAAGAGACATGCTATGATTAATGTTTCCATAGTTCTTACCATCTTTGCTGTTCTCTGCTGAAAAAATTCTATTAAGAAAACAAAAGGCGGTACCATAGTTGAAACAGTCACTACTGACAGTATAATCATAAGGCTTTTTATTTCCTGTTTCAAAATCTGCAAGTTTATTCAAATAAATAATCTGCCAGAAGGCTCTAGCACTTTGATGATCTTCACAGGGCTTCAGATCAGCCCAGTCTTTCTAATGATTAATGAAAACTGAGTTCTGTTTCAACTTTTTACCCTGTGAGTTGACCTTATGGAAATATGTTCTTGTAGGTAATGTCAGAGGTAGAAGGCTTAAACTCAGATAATTTTCCTAAGCTCAGGCTAACAACTCCCACCTTGAGCAAAACGTCTCTCTGAGGTGAGTACTGTTTGATTCAGAGTCCTACTGGTTCTTCCCCAGCTGGTCCTGCCAGAGGTGCGTTTCTCCTAACGACACCAACCTGGGGCCCTCCTCCTGAACATGGAGTTTCATTTCCATGTGATAAGATGGCCCTTCCACAGCAATATCCTCTTCAGATGCTGACTCTTTCAAGTGTAGTCTTCCAGTCTGAAAGAAATCCAAATGGCCTGAATTACTGGAGAAGCATTAGAAGGGGAGCGTGGGATAAAACAGATCACCAAGTATGAGAGATATATCTCTGGGTCTGTTTCTAATCTATGAACTGTAATTTCATGCAAGATGTGAAATGGAGGGATGGCTCAGCAAACAGGAAATCAGTGTGTGTGTGAGTCCCTCAGTCGTGTCTGACTCTTTGCGACCCCATGGACTATGGCCCGCCAGGCTCCTCTGTCTATGGATTCTCCAGACAAGAATACTGGAGTGGGTAGCCATTCCCTTCCCCCTGGGATCTTCTCAACCCAGGGATTGAACCCAGGTCTCCTGCACTGCAAGCAGATTCTTTACAATCTGAGCCACCAGGGATGCCCAGGGATTATCTGGGTGGGCCCCAAATGTTATCACAACTGTCCTTATAAGAGGGAGGCAGAATGAGACTTGATACGAAGAAGACAATCTGAACACAGAGCAGAGACTTGAAGGTGCTGGCCTGAAAGACTGAAGTGATGTGGCCACTGACCAAGGAATCCCTCCAGCCACTAGAACCTGGAAGAAAAAAAGGAACAGCTTTTCTAATGAAGCCTCCAGAGGGAGAATGGCCTGTGTGCACTGATTTCAGCCCAATGATGCTGATTGTGACTTCTAGCCTCCAGAGCTGTGGGAGGATCAATCTGTGTTGTTTTAAGTTATCCAGCTGGTAATTTGTTAGAGAAGTCAGGAAACAAGGTCCTAACATGTTCCTCAACCTTATGACTCACACTCAGTCTATTTCCTGGTGCTGGATCTTAAAATGAGACCCCAAATACCAACGATGATTTAATATTCTTAATGGACCATTTCTACCATTGCTTCAGGCTGCCCACAGAGAGAGAAGAAAAGGGTCTCTTTAACCATGCCAGAATTAATGCCACAGACTCCCTAGAAAATTACCGGGGTCCTTGAAGCAGTGTGCTTGGCCAGTGGACTCCACCAACTGACAACTTCTGAGGTTCCATTTTCTTGGTGGTAAGCCGGGAATAAGAATGCTTAGCTAACAAGGGTTACTTTGAGGCCAAAATGAATCAGTTTGTGAGCCTCCCATGGTGTTTGGTGCATAGGGGACCATGCTATACATGGTTCTGCTGATGTCACCGCCCTTATTACTGTCATGAGAGGGATTCCTTCATCTGTTGAAGATACTGTGCTCAGTTGCTCAGTCAGGTCTGACTCTTTGAGACCCCATGGATTGCAGCCCGTCAGGCTGTTCTGTCCATGGTATTTTCTAGGCAAGAATACTGAAGGGGATCCTCCTCCAGGGGATCTTCCCAACCCAGGGATTAAATTCGAGTTTCCTGCATTGCAGGAAGATTCTTTACTGCTGAGCCATCGGTAGTAGGCCTCTAACAAAGAGTGTGATGGGCTCCCAGCTCAGGACACTCAAATGAGTCCTCCAAGATTCCCCCTTCACTTATCACTCTGCCCACACAACTGCCCTCTTTAGGTGGGTAGCCACCCACATCCAATAATATTAAGGCCTCTGTCCAGGTTCCCATCCCTTTGTCCCATGCCTGCCAAGGAGACAAGCATCCTCCATCTGGCAAAGTATGACTTCCAGGAGGATGTTTTCCTTGTGCCAAACACAGACCTTCTTTCCCTCTTGGGGAAAGCCCTAATCTCTGCCCAGCACTCCCACAACCAACACTGTCCTCCTTCTCAATACCCTGCTGTATTCCTTTAGGGTGCTGCCTTGGCATCTCTGATGAGAAGAAGTTTTCAAATGAAACAACAGCCTCATGAAGGGGAGTGAAAGAGTATCTGGGGATGAAGGGGAGGAAAGGAATCTTTGCATGGCTAAGCTATGTCTAAGATATGCGTAGCTGTTGAAAAAATGGGCAAAGGAGGCTAAAATTCTACAGCAGCATCTGCATCAGAATCTTGAAATAAGGAATACAGACTGTGTGGGTCAGCCAGAAAGTAATGTCTAGGGTAGAAGAGAAGAAAGATACTGTTAGTAAACTGAATTCAGAACGATGTCATTTGAGTGCCAAGGGTAAGTAAAAGTAGGTAAGACTTCCAAGTAAGAAACAAGAAAGGCTGCAGACATGACAGTTACAGGGTAAGAAGGAGCAGGAACACATGGGATAAATCAAATGCCTCTAGGCTGGCAGAAGGTGGTATGATGGACATACATGCTGCTTATTGTTAAGTGAAAGCAGCCTCTCAGAAAGGACCATGTACTGCATGATTTCAACCATAGGACATTCTAGAAAAGTAAACTTATAGAGACAGTAAATTAATCAGTGGTTTCCAGGAGTTAGGGTGGAGGGAGGGACGAACAGGTGGAGCACAGAGGATCCTTAGGGCAGTGGAACTACTCTGTACACTACACCAGTGGATATATAACATCACATATTTGTCCAAACCCAGAAAATGTACAACACCAGAGTGAACCTAATGTAAACTATTGACCTCTGATGGTAATAATTAATTGATGTAAGTTCATCAATTGTAACAAATGTACCAATGAATGCAAGATATTAGTAATAGGGGAAACTGCATGGGGAGGGTTGGCATAAAGAAACCCTGAACTTTCTGTAAGGATAAAACTGGCTCTAAAAAATAAAGTTTATCAGTTAAAACAAAATCAGTTAAAAAAAAATCAGAAGCAGCCCAATTAGTCAGGGAGATGACCATGTTCTAAAATAGACTGTGGTGATAAATACACAAGCTGCAACTATATTAAGAAACTTTGCATGCTTTATACAGATGAACTGTATGGTATGAGAATTGTTTTAATATTTTCATATAGCTCTAAGAGAAAAAAAAAATTCCAATTAGGCTGACAAGCAGGGTAGGTAGTGGGCCTATGGGATGAGGGGAGGTGGGAAAGCAGGTCCAGGAATGGTGATTTAGTAGGAATCCTTCTGAAAGGCATGGATTCTTACCACACCTTTGGATCATTTCGAAGTCATGAAAATGTCCAACATTGGAACATGGACACAGTCCAACATGGAACACGGGTGGGCACCCAAATGGCAGAACAAAGACCAGCAGGAAGGGGAGGCCTGAGGAGCTGCCACCCTGGATGTAAGTTATGATGAGGGGTTGGAGAAAAACAGGAGGCATGAGGATCTGGGAATGAGACACGGTAGCAGAGGAGTGAAGACCAAAGGGAGACGGGGACAGAAGTGAACTCACATGTGAGACACATGTTGACAACAGCAACAAGTGTCCTCTGTGGGTGGGCTGGGCAGAGACAGTCTGACAAGGATGAGAACATGGCTACCATGTTGGACATGAGGTGGCAGCAGAGAACACCTGAGCAAACTCCCTCCAAGTGGCTTCTCTGCTCCTTGGACTTTAACTGTTGAGCCACTGGCTTGTTCTCACCTTGGGGAGGTCCCTGCTCCACTCTCCGATGGTCCTCCCCTTGCTCCAGCTGGGAGATCACATTTAGTTTCAAGAGCAGAAGTCCTGGTCAGTGGAGGGAAAACAGAGGGCTTGGTCTTCTGCTGGGAGATAGGTCCAGCTCTCACCTCTGGGGTCAGAGGTGGATGGACTAGGAGGGGCCCCCATCCTCCTGAGTAGACTCCCCACACCCTGAACCACAAGCCACAGACTTGCCCTGGAGGAGGGATAAGCAGCAATACCCAGACTTGCATCTCAAAGGGACCCACTTCCAGCACCTTCTGAGCCAGTCTAGGCATGCCTGAAATGAGCCACGCCCAGGGTCCTGCGATGGGCAGTGACTACCTTAACCAGGGAGACCAGGTGACTATAGGCCTCGAGAGCCACCTCACGGTACACCATCCTCTGGGCCAGGTCCAAATGTCCCCACTCCTCCCATGTGAAGGTCACAGCCATGTCCCTGAAGCTCACAGTTGGCTGAAACATCACTGGTGTTACCACGGAGCCCTGCTTTCTTGATGAGGAAGTTGGGGATAGGACAGCACAGGGGAGGGAGAACTCCTTGCTCAGATCAGACTCGGGCCCAGGTCCAAGGTGTTTTCATTTTTCTCTGGGTATCTAATCTACTGCTAGTTGCATCGGTGATCCTGATTTCCTGCTTTGGGAACAACGGGGACCCCTCTTGGAGATCTTCACCCCCAGCTTCTGTACAATATCAGATTGGAAACCAGGCAAAGAGGATGCGCTAAATCAGGGGTCAGCACAGCGATGACACAAATCAGGGCTGTGGTGTGCTTCTAGGAAGCTAATGCCATGAGCTCAATTGCTTCCTCGTGAATCCACATGTGAGCCATCTAAGGGTGACTTTGGCGCTTTACGGGCACACTCTCAGCTGCCCTCCTGAGTGGTCTCGGTGAGGGTCAACGGGTCAGAGTGGCTGCCTGTTTCTGGAGGCTCAGCTCTATTCGCCCTCAAGGGTCCACTGAGCAAACACCATGAAGAAGAAGTCTGAAGAGACCTGGCCCAGAGCCCCAGGTTTGGGGGATGCCTGACTCATTCATGTGGGAGCCCATGCACTTCACCCCAAGGCACAGGGCAGCATTACAAGAACTCTGATGTGCGCTGACCTGAGGAGGTGGGTGTTATTCCTGGATGCATTCTACAGCCACGGAGACTAAGGCAATGAGAGCAAAGGTCTCCAACTCACCTAGGATGGGATCTGCTGAAAATATGCCTCCATTTCCTCCTCATACCTGGAGATGCTGTTGTGAAGAAGGCACAGGTCCTCAGAAAGCAGCGCTGGGGTTGGGGGAACAATTAGGGATTTAGCCTCTACCTCAGTGCCTCCACACTCCCACGTCCACCCCCATGCCCAAAGGCGAGAGCAACCAGTGCCAGGGAGGACTATCTCCTGGGGAGCGAAGAGCAGGGAGGCAGGGCTCTGACCACGTGGTCTTCCTGTTCAAGGCTCTGAGGTCAGCCAAGGCAGCTGAGCTCTCTCACTGAAGAGGGCCAGTCTGCCTAGCTCTGGGCCTGGGCTGTCACAGGCTCAAGGTAAGTATCTTGAGGCATGTGCTGGGGTGTCTGAACCATGAACCCAAAGACACACAGCAGTACCTCAACACTCAAATAAAGGAGGAGCCAGTTTTTCCTGTCATCTCAAGATACTAAATAGAGATAAATGGAGGTAGTGTCAAAACAATTGATTGTACAATTTAAAAAAAAATCTCAGTGAAACATCAGCCGGTTTCTAAAAATGGAGGTGGGGGAACGGGACAAGGAGCATATGAAAATCCCCAGGAGGACAACTAAGGGCACTCTGTGAGGGGGTACCCAACTTCTGGACCTGCTGGGATGCTGCCCAACTAGCCAGAGTCATACCTATTATCCCCTGCTTCCCTTAATGCTGCCATTGCTTCCCAAACTCTGCTCATCTAGTGTCCTGGCTGTAGTCACGTGACAGTCCCACTGAGACAGCCAGGCAGAAATCCTCCAGATCTTATCCCAAACCCTCCCCCATGTTTGACTCTCTCTCACTCTGTACCAAAAGCACAACCATGCTGCACGCTTGCAGGTGTGCACACACAAACACACACACGTACACCACACCTAAGAAGACCGCTCAAGGCTCTATGTGAAGCTATCTTGTTCTGACATTCCTGTCCATCCACGGGCAGTCTCCTACTACGGGTGTTCATTTTCACCCTCTGGTCCTCTTCTTCCTTGTTGGAGACATCCCAGGGCGACGGCTGGGAACACCTTCCCTCCACGGCCAGACTGCCTGCTTTCAAAGTCATACCTCCACCAGTTGCCTCTGGAGGACCCTGAACAGGCCTCCTCAGTCTCTCGGGGCCTCATCTGCAGAAATCTGGGAGGAGAGCAGGCCTGCTTTGTGGTGCTGCTGTGATGATTACAAGAGTTGCATTTACAGAGTTTAAAACTTGTGCTGACACAAAGTAGGGGCCACAGCAGACTTAATTCTATTGGTTACACCTGGACATAAAACTTCTTTCCCTCATGCTGGACCTCTTTCTAGAGGCCTTTCTCCTCTTTCTAGTTCCTTTTATCCCTGCCTGTGAGGGGGTGGGGTTTCAAGTATTGCTCCAGGCCCTATGTCCAGCCCAGACCTCCCTCCCAGGGTCCCTCCCATTGCCATTCTCTCCTCCATATCCAGCTATGCCTCTAAAGACTTGATGAAATAAAAATTGTATTTCATGGCAAGACAAAAACAAGACAAAAAAAGTTAAACATAAACTTTTTCGTTGCTCATTTGGGCCTCCTCCCTTCCATTTAGTGTGCACAGGGCATCCGCACCAACCCTATCTGCTTAGGGGACAGACAAACTTCCTTCTTTCTAAGGAGTCACAATGACCCACTACTTGCTTTGTACTGCAGGGCTGGATTATATCAACTGTCAATTCCTCATCTGACACATGGCCCTTTGTCTCAAAAAATATGTAACTGTGCTTTGACCTGTAGGGTGGAAAAATCCTCTGAGCTTTCTGAAAAGCTATTTCCTGAGTTATAATCCTCAGGCTTGAATAAAATGTCCCATTTCCTTCTTAGAGCAATTACTGATTAATTTCTTCGTCCACAGACTCAAAACAGCTGATAGCGTCCAGGGTTCCGGTTCCCTCAACCTTTGCACTGCGGCCTCCATCCTGGCTCCTCACTAGAACCGGAAACTCAAGAGCCCTCCTCACACTTTCTACTCCCTCGGCACTGCCCCTCCACTGAGCCATCCACCGCCGGATGCTACTATTTACTGAGGCTCTGAAACCCAAACCCCAGCCCTCGCGCACCCGGCAATTCTCCGGGTGTGGCCCGCTCTCCACACCTCCAGTCATGTTTACCGCTCCAGCCCCTTCTCACACCGATCTTCCCACCTGGGGCAGCATCACCAAACACAACCAACACGGGCCCCCAACACCCAGGTCCGGAGTTTGCCAGTGCCTTTTTCTCTGCCAAGACTGCCTGTAATTCTCTGTCCACCAGGACAACATATACTTTCTCTTCAAGCTGAGTTCGAAACCCACGTACCAGTGGAAGAACTGTCTCCACGCACTGGGCTCGAGAGGCCTCTGGGGTACAGGGGAGCCTCCGCGCGGGTTCCCGGGCCAGGTTCACCTGCGCCCGCGAGTATTGGCGGCACTTCCGGTAGGTGGCGGAAGTGCGCCCGCTCGGCGCGAGGAACTACAAGTCCCAGAAAGTCGTGCGCCGGTGGCTGTTTTTCTCGCTCTGGTGGCAGTTTCTCCAGTTGCGGCAGCAAACGTTATTCCTCGCGGCGGCAGCATTGTGGCCTTTGGCGTCTGGGCCTGGAAGTCGAGGGAGACCACTTGCTGAGGAGCACGGAAGACGTTTTCGCAGAGCTGGCTAGAGCAGAGGAGTCTGCTACACCGGGTGTTTGGCAAAGGCTCAAAGGCCGGCCAAGGAGAGGGTAGGGCCTCTGGTGTGTTCTGAGTGTGGAGTATGAAAGTTGGAGGCCGGCTAACTAGCAGTGCGTCATTCTGTGTGGTTGCTTAGGGAAGCTTGTTTGGCTTTCTCCAGTTGGTCCTGAGTGGGACAGGGCCAGAAAATAGGGAAGCTGGCAGTTAGTGAGCAAGTCCTGACTGTTTTGGACCTGTTGCTACAGAGATTGTAGGTCAGAGAGTTTTGTTTATGTGGCCTGACCATTGTGTGCATATTCAG